>NC_091490.1:15333701-15653894 GCF_947461875.1 Haliaeetus albicilla
TGTGCTACAAAAACAAGAGGTTAACAAAAGAATCATCAAAATAGGATAATAAGAGAATTAAAAATAATAATAATAATAATAATAAAAAATTTTTTAAAAACCCAGACATGGAAGAAACAGTGTCTCAGTCCCCTGCCACCAGCCTAGGTCTGGTATCAAGGTGAGGACTGGAAACTGGTCATTTTACTCACAAGAAAACTGTGGAGTAAGAAATGTTTATTTTATCCTGTGTCAGAAACAACAAATCTCTTTGTTTGTCTTTTGCTCTTTGGGGCTTTTTTCTTTTTTTGGTATATTAAGCATGCCCACTATGTGTGCTTTTTGTGCCCATTTTTTTAAATTAGCTTGCTTTCTTTAAAAAGGGTGAAAAGCAAGGAAGGATCACTGGTTCTACTCACAGCAAATTGAATAAGGGTGAAAAATTCTCTGTATAGAGGTGGGAAAACTTACATCTTAAAGGTTTCTTTTCTGGTTTTTCTTTTTTTCTCCACCTTAGGCTTTCTCTCTGTGCCATCTTTGTGCAGAGGTGTAACTAAATGCATACACGGTAATGTTTAGAATTACCTTCTGAGGAATTTTTAGAGTAGACTGGCCTATTGGCCCTTCTTTAGCCTGGTGGGCCAAGTCAGAGATCTCAACGTTGTTGTTGGTGTGGCAGACCTGAGGCAAAATGTGGGGGCCTGGGAGCTGGAAAGAATTAAGGCAAGAGGACAAGAAGTAGGTGGTGAGTATGGAGAGGTAGCATTTCCTTCAAATGGTAATGCTGGGACAACAGCAGCAGAAACCTGAGAAATGGTGAATCTGTGGGTAAGGATAATAGCGAAGCAGAGCTGAGGCATATGGGAAAGTGGCATTAAGCAGGGACAGAAGGCATGGGAAGCCGGACAGGCAGAGATCCTACAGCAGGATTTTTTTATTGCATTGGTTAGAGACTGATGGCAGATTTTACAGGAATGGGGACCTGAGTGATTTCCCTTATTCAGCTTCCTTAAAGATACTCTTGAAAGTGCAGACTTTTTGCAAATGTTACATGTTAGGTATTGGCAGGATTCTAAAGAAACTGTTGTTAACTGGAATGATTTTTAAATAAAGTTTTTGCCCTGAAATCATGTTCATACATCTTATCGGTGCTAACATACAAAGAGGCTGGGTGTAGGCTGCTACATGAAGGGGACAGGAAGGTCTCCCCAGGCTTTTGGGGCACCTCTGTCAGTTCTTAGGTCAACTTGCCTTCTTGAGCCTCCAAACCCCACAGAGCTCACCTGGAGCCTGCAAAGGGGAATGCCTGTCTGCAAACCCCTCTGTGGTTGGGAGGGCTTCCAAGTGTACCCTCAACCCACTGTGTCACACACTAAATTGTGAGATCTATCAGTTAATGTTCAACAAAACTCTGTCCTGCCTGGAAGAGGCACAAATGCCAGGAAGGAAAATGTTTGGCGCTTTCTGCTTCTCGCTGGCTGGGACAGACACAGACCTTAGGCTTTGCTTCGGATAGCTGTTGGGGACATTTCAATTCTCATACTTTCTTTTCTTTCCTGTAAAAATTGTAAAAGGTAGTCAGGGAATATTGCGCAGTTTCTGTCAAAGGAGAAAAGTTTTAAAAGCAACTCCTTTCTGTCACACCTTGAGCTGGGAACTACATGGTGCTTTGAGCATTCTGTCAGAGGTTTGGTGTACTCAGGGTATGTGTTAAAATTACTGTGGGAATATTACTGGTTGAGAATATCTATTAGATGTATATTTGGAGGATGTCTTTTAATATCTGCTAGCCTGAATTTATTATTTTTACAATAATAAGACCTAAAATAAATTAGATACTTGCTGAAGCTTTAAAACATTCTTGCAACATAAACACAACATAAAATCTAATTTAGTTCTAAGGCTAGAGCTGAATAGAAGGAAAAAGAGAAGGGAGGGAAAGAGGTTCCATGTTTCAGTGAAACAAGTTTTGTACAACAAAACAGGTGTTTTATAGAATGCTTCATTTTAATTCAGCGCAGCTAATATCCCAGTTTATGTTTTTTGGAGTAATAACAGTGTAACACAGAGCTATAGCAAAGATTTGCAGGTTTCCTTTAGGTCAGTAACAGTTGCTGTAAACATGGGCTATTTTTTTATTATTATTCTACTCCATCTACATCCAGCAACTGGAGAGGAGGGGAAGGGGGAGAGGGTTAACAGTTTTTACAGTTTAGAAGGCTTTTCTTTTTGTCACATTTAAACTAAATATACACAGGTGGCTAGGTGGCACTGTGGATTAATGTACTTCTGAATTAATGTGCCTAGAGTGGCTTGTATCACAAAGTGAGCATATCTGAAGTGCAAGCTTGCTTTCCCTCCTGATTCACCATGTGTGCAGTCATTTGAGTTGCATTATTATTTGTATTAAAATCAGAAATCCAAAAGAATGGGCACTGTAGTCATGCGAGAAGTATATTGATGAGCCTGTATTTTGGAGCTATATACTGCTTTACAGTCACTGTGCTGAAGCTTGCTATTTATTTTAACTGTAAGAAAAAGAAAGTCACCTAAACTGCAAAAACTGTTTAAAAAGGGAAAAGGAGAAAAAAAAAAAAGCTTTTCAAGTGTTGGACATTGAGTAAAAAAAAAAAGAAACAAAACAAGTACTTGTCCAGCACTACGGGCACCAAGTGCGCTATGGGAGCGCTCCCAGGCTGGGAGCTGTGGGCTCCCGTTGAAGCAAGAAGCGTTCAGAATCGCGGGCTGTAAGCCTACTGAAATCCAACCACTCCAAGCACGCAGACATGGATTGCACAAAGCCATATACAAATTATGCCTCTCTGCAAATTGTTTTTAATGTAAATATTAACTCTTTTTCAGGGGTGGTCTTTCCACTGCAATAATTGGTAAACGTAGCTTCAACAGCAACTTCGGTAGAAGTTCCTGATTGCAATAGTGTCTACCTGAAGCCAGATGAACCTTACTTATCCAAGGAGAAGTTTCACCAGTTTAAAATATTTTGCTTCTCTAAGAAATAGGAAGTAGAATGCATATAACCAATAGAAATCAATTATTGCACATTCTTAGCCTCCTCTAGTCAACTCCAAAGGTAATAATCACTATAGGGATTTCTAAAAGGTAATTATTGTATATTGTTTAATTATTATTTATACGATCAAACATACTTAAGTATTTACTTGATGTAACAGGAAAACACAGTCTGTGTTTATAGTTTTAAATGCAAACAGTGCAATCTGCACTGAGGCTTAAAAAAGAGTGGGGTTTAGGATACAGCAGTTTAGATGTCAAGTCTACTGAATTAGCCACCTTCCCCTTTGTAATATAAAATACAGTCTCTCTGACCTCAGGCAACAGTGCTTTATGATGCATGGTTTGTAGTCATCATTACTACTTCTTTCTACTAAAGCTGAATGTTGTAACAGAGGGGAACTGGTCAGGTACAGACTATTAACAGCAAGATATTCTTTCACGTGTATTATTAGTCAAAGATGTATACAATTAGTTAAAGAAACAACTTGGTAAAGAACTAAGTGCCTGCAAAAAGCAAACTAAGAAAGAAGTACCTCACATCTGACTAGATCTATATTCCTTAAATTGAAAATGAAAGCTGCCACTTCTACTAAAGGCCCTTGTAGCCAAGAGATTTCATAGTAGTTCAGTTAAAGCCTAGCTAATGAATATAAGTTACTTTGGTGGATTTTAGCTGACTTTGAAATTAAAGTCTGAAACCGTTGGATGCTGCTAGCAGAGCCAGACTATAGCAAAATGGACTTAATAAACTCCATTGTGCAGTTAGATCCCTAGTGAGATTTGCCTTCCATCCATGACCAATTGGTATTATTTTTTTGGTGACTGGTACTTTTGTCTGTGAGACTGGGATTTCTGGGAGTGATTAGCACTTTTCAGCAGTGATTGACAGGTTGTAGCAGCAATGAGACAATAGGAGGAATCATTAGGAGTTCAAATGCAGATTTTTGTTTGCATGCTTTAGGACTGATTTGAGTGGAAGTGAAATCTAGATATGAGGGCAGAAATCAGCTATTATTCATTTTTATAAAATACAAAAGGAAAAAAATGAAAATATGCTGAAAGAAAAAAATGGAAAGAGAAGAGGCTAGACAATAAGATCACATTGTTGAACAGGGTTCTCCTACTACATCAGTTTTGGTGGGGTTTCTTTTTTTTTTTTTTTTTCTTTTTTTCTGGGGAATCCTCTTTGAGTGTTTTGTACAGGAGTTTGGAATACATGTCAGAAGTGAAAAAATGCTGCTTTAAAACTTTTAGAGTTTGTAGTTGAAATTTTTTTTCCTCATACTGAAGAAAAATCACATGTAAGACAGCAAAAAATAGTATCATTTTTCAGAGGAAATGCATATGTTGGTGCTGTGCTAAGGCTTGATAAAACTGCCTCTGTTGCATCTAAACAAGAGGCCGTAGGGAAATAATTATAGTGACTGATTCCAAGCATTGACCAGCAATTGATAATTGGCCATAAATAATTAGGAAATAATGGCATGTCAGTGGTGTAAATTATGTAAATGTAGTAGCTGCGTCCCTAGATACTGATTCTGAGTGCCTTATAAGTGATTTTTTTTTATTCAGATTATAAATTTAATATACTGTACATGACAATTTAATCTTGTTTGGCATCAAAGCTACCAAGATAATACAGAATTATACAAGCCTAATCAAAGAGGGAAAAATCAGATGAACATCATTATTTTGGAGAGCTGGTTTAATGGGAGTTGACATTTTCAAAAGAGCATGGATTCTTTCTCTTTTTTTTTTTTTGAGACAACAATTAATCTGAACTAGGTTTTTGAAGCAATAGGCTAACAGAACAAAACACTGACTGAAATTACAGATGTGCCAGTGTACTTCATATCTTATAAGGTATTAAATATTTAAAGTATGATTTTTGTATAGCCCATACTGTTTACATAAAATCATCATGGCTCTGGATTTTTATTCCTAAATTGTGTGCTCTTTAGGGCAAGGTCTGTATTTTTTTTATGTTGTGACTAACTTCTGCAGTTTTCATCATCTTTTCCTTTTCTGTTGACATGAACAAAGGTCTGTAACTTTCATATTTTAGATCTTAATACACTCAGATTATATTAAAAAATACATTATATTAGCTAGCATAAATTGCAGAGAAATGTGTAACGCCTCCCAAGAATAAAATTTAGAGCACAAGGGGAAGGGCTTTGGTGAATGCTTCAGCTCCATGTAGTTTGTTTTTGCTGGACTTGTTGGCATATGTGTTGAAAGATGTTCCAGAGTTACTCAGTTATTGATGAAATTTAGTCCTGGTGATATTTTATCCCACAAACTACTTGATGCTCACGAGATGATCATTTTACTACTAAAGTTTACAAAATGCCTGATATTGATAAGAAGCAGGTATTTGTCCTAAAGTCAGTTAGTTCCTGGGTGTCAATGCAGTGTAATTTGAAAAAGCTTCTAAAAAGTGCCAGGTAAGATATCCTGAAGCCAAACTGATGACCCAGATATATGTGGCTCTAGCATAGTACACACAGAGTAGTCGTTGCTGCAGTGTCGTGCATCCGCATTAGCGTGGGAACGGTTTCAACTCTCCTCTCTACCTTCAGATTTTCATTCTTATTAATTGGATTTTGTCACCCAGAATAAACAGAACCTTTGAATTTGCTCTTAATATTCAGCACGTATTTGTCTCCCACTGAAGCCGGTAACATGTGCGTAAGGGCTTTGCTGATTCAGGACCTGGAGGGATGTAGTGATGCTAACATTTGCTCAGTAAGGAGAGCACTAGTTAGGATTAATAGGTAAGGTGGAAGAAAAGGGGAAATGTGGAGTGGAGGGAAGAGCAAGAGAGACACATTTGTGAGAATGGTGTAGTTCCCTTCTGGTGTCCTGCCAGCCCAGCTTGGAGCACCTGCTCTTGCTGTGTGAGCAGTGGCTCCTGCTGTTTCTAGAAGTGAAACCGCCCTGTCTGTACTTGCCTGTCAGCACTGCTAAACATTTCTGCTTTCGGTCCAATTAGAACAAGATATTCGCCAAAAAAAGCCGGCACTTCAACATCAACGTTATTTAAAAAAACCAAAAAGGCACCAAACTCCCGTGCCAGTTACAGCCTCCCCCCACCGCCTTTCTTTTTAGTGAAGAACAATTCTAAACTCAGACCTATTCTAAGCATGATCTTTTTTTTAATTGCAGTTCATTTCCTCATTTTTCTTTCGTGTGGTCCTACTCATATGTCTCATTAAGAAATAGCTATTTGCTTATTCTCACTTAGCATTGGAAGACTTTTTTTTTTTTCCTTATGGGAATTAGTTATAAAAGGCATCTTTAGGAAAAAAAAAAAAAAGTCTGATTGCTCCTTCTGCAATAGGGTCTAGACATTCTAAGAGAACTAACTAGGGAAAACATATATCTCCATTAAAAAAAAAAAAAGTAATTTTTAAATAACTCCAAGATAAGGTGGACATATGGTATAAGATAAAACATGTAACCTAACCGTATAGATATTTGGATTCACACTGCCTTTTTCTGGCTCTGACAGGGCTCTGTATGGGGAGATAAGGGCTGACTTATAAGGCTATGATTCAGTAGAGGCTATTTCGACAAGTTTCCACTCCGAGATTCTGTTCATCAACCTCTAATTAGCACTTCATCGCTTTCAGCTTTGTGTCACCCAGCTGGCTAGAGGAAGATGACACCTCCAACTTGAACTGGGCTTTTTTCCATTTTCTTGGAGCTCATCAAGACATGTGGTGCTTTCTTAAAGTGCAGCTGGTGCTGGCACTTTCATTGTAAATTTAAATCGCTGTGTTTGGAAAAAGGTGATAAGAACAGTTTGTTTCATGTCCCTGGTGTTTAGCCTGAGGCAATTCCCAGCAAATATATTCAAGGCTCCTTCTGGTTTGATCTGCTACATTTTTGTATTAATATTATTATTAATAACAATGCTAGAAAATATGCACCTAAAAGAATACCCCGTGCAGTGTATAAATTTTTTCCCACAGTCGCTAAAGTTTAAACTTTAAAAGAAAAACAAAACCACTTTAAGCTTCAATTTAGATAAATAGCAAAAATATGATCTTTGTCTGTGTATAAGTTTGGAGGAGTCGTCAGTTTTTTGTATGTTTTTGTTTTTTTATTTTTTTATTAACCCTTACATGTTTTGGAGAAAAAGACATTTCATTTTTTCTTGATTTTACATTCCACTCTGTTACTTATGGTATAGATAATGTATACCTGTATTTTATTACACATTTTTTCTGCCTATTAAATTGTTATATAAATTAGGAAATAATGCTAATGAACAAAGGTATGTATTTATATTTTGTATAAGAATCTCAAAGTACTTATGCTTATAGAAACATTTCTAGAAAGCCAGCTTCCAATATTTTTAGCTGTCCATTATACTCTATTCTTATATGCTTATTTGTGTCCATTCGCACTGTTAAGATCTGAAGGTATACTGCTTAATTGCTACATATTCTGCTTTTTAAAGTGTGTGCCAAAATGAGTATGGTGTTAAGAAAACAGATTAAGAATTTGCACATCAACTTTTGTTTTCAAAATTCTCACACTACTATTTAAAGCTTTCTTCTTCTGAAAGTGTACCCTGTATTTGCAATTTATTTGTAGAATCAACCAAATGAGAGACATTCCATCTCAAGAGAGCAGCTACTGTATATTTACTTAGTTAAACTTAGATGCTTTTCAAACTCACAATTAAAAATAATGTTTCTTTTTGCTATAGAGTAGGAATCAAAAGTCATGGTTGTTAGTCTTTTATCCTTTCTTTCAGTATTTTTACTAATCCTTATCAGACACCAACATTACCTTTAGAAATAAAACTCATATTAACAAAATCTCTAACAAATTTTTACTGGGCTTTCCTGATTTGCTGCTTTGCATTTTAATGCTGTTTAAGACCTAGGTCACAAGTACTACTGCACCACAATAAATGGCATTAAAAGTCTAAGAACCTTCTATAATGACCTTATGGAGGCAACACAGAATTGTGCCTCTTTTTCTCCAGTGAGGCAGAAATGAAAGCATACATG
Organism: Haliaeetus albicilla; assembly: GCF_947461875.1. Classification (NCBI taxonomy): domain Eukaryota; kingdom Metazoa; phylum Chordata; class Aves; order Accipitriformes; family Accipitridae; genus Haliaeetus; species Haliaeetus albicilla. The sequence goes on from NC_091490.1 coordinate 15,341,741, forward strand.
AGAAAAATTTAGCTAGATCCAACTTTTAAAAACTGAGCCAACACACTGGCTTAGATCTAATTTTACATTCTGACTAATAGTTCTGGTGTAAATTGCTGTATTTCCATTGCTGTAGAAATTAAACTCTCTGATTTCTGTATGTATGGAGAAATGCAACATATGTAGATAATGGCACAATCCTGTATTTATGATATTCCATTTTTCTATAAATATAGATGTTCAGTGATTATCAATAGAGCTGCTCATTAAAATTCAGACTTAGATACAAAATGATGCCATTTTGTCTTAATATTTGAAAACCTAAAAATATCTCTCTAGCTCTCTGAAAATCTGTATTTTAGCATTTACATTCAGCAGTTTATTGCAGTAGGAAATATTTCAAACAGAAGAAATAAATTGTCCCATCAAAGTACTCTAATGATTCAGAAGACCATTTTTTTTCCAGCAAACCAAATATTAGGAATGAAGTTTAATCAAAGATCTGGTGCTGCATTCCCACTGAAGGTGGGAAATAACTGATTATTTCACTGAGTTTTTGAGAATCAGCCTGGTTAGGAGTAAGATCAAGCTCAATTACAGTCTTGCAAAATTGATGTCCCCTTTACTGCATCCCTTATACAAATGGTTTTACATTGTGAAAGGCTTCCTTTAATGACTGTTTGTTCCTTTGACAAACTAGCTAATTGTCCACTGCTCTATTCATCTTAATTCAGACTCATTGCCCTTCATTTTTGCTCGCCACTGTTCAGTAGCTACTGCTATGGCCTCACACTGCTGTCATATCCAGCAATGTAAAACCATTTTGCTGTAGTGCCACAGGGAGCTTCCTTGTGCTACCTGTCAAGTAGATATGAAGTAAATGGGCTATCTCTATTCCACACACTTTAAAAGTTCTTCCTGGAGCTTTCACTATTACCTTCGCACCCTAATACCCAAAATCTCACTTTGGCAATTTCCTCTGTCGTGTTACTGACTGCCCTGACTACACCTGACCTGAGCACTGAGCTACCCCCAGTGCTCTCAAATTAACCCTCCTCCTCCAGCATTTGAGTTTGGGTCTGGGCCGAGGTATATCCTCGAGAGACACCTGTGGCACAGGATGAGGGGTTTTTTGACTTTGAGCCCCTGGCTCCTGCGTTCTGCTGCGTGACCCCGCGTGCCAGACATGGCTGATTTGGTACATGCAGGCACAGAGCACGGGGAGGCCTCTGCACTGATTAGCAAATGCATTTGATGAAGGTCTACCTACAGGGAGTTTCAGGCAGTCAAGTGCATGAATCTCACGTTCAGTATGTGGGACTTGACTGATCTGCGTCTCCTTGCCTCTGGATTGTCTTGGTTTTCTGCCATTGGTAAAAAGCTGTAGATGGCATTCTGAGCTTCTCCCACGTTTCCTAACAGAAGATTAGTTAGATTCATCTTATTCCCTGAATCGGTGCTACTTTTACATCTCCCAGCAGCTGTCAGAACAAAGGTATTTTATAACCTTTGGCTGTATAAATAGTTATGTGAATAAGAGTTGCTTGCAGTCTTCACATATTTTGACTCTCGCTATGTAGTGCACAGCAGTCAGTCTTTCTGAGAATGGCTAATACGTAGGATTGGATGGAGAGGTCTGCATGGATTGACAATGGGTGATAAATGAGGATCTTCTTATTAGGTGGGGATAAGAGATATTTCCGGGTGAGGGCCCAATTCTCCACATAAAGACAGACAAGAAAGGAATGGTAGCATGGACCGTCTGTTAGTTGCTAGGCACTTGATTCATCCTTAGACCTCAAGGGCTTAGCATGGAGGACAACTGAGATAAATAATTTGTGTTGGCTGTGTCATCTCTTGCTTTTGCCAGAAAGTGTCAGGTTTTCCATGCCTAGTAATAGCACTGATGGCAATTATTACATTCTAATATGTTTGGTACAGAGTAACCATGTATCTGTGTATAAATGTATATTAAGTAAATGGTTAAAAAAACCTATGATCCTGAAAATGTTTGTGTGAGCCAAACCTTATCAGATAAACAGATGTTTTTTTCAGTGTAATTCAGCACCACAATGATAACCCAACAATAAAACCAATATAAATACAGATATAAAGGTGTGAAACAACGTATTGTCAGAAGCTATAAAAAAGATTTAGCAATGCATAAACAGGATAGATCCACAAGAGGCCAAGCATGGCAGTGGTTTATTATACACACCTACCTACAGAAAGCCATACTGAGCAGAATGTAAAAGAGAAAGAAGTGGTAAATTTGTGATGGCTGTTTTTATTATTCTGCTCTTTAAGAGGGATCTAATTTGGAATTTGCATTCCACAACAGTTCTGAGGTTTTTGTGAGTCTGACTTTAAGAGCATTTAGCATTTATGTAACTCTTAATTCAGCAATGTACAAACATGAACTCTAAACAGCTGTAGTAGTGGCTCAGATGAAATACGTGAAGGTATGCTGTTGTGCTCTAGGTTAATACAGCACTAAACATGGGATAGGCATGGAGATATGTCCCTTGTCCCCCTGTGCAAGAACCAGCTTTGGTATAGCTGTGTGCAGGCACCATTCGCTGCTCTGTATTGGCAGCACAAACCTCCCTAAAGCCATTGCAGAGATGTGGGACGACAGCAAGACAATTGCTGCTTTTGCTCTCTTTCGTGTAGTGAAGCTAGCTTAGTAGTTAAAAAAGAAAAAAAGATCACTGACTGCATGCTTTCCTGAAGCTCTTTCTCAGCGTGCATTTGCTCAGAGCTCCAGGAAGCAATCTTACCAGTCCCAGCATTAGCAAATTAAGGTGGCACATTTATGCATTATGAGATTGGCTTGAAAATCATGAAATTAAAGTACCAGAGGGAAAAAAAAAGCTGCATTCCTTTTATTATTATTATTATTTGCTTTCATTTTTATGAACTTTTAGGATGTAGTAGGATCATATTTTCCAGCTTTTCCTGAGCTGATATTTTAAGAAACTGGGGCTCTGACAAATAGTGAGTATTGTGAAATCTCAATAAAACCATGAGTCGTCAATGCACGCTGCAGCTAAGCTGGGCCAAAAGCTCCTATGGCTTCTGGGGCAGTGCAGGCTTCTAGACAGTCACTGCCATTCTGCCTCATCTAAGTGAGGCTATGTATTTCTGAAACTTTTGGAGACCTCACAGAAAACCTGAATTTTACCAGTTGTGGTGGACAGAGTTATAAGAAAGACATCAAAAGCATACAATTGCCATTCTTTTTCTCTTATAACTTGCTAAGCATACACCCAGCAGTAAAGAATCTAAAGAAAATGGGTATAATTGAGCCACAGAATAATGATATTGATAATGCCTTAATTGTAAACTTTAATGCGTGACGATTTTGAAAGAATTAAATTGAAAGCAAACACTTTTGACTTTTGGAGATTCATAGTACTTAGGGTATATTTTATTTAAACCCACTGGACAATGTAATCTTGGTCCTGTTCAAGTCAGGCATAAGGATTTCTGTGGAACCAGGATTTAACCAGTAAGCCTTCTAACTAATTACATTTTTGAAAAGTTTAGAACATGTTCCATCCTATTCTTCTGCTTATGGATTATATTATGCTATTTTTACTGTGATCTGGGGTGCAGGAGAATTTATTTTCTGGGAGGAGGATGAGTTGTTTGTGTTTTCTCTAATAATGCTTACTATCTTAGTGCAAAGCGTGCTGTAGTTAAACTTGATGGTCTGATATGTGTTTTACATGTGTATGTCCTGCTGGGGAAATAGTTATACATACGCAGATGAGGAAAACTCCTCTCTTTCCCTGCATTGTTTTGCTCTTAGTGAAGCTAAGCTTCTGCAAATAAAAACTTATATGTTGAGCATTTAGCCGTTACGCGCTTTTATGGTCTGTGTATAAAGATAAGTATTAAGTATTCTTAATTCTGAACTCTTTCTGTTTCATAATGTGATTGCCTTACAAACCAGAAACAAGTAGTAATGGCTTAACTGTGCCCACAAAGCACTTCACATGAGGCACAGGTTTGGAAATGAACTTCAGCACAGACCTTGTAGACATCTGAACTCTATAAATCCACAGGTGTTTAAGTAGCCCTAAGGGCTAGGTCAGATAGCAGACTTGTTTCAGTATGACTTTACAAGGATTTAGTACTGTGTAAACAACACTTGCAAGGTTTTCTCTTTACTGCTGAGTAAAACCGGTAGCAGGAAGAACCACCTTTGATTTTTGTACCATAAAAGGTATAGTGTTCTTTTATTCCATAAACAGTGTTTGCTAGGATGTTTTTGAGCAAGACTACATACAAAATTAAACTTTCTTAGCACGTGTGTTTTGAGACAAGATGATATAAAGTGTACCATTTTTTAAAAGAAATTGCAGGGTGACTGGAGAGTTTGGTTTTTGCCTTCTTTTTGTTGCTTTTGTTTGTTGTTGATTTTGGTCTTTGTTTTGGGGGAAGCATTCAAATCATTCTGGAGAAAGATAAATTAGACTGTAGTTTTATATGCTCATGCAGTCTGCAGATCTTAGGTCTGTGCGTTTCCACCTAAAGTAATGTTGTTGTTAAAATTTTGTAAGCAGATGGGCTTATTTCTCAATAACCCCAAAGCATAAGCTAGCTTGCACAGAAATACTGCTGAATTGATGTTGGGGGAAAAAAAAAGGAAGACAGAAAAAAAAAAAAAGACTGGCTAATGCAGAATGCTGAGAACAGTGTTCTATTTTTACCCCCAAATCTGGTCTGCTAGTAATAGTGAAGGATTTCCATTAGTACCTAAAAAAAAAAAAAAAAAAAAAAAAAAAAATACTAAATGACTCCCCAGAATAATGTGGTAAAACAGCTTGAATGGGGAAACTAGATCCTAAGGAGGAGGAGTAAGGAGCTGAAAGGAGTAAAACAGCACTCAGAAAGGGAAAACAAGATAACCGGAACCTGAGTGGAGTACAGTAATTAGGAACTGGAGAAGGAAATTAAAATCCTTGGGGAATTCAGTATCTGAGAAAGGAACTGAGAGAAATCTACTGAGGTTTATGAGAGGACAGTTACTCCAAAAGCTTAATTAACTCACATACAAAGCTTGGTTGAAGCTTCTCCTTGTCCTTGTTTTTACACTACTGTATGACTTCAGAAAATACAAACCATTTCTTTAGTAGTTAACAAAAGCTTATTGATCGATGTATTAATCTATAGGAGTGATAGCTAATGATTAATTCAATCATGTGTTCCTGCAGCATTTTAGTTTCTTCTCCTTTCCCCTTATTGTTTAGATTTAAAGGTATTTTGAGTGCAGATAGTACAGCTGGGATTTAAAATGCATCAATTGCCTAAGTTATTTAAATAGGTTTTGCTGTAGCTAACCACAGTATTTATGACATGTGAGATTTTTTTGTATAGTCAGCATAGAGATTTGCAAGAATATATTGTAGAGGTTGCTAGATGTTTGCTAAATTTTGATGGCAAAGTGAGACAGTTTTTATTACCTTCACTCTGTCCTGGATTGTGCTTTTTCACAGAAGTCTAGTCAAGTTTGTGCTATGTGGCCTTGTTTTGCTGGACTGAAGTGTTTGCCACAAATGTACACATTGAATCGGGTGTTCTCTGTGTCTTCAAGCTGTCAGCTATCCTGACATCTGTCTACTACTCCCAAAGTCAGAGTTTCCTTTCTCAGTCAATGGCTGCCCATAACGTACGCAAAGGTATAAATTCCATCAATTCAACTTAACTGAATTACTGAAACTGTTTCTTGGAATGTGATGAGGAGACTATCTTTGCACTTAACTGCATATTACATAAATTAATTCTATGGAAAGATCCCTATGGCTGCATAAACCAGTGCTGAGAGATGTCCGGAATTTAAAAGCAAAGAACATATACCATGCAGAATTTTTGTCCTTTGTCAGAGAAATGATCAGACCGTGATTCCTGCAGTTCCCAAAAATACAATCTGAGAAAATTGTAATCTTCTTTGGAACTGGACCCAAATTATGAGACCATTCAAAAGATTCTGAATTGTCTTATTTTTGTCACAGGTTCATCACTTTATTTAACATAAAAAGCGTATATGTTTATGTTGTCTGGGAAACATTTGTTTTGAAGCATTGTAAACCAAGAATTTTATTCCTGTCTTCCCCCCCCCCCCCCGGCTTTCATTCTTCAGGTTATTTAAAAAAACAGCCTCTTTACAATTCACATTAGGTTTGTTGTATGCATTAAATGAAAGGCTTTCAACTTCCAGAGCAGGCGGTATGAACAATTGTCTTGTGTGTACATCAACTAGCATCCTACCTAAGTGCAATGAATTTGGTTTGTGTTAATTACAAGGTGCATTTGACTGTGTCTACATGATAGATTAACAGTTCCAAATAACATCATATGCAAATGAAAGGAAATCCTTTTTCCATTTTATAATGCAGATGAGAAATGCAGTGTTTTCTGAAAAGAAATATACATGCATCTGTGCCAGTGGCTTGCTAGTCTGTATATATCCACTCTTACCAATATAAGAAAACTTAAATGAAATTGAATTATTACAGTGTTTATGCATGGTGGTGTTATCTTTTTTGGACACTTCAAAGAATAGTTCTCAGTCTAAAATCTGTATGTTAAAGAATCCATAGGAAAACATAAACTAGTACATACCATTTTAAGCTGGGCACAGGGACATTGTTCTACATTGTCCAAATATATTCATGGAGAGACGCAAAGAGCAAGTTACCTAGATCTCTTTTGGGGATTCCAAGATAGTTTATCTGATTGTTTTCTGATGCTTCTTTTGGTGGTTTGTTTTTTTTTCCTTGTCGTTTTGCATCCTTCATTAATGGAAAACCCTCTTCATGTACCTACCTTGAATTCAGGAGAGAAAAATTGTAGTAAAAAGAATTTGCTAGTACTTGTCTATTGCTTAATAGAATTTCTCAGGTTCAACAGGATTCACTAGCTGTTTAGGTCTACAGTCTCACCATTTTTCTTTTTTTTGTTTTGTTTTTTGTTGTTGTTGTTCTTGTTCTTGTTTAGGTGAATTATATAATAGATATGCAGCAAAATTGGATAAAAATTTTGAAGTCTTATCTTCATCACTGGCATTTCATCTGCTTGAGTTAATAATTGTAAAGATCTTGATGCTCTCAAACATTAATGTAATTAGGACTATGTAAAGTGCCTACAACAAATAGTGTATTCATGAGTTGGGTATTTTAACAAGGGCCAAAACTTTGCCATACACTGACTTTGTTGTAAGGCAGCCTATGGTGAGCTAACACAAGGGTATTTTGCATTTCCCCCCAGGTACCCCAAAGCTGAACTCTGTACACTTGTCATCGCAGAAGTGAAAATGTGGTGTTTTTAATGGGGTTAAATGTAATTGGTAGACCTTCCTGGATTTGCTGGCTGTTAATATGGGAGTGGGTTGGACCTATTAACTGGTGTTATTACTGTACCTTTCACTTGGAGATACTCTGAAACTCTCTGTCAAGAATAAACATACTACCTTCCTTACTTTCCCCTCAGCTTTTCAAGAGGGACTAGCATTTGGTGCTCTGTTTTTCAGAAACTTCTTGCTTGGATAGGTAATCAGGTTATTGGGGGGGTTTACTAGAAATAAAGAACCTAAAAATAGTTAAGATTACAGAGACATATTGAAGAGGAGATTAAAATATTCCTACTGCACTGTGAGGCTGTGTACTTAAAGAGCAAGAGCTTCATGTGATAAGTAAGTGGCTTTAACCATGAAATAAGCAAGCTGTATTGCACAAAGTTTTAGCAATGAGGCACACTTTCATTAGAAAGAAGGAGAAATACAAATGCAAGACAAGAGAAAAGTTTTCTCAATTAAAAGGACTTAATATTGCACTATATGTGTTTTATATGTAATACACTTGACCAGCAAAATAGTGTCTATGTTGTTATGGAAAATAGCACTGCACTTTCTATGATTTCTTCTCTGTATTTCATTGGCTACCTGCCTATCTTTCATTTGATGTTAAGAATTTTGTCTTAAGAATTATTAAGATAGAACTCTGCTTTTCTGTTTTTATTTATGTTTCTCACAACTGCTTACTTTGTACAATACAACAAAGTAAAAATAAGTTTGAGACCAATCCTTGAAATTCATGGAACCACATTGATGTTGATTATAAAAACCACCATAAAAATTAACTGTGGATTTCCAGTCCTCTAGTGGAACATGGAATAGGGAATTTCAAAGATTGATACATCTTTAAACCAAAAGAAACTGTAGTCGCTGTTTCTAATCTCCAGGATAACCAAGTCACAAATGCAGTGAGCCCTGTAATTTATGGTTTAGTTTAGTTGCACCTCTAATTAAAAGCAAACACAAAGTGTGTTTGTAAGTTCCCTTCGTTTGAATGAGAACAGGCAAACCCTTTCTCAAATAACTACTCTTTCTTCACTCAAGTTGCAGGTCTCTTTCTGAAAGCTCTGAAAGGACCTGAATTTAGTTGATACAAAGTGGCTCCCGATCTCCAATTCTAGCAGGGAGGTCACTGCCATTTCAATCTTTTGTATTGTCATTCTATTTTTAAAAAGACAAGGAGAAATCAGAACTCTAATCAACAGGGACTGCCAGAAAAGACTGTTTTCAAAAAAATTAGTAGAAAGGGTAAGCAAAGGTTTTAACGTCTGTGGCCACACCAAAGGAACTGACAAACTATTCTGTTTTAATAATAATTTTACATTATTTTAAATTTCTGGTTTCAAAGGTAGCAAAATGGATCATCTTGTGCTTTGGTGATCATTATATACTGCTTGCTAATCTAAAGATTGTCTCTACTTTTTTAGAAGGGTCTCTATTTTTATAGGCATTGTGAACTAATTTACGGGACCGATTAGAGAGGCTCTATTTTTGTGTTCATTAACAGTATTTCTGAAATAAGAATATAGTAAAGAAGTTTTTATTCCCAAACACTAATTTTCCTTAACATTTCAAAGGTTACTTGCTTGTGAAAAAAACACACTTAAGTATTCAATACAGTTCTCTGAATGCTTTTCATTCTGCATTCATCTGTGCTTAGTTCTGTCTTTCTACGATGTCTTTTTGTTGCTTATTTTCCATTACTGTTGTACAAAACGGTCTTTTAGCAATTAGCAGTGCTGTTTTAAACCTAGCATGTACATATAACACAGCAGAAAACTGGCATCCTATTAAAAAAAAGTAAAGCATGCACATGATTATCACTGTGCATGGGAAACTTGTTCTATGAGGCCAGTACTTCGTTTGAGAGAACAATTTAATTGAATTTTGATACAGCTAAATAGCACCTTTGTTAGAATCAGAATGACCTTGTGTAAATGTACTTCAGAAATTCACCCAGGTAAAAGAACAGGTACAAGAATTCACTAACTGCAGTGTGTTTTACAAGGTTGTATTTTCATTAAATTGATCACAGATTTGCCCTCTTTTTTCCGTGTATGGGGGGGAATAGATTAACAATTTCCATTTTTAAAATGTTCTTGCTTTATAAATTGCTTCCCTTTCTTTCAGCTTTTATACTCCATGCTCCAGATAATAAATGTGCTCACAAAAGACTTGTCTGAAATAATGAAGCTGTTAAAGAACATTGTAATTTTTTACTTTAATAAAATTAATCTGGCCCTGTAAACCATTGGAAGGCAAACTTGCTCTTAGAATGCATCACAGTACCACGTTTGTGACACTGATAGATAACTATTAACTCCTTTTAAGCTTTAAAATGCTTCAGAATGCCAGAGTAAAGAATCTAAAACTGCAGATCTTATTCAAATGAATCAGGATAGAGCAGATGGTTGAAGAAGGCACACAAGCAAGAAGTAAATCTCCTGTTCTCCCTTTCTGATTGCTTTGCCCACAGAGGAATAACGATTCAAAGAAAATCAGTAATCATGGCGAATGTCATTAGCATATTCCCAATAAGGGAGCTTACATAAAAATTCCCAGAGAAAATGAATGGCTGCTAGTATACATCAGTGTGCAAACAGTGCATTTCCAGCTCCCAAAACATAGATTTTCCAGGACTTTTAGAAATGAAGTTTTAAAAACTAAATTAGAAGAATCACACGTTTTCTTAGAGAAGGGACAGATATTTTATTAACTGACTAATACAGCTATATTTAACAGTCATCAGTTGTAATGCTGAGCTGAATAGTCACAAAAAAAGTTCTGTGCTTAAAATTAAGATATCAGCAAACCTTCAATAAAATACAGGGAGAACCTTTTGCTACTTGGTCATTTCTGTCTGGAAAGGAGTGAGCAAACTGCTGTAAATCCGTTCCCTGACATGTTTTCTGATTGCATTATTGTGAACGCATGTGGTAAATGTCTGCTTCCTTGTTGGTTCGCAGAAGTTATTAAGTTGTTCACAAATCAGTGGCAAAGCAAAACATTTTCTCAAAGTGTTGTGGAAGAAGTACTAACCTAGACAAATGGCTGTTTTCTTGTCTGTCCATAAGCAATGGGAAGCCCATTAGCCAGTGTAAATGAGCATAGCGCTATCTGAACAGTCAAGCTGCTGCTTTTCATTTATATGGAATTAGGATTTGGCCTCTTATTTTCAGCTTTTTGCTTGGGATATTTCAAAACTATTTTACTTTTTTTTTCCAAGGAAAATGAGCACCAATTCAAGAATTGCATACAGGATTGTCACTTACTCCTACTTAATATAGTTCAGAAAGTAATGCAATATTGTGTTATTCCCATTCACTTTAATTCCATAGTATAGGCAAGGTCTAAGAGTAAATTGTCACCGCTCTGGCCTCTGGATTAGGCAGTCAGCTTCAATTGTTGCAATTGGAAAATGCATGTCTAATTTCTTTTGTGCCAGGCTGAATATTTATCTCCGATTGGTTCCCAATACAACAACAGACCAACAGTCACTAAAATAAGTACCATCACCTAGATAGTTGATAAATCTCCTTAGAAAAGCAGGCATGAGACACAGTATTGACAGGTTTTGTTGCTGAAATAAGAGAGAAACTAGGTAAGGGTGACCATGTCCCTGCAGATGCCATCATTGATTGTGCCAGCAGGAGGCAGATGGTTAAAGGATACAATAGGAACTGTCACAATAGTTTCAATTTTATTATTGAAACCCAAACTTCCAGTGGCAGTGGACAGATTGCCTTCATTTTTCATCCATGAAACATCTTCAACATTTCCAAAGAAAAAAAAATATCTTCTAAACTAGCATTGCAACCAATAATGCCTTTTATGTATACTAAGACGGTAGAAACCATTAATAAAATGCCTGTCAACAGCACATCTCCCTTTTCTCTTTAGCAAAAAGGGGAGAAATCATTAATTACAGTTTCTGTCACACACAAAAGACATGGGTTTTGTTCTGGTCTCTTAGCACTTTAACAGCATGAATTCACCTAGTGGCCACCTATTCTGCAAAATTTGAAAAGGGATGTGTCCTTATCCATCTATGCAAAACCTTCTGAAGACATTGCATGTGCCTGCCTGGGCAACAAATGCGGTATTTTGGGTTGACACTGAAAAGGAGGATTATGAATATGGATAGGATGCAAATACTCCATCTATCTCAATCAGAATACAGGAATTCAAGCTGTTGTAGAAGAAGGGGGAAGGAAGGGGGAAAAAACCTTAGGAACCTAAGCTGTAGGGGCCTGATTCTGCTCTTACCACTATCAGCTGGAGCTTTACCGCTGAAGTTATTAAGGTCAGGATTGGGCAGTAAATTTACAGGAATTTTTGTAAGGTTAGCATTTTACACACTGCTCTGCCAGATACATTGACTTTGAGATTGCTAGCTCTACAGAACTTGTATGTATTTTAAGTATTTGCTGGAAGGTGAACTTAAAAATCACTACTAATCAGTCATTTATCATGTCTGGAAAGCATATAATCAGGTAGGTTTTTATATATAAAAAAACCAGAAAAAATCTACATATTGCAAATTCGAAAAGAATGCACAGGGAGATGTAAGTAGTAACAGTTTGTTGGGGCAGACAGTTATTTCAATTTATCTAACCAGGATATTGTCAACAAAAAGGTCTTAGTTTCTAGGTTTTTCCCAGCTCACCATTTCCTATCAGTTTTAATGGATGCCTGTGGCGCATGTAAAAGCGACTGTAATTTTTACAGTTTAATTTATTTCTTTCTGTAAACTGAGAATTACATTTTTTTTAGTTCTCTGTTTTTCTTCTATACTAACTAAATATTTTGAAACCCATAAAAAGGATTTCTCTCTCTTTTGAAAGAAGTCTTCACTGAAATCTGGCAAATCATAAATCAAAATATGTTTTCATTGTGAGCACATGAGACTCTTTTTCAGCCTTCAGTTCTAATGAAATTGAAAGCAAATACAATACTCTCATTCGCTCAGAAGGTAAACATATGTCTATTAGAGACTTCTGAAATGTCATTTATGTGTTTCAGTTTCAATACATGTCTCATCAATTGTAAATGAAAGGTCCAAACTGCCTATTTGGGTCTTATTTTTTCACAAAAATATCACTTTAGAAAAAGAAAGTCTTATTAGAATAGAAATTTTAAGACCAGATCCTCAGCTGATATAAAAACAGTGTAGATGAACAGGTTTCAGTATGTGTTTTGCATTATAAATGCAGAATATAATTCTAGAACTGGGGAGTTTATTGCCTTATTGCCCCTACATTTGGTGTCATCACTTCCAGTTCCTTGATTAAGAAACATTAAATTTTACATGGCTTTTTTTCTGATACTGTGACTACAAGTAGACCAATATTTTTTAGCATCCAATATATGAACACAGTATGTACTAGAACAAAATCAATTTTAGGGTCTAGCAACTTTAATGCCAAAGTAAAAAAAAAAACCAGTAAAAACCATAATAAGCAGTTTGGGCCTTCCATTTCTTGTATGCTTTTGTATGGAGGACAGTCAAGACCTTTAATCACCCATGGGAATGTAAACAAGTAGTTTTAGCTCACATGTTCCATATTACCTGTTTCTATGATTATGTGCTAAAATCTGTGGTAAGGACTCAGTCTTACACAGCTGAAGTTAGTAGAAATCTTATTATGCATTTTAAAGTCATGGAAAACACAGCTCTGTGTTTTAATAATTGCCTGACTCTGAAATGTATGGAGTTAGTCTATTCAAAGTTTGCCTGGACTATAGTCCTCTTACATGTATGATTGAATTTGAAAGTAGTTTAATACTTTTTTTCCTTGGTAACGTAGAGTCAAATCTGTGATGTTCTTGCTCTGACGTCAATGAGAAAGTTTTGTCGGGGGGCTCATTCTTTCGGGGTTTGTCATCTGAGTATGGATAAGCTATACTATAGGTTTTGATGCAGTAAAATACCGAATTCACATCACTGAGACAAATAGTATGAATTCAGCTATTAATCTGTTGGTTCTGAAACATAACAACCAGTCTGTGAGCTACATACACTATTTTTACCGTATATGTTTTTAAACCTGTAGTGAGCAGAATATTTTAGTAGCATTGGTTAAAAATGTCGTGTCTGAAAAATCTGGCAAGTATTCAGAGTCATTTAACCTTTCACCAAGATTTAATCAGAATAGTCTTATATCTCTTTTGTGCATTGTCAAATGCTCGCCACAATTTGTCTTCCCCCATGGTGGACTGACAGATTGAGCAAATAAGCAAAGAGCCGGAACATTTGCCTGTAATTGCAATGTCAGCATTGTTAAACTATATTTATGAGAAGAAAGTTAACACTGTGACATTAATAATTTCATCAGTTTTACATGTGTTTGCTTCATAAACAAGCAAGCTATTTTTTATAAATTTTCTGTGACCGATACTTTGTTTTTCTGGATGAAGGCTACAAATTCCAGTTTTGAAAGAGAAGCAGGCACAAAAAAAAGAGGTTTGGCCCATATTACTATGTTTTGGGAAGAAAAAAAATAAGATCTTTTAAATATCTGCCCTGAGCCAGACTCTATAAATTGTGGGTTTCCTGTCAATAAGCAAAAATAATGGCTAGAAACATACAATAAAATAGGCAGGGCTAGGAAGTGTAGTATTTTTCCTAGCCGTACTGTAGCTCTAAAATCACTTTAGGCAGATACATGAAGTCTTTTAGTTTTTCTTGACTTTTTGAACCACTAGATGCTCACCTGCACTTTCAATGATTTATGGCACTATACCAAATGTGCTGGCTAATAAAGACAGTTTGTTACTCTCTAATTTTGGAGGGACATAACACATGAAACTGTGCAGCAATCTCTTACCTACATATTTCACTCCATAAGGGGAAACAATAGGAGAGCACATGACATGTATTAGAGAAGTAAATTACAATGTTATACTCCTTGGTCCAATAAACCACTGTTGGCTGTCATACCTCTGACTATTGAGGTGGTGTTTTGCACTACAGCTTAATCAGCTGGGTCTGGGCTGCTCCTCGGTGTTCATGTGCCTTAGGCGGTATAAATGCTGTGATTCACATCCGTGATCACATGAGCCTGTGCTGTGCATTTTATACAAGGTCGAATAAAATTATTTGTTAGAGTGATTGATCACATACTTCTTAGCTACTTAAATTATGAGAAGGTAGAGTTTAAAAATATATAAAGTGACTCACAAAATTTTGAAGCCACTTGCATGTGTATTTAAAGTCAGCTGCTCGTGATTCTAGTGCAGGTGAGATTGACTCAATGGGCTTTCTGGCTATGCTGGAGAAAAATGCAGCTGTCCAAGATATAGCATTTTTGACATGGTGGCAAACATTGCAAAAATAAAATAGTAGGTGATGATATTAATTTAGTATTCTCACCGTGATTTTAATTTGTAAATAGATGTATATGCACACACAAAAAGCCATCAACTACTTACACTTATTGTGCTTCCACAAAGCTGCAAATGTTCTGAACTCCCTGGCGGGGAAAGAGACCAGTCTCATTTCTGTCCTTTTGCTGTGTTTGCCCTTAATCAGTTATTAAAAGTGATTAATAGAAGAGAAACAGTGAAATCAGAAGAGGAGTAATACTGGGGCGGGGTCATGTATTATTAGGATCTTTATTTCACTCAGATCTGGTAATTTTAGCTCCCCATGAAGTTTCTTACCTATACCTCAGTCAAGGGAACAGGTAGATGATAGACAAAGACTACTAGGGCAGCATGCAAGAGACCTTCTGCTATAGGATCCAGCATATTTCCTTCTGGCTTTAAATCTGCCCAGATGGTGTGCAGCTCCTTTAAGAGATGCAGTAGTGTACTGTGATAAACTGAGCCATCTGGACCCAGCTACCTCCTGAGGTTCCTACAGTGACCAGAGCAGATAGTGTGGGCTTGTGTGATTGTTGGCAGATCACACACATGGAGAAATTAAGATTTCTACTCTTTAATCACTATAAATCACTAAAAACCTAGGAATGCCTTCATTTTAGTGGGGTGTCTAACACACTGTCCAACAAACAGTCTACAGGAAGCCTGTCTCCCACAACCTGAGGACTGTGGGAGTCCTAAGATGATATCTCGTGACAACATGGACCTCCTTGTCAAGTAACACATCCAGAGATTGCTTTGAATTTCTCCATGGCTCTTTCAAGCCCTGAGCTACCATATATTTCTTTCCCAAATGTAGGTCTCATGCGTGTCCAGAGATAGGAGTCTGACTATAAAAAGGAAGAGAAATAAAAAATTATGGAAATTTGTTTAGCAAACTTTTTCTAGTGAATTACTATTCTCTGTTTGTGGAAAGGCCAGGTACAGTATGCCTCATTGATGCTGACAGGGTAAGAATAAGTAATATTATGCACATGTGTCTCTTTTACATCTATATGAAACGTGGAATAGAAATTTCAGCACTAGGCAGACCAAAAAAAAATCCCACCTCTATAAACTGAAGAAAAAACCCGCACAAAAAAGTCATGAGATAATATCCGGATCACCTTGCACAATTGTCAAATTATAAAAACAGGCACAGAGGATGTAGCATAACTCATAGAATGGGCAAATCACAATACGCTTAGTCCAAGGGCAGGATGTCTTGCCGGATAAAACATCTGTCACTGCCTTTCAGGTCTCTGGAACATCATCACCTCTTCTTCCAAGTGAAGACAGTTGAGCTGTCTGAAATTTGACCACATCACAAAACTAGGAAAGCTTTGCAGTATTTGGTGCAATTGATGTGTTCAGGTGAGGTCAGAACTGAATAAGCACAAAGAGTGAGTCATTTGTCACCAAGAAGAGGTTCCACTGGGAAAGCAGAAATGTATTCAGTGGGACAGTAACGAGGAACTCACATTACAGCTGCCTTCTTTGTACCTGGCATGTAAATAATTTGAAAGCTGCTTTCTGTGTATAAGCTTCACAATCCTCAAGCTTAATCTATCTTTTCAAAGGAAGATGGGTTAAAGGCCAGTTGGTTGAAGACTTGTTAAACTTTTACTTTTACAGATGAGTGTCTCTCCAGCCAAGCAATACATTCATTGGCAGAGCAATACAGGGAAACTCGTACCGAGGTAGTCTTCATTGCGCCTGGCATAGAGTAAACGGGGTTGCCTCATTTATTTCCTACTACTATGTCTCTTACTGACATAACCTTTAGAAGGTGAAACAATCATGTGAAATATAAAAACAAATTAGTTTGCAATTAGTTTCAGAACTTGACGTGAATAACTAGAGTCTCTTGAATATACTAATACATAATGATTGAGCTCAGTGGGATTAATCTGGATTTGTTATGTATTCAGTCCAGTTGGACCAGTATATATATGTACAGTGTGCTTATTGTATCTGTAGTGTGAAGTTCTTATCCATCTACAGTTTATGTAATGGTAATGGTTAAATGCCTCTCTTTCTCCTCTCTTAGTGGAATAACTATCCAAGCTGTATTTTAGTTATGATGCTTAGCAGACCAGTTCTGACATTTCCACATCTTAATCTTTCAAAACAATTAAACACATGAGAAGTAGATGACTGTACATGAATTCTCAAAACCAGGACTGGTGAACACACTGCAGTGAATAATTTTAAGACACAGCATAATGGCACCTTTCCTTCTGCTTAGTGCCATTGCTCCATCCTCAAGCATCAAGCAGCCCTTTGCTCTGCTCTGTGTACGTCGTCTCCATTTCACGGAAAAGCGCTAAAATGAAATATGCATGTGACTGGGGTGGGAAGGGGGAGAAGAGTTCATAAGAGGAAGCAAGGATCCCCCCCAGTGCATTTCTTTCCCTGTCCTATTGCCATCGTGCAATTACATTGACCTCCTGCCCCATTCAGATAACTGCTTTGTAACGGATACAGAATGAATAGCTTTTTGATAGACAGTTTTGTATGAATTTACTGTAAATCTCTTGTCTGCTTGCACTGTAGTAAAAGCCAGGTAGCCAGCAGGATCTAAGCAGTGATGTTTGGTGCTGGTTTCCTTCTTTCCCTGCCTCCCTCCCCCAGCTGAGCCTATTTCCACATCCTATGGAGGACCATTCAAGCAAGAAAGCCCTTTTTAACCATCATTCATGGAAAGAGTATTAGGCTGCATATAGTTGGACTGGCACACTCTCTGGCTGAGCCTCACTGATCGGATGAATTGTTTGAGCCAGCTATTTCTTACATGCAAACAGGGAGAACTTGTTCAGACAGTACAGTCACCCTAGAATGGCATGCAGGGATTTAGCAAAGTCCATGCATAGGACGGCCTTTTTAATCCTTGTTAGGCTCTTTCTACAACAGAGCACATTCAGGAATGATGAGAAATGGCTCTCAGTCTTTCACAGCCTAAAGAAAGAAACAGAATTTTAGAGTTTGTTGGGGTTGCTGTAAGTGTGTTTATATTTTTTTATGTTAATGCCCCTATTGAAATAAAAGGCTTCTTTTAACCTTTTCCTTAAGATGAACAACAATCCCATGTAATACACTCAGATTAATGCTTCCTGCCTTTTTTAGACTGAGCACAATGTAGTGACTAATGACCTAATAGTAACATTAATTTTATGTACTCTGGCAGTATTATCTTTGTTTGGGAAATTAATATTAATGTGAAGACAAAATACACAGTGATAATTGTATTTAGGAGCACCTATCTGTCAGCTGAAAAGAGAGGAAAGTATACTTCACATGTATTCCAAATAAGCAAAAAGTTTATTGGAAAACTTTCTAGAAACAGAGGGGCTATCTAAAGTTAAAAGCACATTTGTTCACTCTCTTCATAGCTGGGATCTCTCATTAATACATATAGTATTCATTTTCTCATAAACAAGAACCATGAGAAAAGACAATATGATATTTTGAAGAATATAAATCTGAGGTGGACATTCATTTTTTATCTCATTGATTTAAAACAAAATACAATGACAGCAGAAAAACTTGCAAATGAAATATCACGATTGTTTATGTGTGTTAGTGACACTGAAAAGTGAGAATTACCAGTAACCACAACAGCTCGGGGTTGAGTTTTGTTATTCAATTCTGTTATTGTCGATGTCCAAAAAGAATGAAAAAATACTTTCACTTATGTCCTTTTTAGTACATTAGAACACTTTAGCTTCACAATTGCTTGGTTGTCTTTGTTCATAGCTGGTGAGTTTATTCAGGACACTTTTAAAACAATTCATTATGAGAATGAAACAATTTGTTTATTTTTTGCCTAAACAAAGCAGGACAATATAATATTTTCAAAATAAATAACGACAAAGTTTATTTTTAAATCAAATGTAAAAATATAGACTGGCAAACTTAACCAGCTGCATTCAAGTACTTGGAACAAAAATGAGCCTTTTCCAGCAAAATGTATAGAACTACATTTTGATCTTTGATCCAAACCCCATACATTTTATGGAAAGTGAGGCATTGAAAAACATTATTAATTAATATCATGTCCAACTCAAAGTTATGTTCAATATTTTATTTTACTGGCAAACAATGTTGTTCCAATGTTTTGAACATTAAATCAATCCTTCAAACAAATTACAGTAGCCAATCTCAACAGTGCTGGTTCTGTGGGAATGTTAATCTTCTGTGGAGTAAAGGGAAATGTATTTATTTGGAGCCTGTGTGAAAGAAAAAAAAAAAAGTGGTTGGAGAGTGAAAAGTGAGAGAAAACTAGGGAAAGTGAAATACAAAAATGGAGTGTCAGTTCATTTGTTAAAATATTAAGCAAGTTTTGCTTCTTGTTTCTTATTTTATTGAAACTTAAAAAAATATTCCTTATATCTGCCACAGTCTTACATGTTAAGAATTTCCTTGTCCAGCACTGCCAGAAATTAAGAAAAATCATGAGGATAATTTTTTTGTTCTTCAAAATTAATTTTTTTTTTAATTTCATGATACTCTTCAAATGCTGTGTTTGTTCTGTCGCAGTACCTAAGAATGTCAAAATAAATGACAAATAAAACCTGATTCATGTCACTGCTATCTGCAGTGCTTTTAAAGAACTATTTATCTGGAATTAATTTCTGATAGTAAATGTTTAGGATAAGGGCCATATCATCAATGCATATTAATTACCATAGATTTATGAAATAATAGTGAAGTTGATCTCAGTTCTCAGAAGAGAACCTGAGTAGAAACGTCAGCCTCTGCTTGCACATCCTTTGGCTGAGGACCCCAGCTGTCTGTGCAGTGACTAGCACGACAGCACTCAGGTGTAGTCCTTGTTGACTGGCAATTTATTTTAAGAGTTGAATCAAAAGGAAGATTATTTTAATTTACTTCAGTACAGAGTCAGCGTTTATAGCTGTAGGAAATATCTTCTTTTATGCTCCTCCTCTTTTGATTCTTGCCATTCCTTTAGATATATCTGCTCATTCTAATGCTTCTGGCAGGACCATGTCACTTTACCAGTAATCTAATGGATCTTTGGACACCTGCAGGATCATACCATTAGTTCTGATCGGATGTCCCAAAATCCCAGACAGGTGGCTGGAGAACAGGCACACATTGATTCTAGGTTGTGTGTACAACTGAGTCCAACAAGTCAGACTAACACTTACAATGTTGCAAGATTCAATGGGGACACTTTGTAGTTCCTTGGCTTTTAATAAGCAAGATGGGCAGCAAACATTGTGTGTCTACCTGGGAAAACTTCCAGTGCGTGTGTACTGCACCTCTTCCCATGCGGGAGAATTTGCCTCATGTATGCATTCTTTAAATGAAAGTGAATTGTCACCTGCCATGGTGTGCTACTTGTTTAGTTCTCTCCTATGGTTTGTAATACAATGTTCTACATCAATTAAAAACAGATGAGAGAACAGTTTAGCTGAAGAGTTTGTTTCCTTGTAATCAACTGCAAAAAAGACCAAGGTCATGTAACAGATTTCTTCTTCACTCTCACTTAGCAAAGAAGGCTGTGTGAATGCAAATTGCTTTATTGGTGGAGGGAATTAAAATTATAAAAAGCTAGGCTTAAAGAAGTGCAAAATCAGGACTGTGTCGGAACAGGGACAATATAATTGTGGTATGGATTCCCATATGGGACTAAATTATCTAGATTTTAGTAATGTCAGCAGTTCTATGTGACTGCTGGAATGCAGCCAATGTGCCACATTTGCTTCATTTTTTAAGATGGTTCTGATTCTACACAACTTTAAATATGCAGAACGCTAAATTTGCTCTAGGTGTCATAGTGGCACTTCTGTGCTGCATAATTTTGCATGTTAATTTCATTTAATAGAAACATAAAAGTAGCCTAGCATGTACCCTAATCCAAAGTAAAGTTACTATGATTTTGATCTGGCTTATGGTATCTTCAGAAAAAGACTGCTTAGTTGTACAGGCACATATCAAGGTTGTCTCCCTTTACAGTGCATTCCATTCAGTAATACTATTTCGTAGCAACTCAATAAAGCTGATAGTTTTTCTGGGTAATTACCCACAGCCCCCTGCAGGACAAATTAGCATTCATGACCTGAATAATGCTTACTAGAAAGAGTTCAATGGAATTTACTTAATCAGAATCATTGCTTTCTCATGGCTACACTATTTTTAACCTAGTCCCTATTGTCTGCTAATAGCAAAAATCCTGTCAGTGCCAGGTCCGACTTGGCACTGGGTGTACAAGGAGAGAAAGATTATCCTCCTCAAAGGTACACAGTGTATTTTTAAAGCTTATGGACTGTATTCTGCAGTCTTTACTCAGACCTTGCTTAGATGAAAGTGCATTGAAGTCAGTGGGAGATTTGCCAGATGACAGTGTTGAATCAGACATTAGGAAAAGCAGTGTATATATGTTTGTTAGGCAGTCCATGATTTATAATTTCTGGTAACCATGAAAGGCTGCTAAAGAGGACTTTCAAAGATGATTTTTTCTTTTCTGGGCTTGTGAGAGGAGGAAAAGTTCCTGCCTGTTTCAAGGCATTTTGTGGGGTTGGTTTTTTTAATTACCTCTGATGTTTTCCAAATTATATAAAATAGAAGTAGCTATTGCTTTGATGGTTTTGACGATTCATGTTTTGCCTTCCACTTCCTAAGACTGTGTAGCACATCAAGGTTAGTATAATACAGGTGGGCCCTACAATGGTTTAACCAGATGCTCACTAAAGCAGATCAGGAGGATTGGAGAGAATTTCTGACATATTACAGAGATTAGGTGCATGCACACACACACCCCTGCCCCGCAGCCACGAAAAAAAACAGAAAAATGCACAGCAGGAAAGTAACGTGAAGTTGAGGTACCGCTTCCCATGAAAGAATTCGTGTTTCAGCTGTGTTTTCCTTGCACAGGGTGTATCAATCACAGTGATAGGAAATGAGAGTTGGACCCAATTTGTACAGAACTCAAGGGCTTTGCAAGTGTTGTCTGACCAGTGGCTTCAAACTATGGCCCAATGACTTTCAATTCCTGGCCAAAGCTGCAATGTTAAGGAAATAATGTGTAAAATTGTAGTCTTCTGATGTCCTGTGCCCTTTTAAGGAAGGGTCTTTTTCTGTTCTTATTGTGCGTTTGCGCAGTAGCTGAAAGCACATTTTAATGACTGATTTAATGGCCCTGGAAATGGATCTTGACAGTAGGGTTGCTGAAAATAAAGGAAACCTTGGAGGACTCTTCAGGGCAATAGTCTTCCTGAAATGTGGTATATGAATGAGTACCAATATACAACACACAAATAGCGTTCAGTACAGCAAAAAAAACCCCAACAATTTTTACTTTGGTGGCTGTCTCCAGCTCAGCTCACAGGAGTCAGAATAATCCCAGGTGAGATTAAGCAAGAAATGGGACAAGCTGAATAAAAACAATGTGAACTGTTGAGTAAAGAGAGACTCATCGAGGCCAAATTTATCCTCAGCTGTACATTAGCACAATCCAGTTCAGGATGATCCTGACTTACTTGTTTTTGTAATTGTCAGGAGGTATTAAGTAGTGCTGCTCTGTGAGGAATGGAGTAATAGCATTGCAGCCAGCAGTACATTTTATTGTTTATAGGTGCAAAAAAAAGGGAGTTGTCTTTGAAGTTTGCGTTTCTTCTACTTTACCAGTAGAGACTATGCTAGGATGTTGCAGGCAGAACTTTTCCTCTCTGCCATCACTGAAGAAATACAGGCTGCTCACGTAAAGCAACAACAATTATTTCCTCAAGGAGAGTGAGTACTCCAGTTTCAAATGCATTAGATGAAATAACAGGTTAATTTATTTTAGATGAGCATCATATTGTTTATTTGAAGAGGAGATGTAATTACAATGGAAAACTTAACACTAGCAGAATTTACAAAGAAGTCTTAGTCACTAAGGTGGAGTTTGTGTAGTCTGTTTGGCTTTAGTTGGACTGACTCATTCCTAAACTAGACTGTGAAGCCTTCCTCTTGGATAATATCACCCTATCCCACACCCATCAATTATTTAAAACTTCTTTTCTGGATCTTCACATACATCCTTGAATTAAAACCTTTCCAGAAGGCTAAAATCAGGTTCTAAAATTCTAAATTGCCAAGTTCAGGTTTTACTTTTAAATTTCCTTTAATAGATTCATTTAGATTTGAGACTAAATGTGGGTTTTGCCAGCTTTATATCCACATGCAGAGAGGTTTTGAGAGATCATCACAATTGGAGAGTTTGGTTGTGAAAATACTCCTTAGGAAGTCTGAATTTTGCATTTACTTCAAAGTGACTTCTCTCATCAGGAAGCTGGCCAGGGCAACTAGAGAAAAAAAAAAAATGGGTAAGACAGCTTCGTAGGAATTCATTTTGCTGTTTCTCAGCAGTATTTCCTAACTCTTTGCTTTCACTTCTGCTTTTTACAAAATGTTGCTAAATCAGTCTTTCACATTCCACCATGCTATTGACAAAAATTGTAAACTATAAGTATAATGCATTTGGCATTCTTTTGCTTTCTAGTTCGTATTATCGTGGTTCACATGGTTAAGAGAAAACCTTAAACAATTTTAAAATAAATGTTAAAATGTAAACCAGAGTCAGCAGATGGCCAGGCTCCCAGAACCTCTTTTTTTCATTAATGTCAATGTAAGAACAAGTCACACATGCAAAACACCAAATTGAAGCTCAAATTAATTTATTAAAATAATTAACTTGATCAGCTGCTCCCATCAGAGTTATTTGCTGAAGACTGTATATCAGACTTGTAGATGTATTGGTGGAGGAACAATGAAACTTCAGTCATTTCAAATACTATTTATTGCCTGTGGTTTCAAAAAAGGGGTTATTGATAGTGTTTAATACAAAACAATTATAATTCTTCCATAGATACAGGTGTGCAATGCAGGGTGCTTCAAGCAGTATTCAGCAATATCTGTCTGTATGGGATCATAGTTCTTTGCCCAAGAACTGTTTATTCATTCTGATGCAACAGCAATGCCTTGAAACTCTGAATGCCTTGACAACAATTAAACTTGCAATAGCACTGATAACAAACAGTAACTGTGAATATTTCCTTGATGAGATTCCTAAGCCCATTTTGCCTGGATGCACTGACCTCTGGAATTAAATTCTGAGAGTTCCCTGCTACTTACAGTTTGTGGATTATCAGACTACCTACCCTGGGCTTGAACCGAGGCAGCACCACTCGTATCTCATCAATGTAAGATCATAATTCTCAACTGTAGTCATGTACAAAGCACAGAATTAAAAAGTAGCCTCTTAACCGCCTCAGAAGAGTTTACAGTTACAGGAACAAGAAGATATCAAAAATAAGGCATTTAAACTGGTCAATTACTGCAGTAGTTTGCGAGCACATAAGAATTAAAGCCCTCCTTTCTAACATGTGCCAATCCTCGTTATATTCAGTGTCCTAGGTGGAGATAAGGGACCAGTTTTGCTTTGCTCATGAAGGAACAGGAACAGCAGAAGCACTGCGCTGGCTTCTCAGGCAGCCATAGTCTGGGAACTGAGATATAGCTGCTTGATTAGAAGTGAGTAACTGAAAGATTGACATGACTTCAGTCTATCTTGCACCATGAGGTGTTATGGCATCTGACAAGGCTGAAGGAAAAAATTCCATTGGGAAGACACCGTTGTGATTGCTATGTATTTCAGGAGAAGATAAGTTGCCAATATCCTGCCAACCAAAATGGCCAAGATCAGAAATAGCCCAAAAGATGAGGTAATAAAATATCTTGATGGTGAGCAGACCTATTCATCACAAACTAGAGTTATACTGTTCATTTATTACTGTATGTAAAGGGAGTGGGAATTTGTGCAAAAGATATATCCAGGGAGAATCAAGCATTAGAGGCTTAGGGATTTATATTTGCAAAAACGGCACGCTGGAAGTTGTTTAATTGGCTTTTCCTGTCCATTAAATGTGTATGCTTTTTCAAGAGGGTACCAGCATCCATGTGTCTATGACTTTTTTAGAAAAAACGTGAATTATCATTACTGAAATTCTTAGTTTACCTTGAACAGTAAGGAAATATTCTGCTGTAATGCGAGAAAAACAGTTTAATATTTTACCTCCTAAATTAGCAGGAGACTTAAAAATAAATATCTCTAATGAGTTTGTTAAACACTTTTGCCAGCTAAAACCTCGGCTAAGAAGTGATATTCTGACACCGATGTTCTTCACAAAATATTCCCTGAACCTTCAACAGTTCTATGCATTGCACAGTGACAGGACATGGTCCTAACAGACTGAATGATTTGATTTAGACATTTATTACTGCTGTGTGGAGATACGGACTCCTGCCTTCAGGTAGTCACCATGCTAGCTTCTTATTTCCTACTGGTTATTTCTGCAAATGGAAATTTTCATCCCCGTCATCATACTGCTGCCTATGCTTCAGAAGCATCTGATTAACATCCACAAACGTATTTCAGTAGTCTCCTTTTAACTCTCTTGTTATTAACATCTTTTGCTGTGATATTACAAAAATACACGACAATGGTGAGGTCACTGGGATTTTCATGCCAGTTCTGCTAACCGGTATGATTGCACACATGCACTTTTTGTCTTTTGTCCAGAAGATCACTGTTATGGGGAAGGATGGTCAGTCTTGTCCGGGGCCAAAGAATCTGACAGAGGGGATGATGGTGGGTGGAGCCCTACATACAAAATCTTGTATTTGCCATGGCGGGTGATTTATGTAACTCATTCTTTCCTAAAAGTGGATACACTTAGTGTTATATATGAAAAGCTTGTTCTAGTCATTAATAAACTTTATCAGTGTGTGCACTGTTAAGATTTATTTATATTTTGGTGAAGGTCTAAAGATATTTGAGTGGTTTTTAACAGAAATGAATGCTTTAAATTTGCAGACAGACTGACATAACATTATCTTTGAGAAAAAAATTTACAAGTCAAGCAGTGTAGTACGTCTTCTATAAAATTTGAGTGGGAGCTTTTTTATCAATAATATAGCTTTGCCAAACACAGAAGTATGCTGGAGACCATGACCTTTGGAAAATAATGTTTAGTGACATTAATCTACATCTAATAGAGGGGTTTGTATCATCACTTTGGTTTATATCTGCATTATTGTAGCACATAGGCTGTCACCTGCATTTATATAACATGAGACTGATTATTCCTTATCATGCACAAAATGCAGACCTCAGTGAAGAGTTCGTTTTGGACCATTTCCAGGGGTATGTGTAACATGTTATGTGCAGAGTACTGCTTTTAAGGCTATCGAGTGCAATTTGCACTCTTTTTCTCTTCAGTATGTCTTACGCTTGACAAGATAATTGCCCCCCATAACACACACACATCCTAGAACACATTCATTACAAAGTCATTGTATTGACATATAGATACAGATATCGGTGAAGGAATGTAGTTGATATTCTTTATACAGTATAATATATGTGGAATATATCTTCATAAGTAAAATAGAAATTAGCTATTGTAATAAATTGAAGATGAAGAAACAGAATTGAGAACCCTGCATATGAAAGTGTTCCACTTGTCAGAGAAAACAGAATGCTCTATTTCACATAAATAACTTTAAAGCCATGGTGGTGATCAGAGTTTATTTTTTATTGTGAAGTTTCTTAGAAGTTTGTGAGTATTCTAGATTATCTATTGTGTATGTATATTACCTATCTATATGTATGTACATATATGTGCTTTGAGTGTGTACCTTTCTGGAACATAATATATACATACTGGAGTATCTTATCTGAGTAGTTTATTATTATTACAATTCTATACACTAGATATATTATTTACAACAAAATACAAAAAGTAATCTGTCTTTGAATATTTGTAAGTTACAAATGATATATCAGCCTCATTACTGAGCCTCAGTTCAACACACTTTAGAAAATATGCAAAAATTAATTTTGTTAATTTGTTTTACATAAATTGGTAGGAAGACTAAGTTTGCACAAGGATTATGGTATTATAAGATATTATTTGTTGTATTTACTCTTTTGCTTTTACAGTTACTTGATGACTTTTATTCTTTCCTTTTTTGACAGAGATTATAGTCCATATCTTTATGACTCACTAGCAAAAAAATGGGCTAGATGTCTCATATTGGACTTTTCCATCCTTTATTCTGAAAATTCTATGCAGGTCTCCATTTTCAAAGCACCTAACAGAGACTGCGGTTCCTTTGATATAGTTGTACGTAACTTAAACATTGTTAAAATGTGATAGCAGATCAGCTGTGTTGTGTTGTACTTCCTGTCTATTTCTTAAGCTATAGATTTTATTGAGTGATATAATCAAAGAAGATCCCATTATAGCAGCATCTAGATCTTGCATTCCAGTTGGGTGAGAGCAGTATATATGACAAATAACAGGGCAAAGCTGGTCATGCAGAAAGCAATCATTCCCTTTAACCTCTATGATGAATCATGTCAGGTAAGCTGTGACCTGCTCTTCCTTTGGAAAGCAGTTTGCTTATATCCATTCATGACAGTAACAGTATATCCTGTGGGAAACATTATTTCACATTATTTCCACAAAAGTAGGTTCGAGTAATGTGAAATAAACATATATCAAACAGAATACTATGTGGTATTGTTCTACTGAAACACATATTGTGCAATTCTGAACGTGGGTGGAAAGAAACCTTTCTTCAAAAAGGGCTGTATTTGCCTGTGAGATGCACAGTATTCCTCTGTTTGGCAGTTGCAGGAATTATACCTTTGCTTGGTGGCCTTGATTTGTAGCTGCAGCTAAAAGCAGCTCTGTTCAGTGAAGGTCATTTTTGTTCTCTCCTAAACCTAATACAACATGTATGAAATCAGTGACCCAATATACTCAACAAAATTTGTTTTATAGTAAGGAGTTTCCAGCTAAGCAACCTTTATTCAGGCCTTGCATTTGCAACACCAGCTGTAACAACAGTGAGCAAGTGTGTACAGACACCATTCTGCTCGCTTAGTGCTACTGAGTGACAAGACCATGGTGAACGATAGAGGCGTTTGAGGTTGCATTACATCAGTCCAGCCAAAAAAGTCTGGCTAAGCACAAAGTGAAAGTGAAAGATTGACTTTCTGGTACAATGACTCAGTGCTCTGTTATTTTCATGTGAGTCCATACATAAAATACAGAGCAATGGAAAGTTGGGGGGAAAGAATATGTTTCTTACATTAATGATTAAGTCCATGTTTAAAGTGACAGCTCTGCAAAGTCAAAGAATATTTAAACATTTTTGGTTTCAACACTGGCATATCTAAATAGCTGTTTCTTTTGACCGATACCCTAAAACTAGACCCTTGTTCTGACTCTTTATGTTGCTGAAGTTACTGCTGTACTTCCTACTTATGCAGTCAAGGGGAATTTTCCAACACTTTCTTTGTGCTGGGCCTTCAGTTGATTTTCAGAGAGGCTCTGTTTTTTCTCCAAATTTGAAATTTACTCATTCTGGCCATAAGTACTTTTCAGTCTATCATTGGTGTTTCTTTCCTATCCAGGAAAGTAATCCCATTAAATTAAAATGGGATTTAAAATTATATTATTTACAGAAATGTGAATCTATGATAACTCCAGTGAAGTCGGGTTTGCATGAAAATAACTGAGAGTTCACACACACAAAAAAGTGATGTGGAGTTCTACATCCACGGACTATTGATGTGTATTAACTGCCTACCTGTGTGCACTTAAATTTTTAAATTCAGGTTAGCTTCGCCTGGGAAGGATGAGGTCCCAGAGTATTTCCTTAGTGAAATTTGAGGCATATGGGGAACATTGACTAGGTTTTTATTTTGCTAGCTAGAATATTTCTCAGTTTATAACACCAAATGCACTATAGATCTATCCTGACAACAAAGATCTGCGAATACACAAATAGTTCAGTACTATGCATTTAATTTGCATGTTCAGTAGTTTTTCGTGGGACCAGTTAGATGTAAAACTGGACAGTAACATTGCAAAGGTAGCTGAACTGCATGTGCAAATTGCAGTAATTATACATGAAAATTAAGACTATGCTACAAATTTCTTTTTGTACATGTAGATGCATGCATGAAGTTTAGAAAATCAGTCCAGAAAACTTAAAGCACAAATGAACCACATGGATCAGTAAGCAAACAGCCTGAAAATTCTGCTGTATATGATGTCATCCCTTTGCTGTAGGTCAGAAATAACTTCATGCTGTTAATTATAGGTATTTATCATAGTTCATATGATTTTGTGGGGCCTTGTCAGTGATCAAAGGTGGTTCTTTGGACGCCTGTCATCAAGTGAGTTAGTAATTGTAGAATAGCTTATTTACTGAATCTAATATGCCATTAAATAGACTTATTTTCCCTTTTCAGCAGTTAATGTTCTTGATAAAAGGACAGTTCTGTTTTAGTAAAGTTGATTTGTTGCAGTCAGGTACAATAATTATGTACACTTATGTATACTATATATTTGCGCATTAACACATGAAAGTTGTACTACAGCAACTTTAAAAGTCTATCTTATACTGGTAATAGGCAGGGAGATATGAGTTAAGGTGAAATGGCCTGTGGAAACTTAATTTTGAAATGAATAATGAATATAATGAAGAAATAAGACAGTGAAATCACTATCGTACATGTTCACAGTGTGCCCAGACTAATTCTTGAAATTATTGTAAAAATATAAGCTGGAAATTTAGACCTCAGACCAAAATGCTGCATTTGAGAGATGAGGACTGCTTTTATAAATCTTAATGAACATATGGAATACAAAAATAGAGAAGGATTTGAACTGGAAGTGAATAGTGCTACTATTAGATTGTATTACAGGTGGGAACGTTTCCCCCCCTGTTTCTCTGAGCCTGAAAATACTTTTGTTCTAACCTTGCACCTGGATTCAACCTACTTTCTTTGAATCCACTTGCATTCTGCCTGGGAAAACCATTTATGTAAGGAATGACCTCTCTCCGGGTGTAGATGAGTGTGCCAGTTCAGAGCCCTCTGTTCAGTGTTGACTAAGACCTTGAAGAGTTCTTCAGCCCCACTAGGCCACAGAAGAGCCTATTGAGACTGTCAGCCTTTTTTCCTGCCAGCTACTTTTTTTATTAGGCTGATAAACTCCTGAATTGTTGAAAAGCAGCTGCTCTGAGGAGGATTTAGCTAATTCTCAGGGCGCTTCTGGGTGTGTGGGAGATATATTTACGTCTGGACTATGAAGGTCCCTTGCATTGTTAGACCTAGGTGACCTCTTTCTAGATCAAAAAGAGGTTGCTGGAATGCAATTAAAATGCAGTGTTACTTTCTTGTAAAGCCCCGGTAACTCAATCAACAGTTCTCTTTCCCCATCTTCTTGTCAGTTTCTCTGCACTGTCAGATTTTACTCTTATTTCAAGTTTTGTCTGTGCCATAATTTGGTTTTACCTTATCAGAAAATGCCTCAGATAGTATTATTAAAACTCTCCTTAAAAAAAAAAAAAAAAAGAAAGAAAGAAAGAAAGAAAGTGTCCTGTCTTTTAACAGCCAGTTCTGCAGAGGTTCAAGCTATTAATTTTCACATATTGCTCAAGTAAGCAGAACTATGTGCATTTGATTTTTTCCCTAATAATCTCAGATGTAGTTTTGTTGTAATGTAGTACACAATTCATATTGATTAACATGTCTGTAAGTGAGATATGCATTTTATAGACACATTCCAAAAGTGAAGCATGAAATCGAACTGTAAATAATTACATTTTTTAAAAGGGTGGTTTTTTTTCAGTTCTATGGCAAAATTTGTACTTACTGAAACAAAGGTTTGATTAAAACTAAAAACAAATTTACATTTGTAGGAGTTTCAGCACTGTTGTTTGCAATTTGTTATATGCCTTTACCTGGCATGCTATTTCACCCTTCATGACACACATCAATACTTTCTTTATGTCTGGCTATTACCACTCATTTAAAAATCTATTTTACATGATTCTTTCAGCCAAAAATGGACCATAATGACATAGAATAGAGCCTGTGCTTCATAAATTCTCCAGGAATCAATACTTTGGCTGGGAATTTGTCAGTCTCACAAAGCTATGCATCATTAAACTTTACTATTATTACAGTGGACTCTGCTTCAAAGTTCACTACCTAGCTGATATTGGATGAACCCATTTAAACCAAGGAAAAGATATGAGACACAAATGGTTCTGTACGGACATGTATTTATCCAGATAATGTTTAATTTACGAAATATAAGTAGCTCTTAAACTGCTTATTGGTTTATGGGCAAAGTTCAGCAATATCATCATTAAAGATTATACGCTGATTACAAGTTATTGGCAAATGACTTTAAACTGAATCCATTCAGATTATTTCAAATATGACTTATTCTGCCCATAGGATCTTATAAATTAATCACGCAACAATGAATTTGTGAGCACAAACATCTACTTGAATTCAGAACCCGTATCCAGCCAAACCACATTAGCAGGAGTTTTTATTGCTATTAGATATAACCAGGTTTTTGTCACTGTACCTATTTGTAATATGGGTTCTCTTAGTAAAAATATAGGTATTTGTGCAAACAAAAGTGCTTGTTACACACTATTGATCATGTGGTATGCATCAGTATTTTGTGTGAAATATTTTAGCTCCCTAACCGAAGAGCAAGGATTTTTACATGGCTCCCAGATGGAATAATGAATAAACAGTGAAATTCAGGAATTTATGGATGACACTCAGGACGAGAACTGTTTATTTCTACTACTCAAATTAATCTTGAATACTGAAAAAATACCCACAAATCAGGATTAGCTTATAGAAGGGTTATAAGCAGAACAAAAGCTAAATTCAAAAGAAGATTATTTGTACGCAATAAATGGAACAGGCTGTATATACTGTCTGCCTCACACGCTTGGTTGATTGACCAATTCCTGGATCTGAGAGCTATCAGACCCTTCTGGGTAGCCCTCCTCTGCTCTTCCGCAGTACTCCTGACCATGGACCAAACAACAGTCTGCTCAGCCGAGAGTACTCATGCTGACACCCGTGGACATCACACTGTACCCGTCGTGTGCAAGTACTTGAGAAAATACTTAGAATCAGGGTTAACTAAGTATTTTCTTAAGTACAAGGATCAGGATTAACTGAATTAGTTTAAGGAGCTCTTGTTTCTTCCTGCCTCAAACATGGCTGTATGCAAGGCTCCAGTGAAATCACAAGCTTCTAAAAATGCAGGTATTTTTGTTAGTCCCAAGAGAAGTCACCTGCAAAAAGACAAAGGACAAAATCGATGGTTTGTTGGCAGGCACACACACAGGCACATGCCCTCTCTATCCTCTCCTTGGGGTTGCCACACCTGCCTATCTGCTGTCTCAGCATCATCTTTCACACTCAGGAGATCAGAAAAGGAGAAAACAAAAAGGGTCATTAGTTAAGAGGTGCAGGTGTGAAGAGACTTTCTAAACCATAGACTTTGTGCACCTGCTGCGGGGAGCATTGCTGGGAATTGGGACAGGTGTACTAACCTCCAAGCCTTGCCAGGCTTGTGGGGATTGCTGGCTATGGGCACCGAATGTTGTGGGTATGCAGGAGAAAATGCTGGTCTCGCTGCCTCTTTGTGTTGTGATCCAGTGCATTCACAATCCAGGGCAAATTATGGTACTCTGATCTCTTGCACAGCTGTAAATGAGCTGCTAAATGAGCTCTCATTTAAAGCTAGGATAAATTCTGCATGTCTTAGATGAGCTATAAAGCTTGCATTTTAAAAAAAATGTGCTCCTGCTTTGATTACCTTGTCCACTTGTCTTCTTCTAAGACTTAAATACTGAAAAGAACAAAAATACACATGAGTAGGCTGGAATATTGTGCTCAAGTTTACAAGGCATCCCTCAAACATGTTCATTTCAGTTGGGTTTTTTTTAACAGGTATTGGGTTCTTCTTACATACTTTTTCCAGAGTAGATCGGGTTACTGGATTGTTTGCTCGTGTTTTGATAGTATCTTAAAGGTATCCACAAGATCAGGTTTATCATTCTAGACCCAAGTTTGTATGAGGATTTATTTAGTCAGGTGCCAAAGTAACTGTGCTGGAATCAATGTTCCAATAGCACAATGCTAAAGATGCTGTTTGGAAATCATTAATGCCCCCCCAAAACCTACAGTGTTTACACTTCACTTGAAGTGTTCTCACAGCTGAAAACCAGACATATCTCTGATCTCTCGTGCACGCACTGTCTTTTTTTATATATATATATTTATATACACAAAATATCTGTTATACAGGTTTCTCATCTCAGAGGAGAATACTTGAACTAAATGCAATTAATTCAGTGGAAGTTGAAAGTAAAACAAAGTAGAAAATGATATAAAAAGAGGATGACTTACAAAACAGGGGTGCACATGGCATGGCTGATAGAAGATCCCTAAGGTTTTAGAGAAACTATTCAGCTTTTCATTAGTATTGAGCACTTCCTCAGGGACACCAGCTACATGGAACTGGAAAGATAAACTTACCCTTTTGCACACAATTCCCTTCAAAACCTTTCACGGCATTTCCAAGTTGGAGGATACAACAAAGATGCAACTGCTGTCTTCATTATTGTCTTAGTAGTATTTCATTTATAACACATACTTACATGCCTGGCATTTCACAGATAAAAGGCAATCCAAGGCCTCTGTTCTTGGCA
Source organism: Haliaeetus albicilla (assembly GCF_947461875.1). NCBI lineage: Eukaryota > Metazoa > Chordata > Aves > Accipitriformes > Accipitridae > Haliaeetus > Haliaeetus albicilla. The sequence continues at coordinate 15,375,063 of NC_091490.1, forward strand.
TCTTACAATCTCATCTAATCAGGGCAAATCGCATCTGAAGCAAAGACACTATAAACATATGTATATCTCTGTGAAAAAAAAAAAAAGTGTGAAAACAAAAGAAGGGTTCTCTAGGAAATGTTTTTTTGTTTGATTTTTGTTAGCCTAATTGCTTTAGTAAAACTGGCCTGTTAAGGAGAAAAGACTGGCATTGGGCTGTTCTTAAGCAATGATAAGAGGTGGAAAGGGAGGATAAAGAAAACTGAAGGAAGAAAATGAGGAGTTGAAGGAGGGGGAATGAGGTCATTGGATGCACTAGGGAAATGTGGAAAGGGGTTGACTGCTTGAGGCGGAGGCAGCAGCCTGGAAGAGAGTATGAAGTCGCAAAGAGACAAAAGGAGCACAGCACAGGGCAGAGTCTGCAGAGTGAACGTGGAGTGTCTGCAGAAGCAATAGGAAGCCAGAAAGGAAGGAGATGTATATGGATTAGAGTCATTACAGGGATCCCTGAATGCGAACAGCAAAAATCACTGGTTGTTTTAAAGAAACAGAAAGATGTTTTGTAAGGTAAGTGCTGATGTTTTGAGCTGAGAGTGCAAGAAAAGGCTCTGTTAGCTTGAGATATGTGGAAGTCTGTGGGACAGATTCTTCCTCCAAAGCACCTGTATAAATGGTGTACAAGTCTTGCTACAGGCGTTAGGCTGAAACAGCAGATGTGTCTGCATCAGCCTTTTGAGTCTAAGACGCTTTGTGACACATGCTGAATCTACATTGGGGCAAGCCAAAAGAAACATCCCTGCTGTCCCTCCCATAGCCTACTCACACATTTGGTCCCTAGCTGCCTAAGAGATGTGACCTTTCAAACCTACCGTGAAGGTCATCTTTTTATGCCTTAAGAGTAATCCTGGCCCATTTGAACATTAATAATAAGGTTCCCATACATGTGGTGAAACTGGAGTTTCATCTAGGCTGTCAGTGGCTACCAGCAGTCCCAGTGTTTTAAAGTGCTTTTTCTTTAATGCTACCATGTAGGGGATGCTGATATACTTCTCATTGACTCCAGCATGTCTAGTTTTAGCTTCCTGCATCTATTGAAGTAGGCAGTCCTACTAATGTTGCTTTAGTTTTTCAAAGTTCAGAATTAGGAATGATTTTTTAACTGTCTGCCTAACCAGTCTGTTGTGTTGACATCTGAGGAACTTCTAGAGTATTTTGAGGAAATGTATTCTTATGGGAAATTCCTGTTGGACTGCATGAACAATAATGTTTGTATAGAATTTTCTCTATTAAATGCTCTACTGTGTTTTTAAAATTCCATCTTTTTGATATAACTCTATATTTTATTTTATAGGGTTTTGGAACAATTTCTTCTCAGTTGTATTTACTGTCCCTACAGCCTTGTTTTCTTCTGCAAGATACTTGTCTTTTAGCATTTAGGCACCTGTTTTTATGATAAACCAAATTCTCTTTGCTTCTTATTTTGTGTTCAATGCACCGGCAAAACTTTGAAAGGGAGTTATAGATACCGCATTCTTTATGCAAACAGCTCAGAATTTATAAATCCTTTTTGAGGTGTCATTTAGTAAATAAGTATTTTTTTCTCTAAAATTCATTAAGAGTAAATGGTTAGTGGGAACAGTTCCTTCTCTAAATCCATAGTGCTTGAAGTCCTTTCTATACTGCCTTTATCATCCTTGCAGAGTTCAACGATTACATATTTGACTACAACTTACAAAAGCTTACCACTGGGGTGAAGGTAATATATTTGGTGTTTTGATATAATCTATTTCGTAAGCACTGCTGTCAATATCTATAAACTTCTCTCAATACACCACAAGAATGTTAACATTTTCCTTTTGACTATTATTACCTCTAAAGCAGCAAGGATGTTCAGGAGGGAAGAGGGAGAGGGATGTTTTGGACGATTTGCCAGTTGCAACCCAGGGGACTACAGGTGTGACTAGTCTTATTTTTATATTTATTGTAAAATTAAATGTTGACATAAGGTCTGAGAGATTTGCATGAATACAGCAACGTCATTATTAAACAGCTGGGATCCTTGAATTTTTCAAAACTAATTTCAGGGGAAAAAAATGAGAGCAGAGCTCATGTGATAGAGTGTAATGAATAGTGCCTCTTGTTTTCTCAAGAAATTATTCTGCACTCTTGAAAAATTATCAGCAGTGGTAATTTCAGTGCTTCTTTCATTTAACAGTTTTTGCATTATTCACATGAAGTCTGTAAAGCCATGTAACATGCACATTGATATCCTTTTTCCTATACCAGGTGCCAATTTTATTGCAGAATATAAATGTGTGCTCTACAGAGGCCCATTTTTCTCCTCAGACAATAATGAGATATGTTTGTGTTGTTTTAAATAGCATTGGTTGTATTAAAACATCTGGTTACAGAGGAGGGTTGTATTAAGCAAAGGGTTATGCCCGTCTCTCCTGGCATTTCAGGACACAGGGTCAAATTTTGCATTAAATGGGTGAACGAAGGGTGAGACGTCAAAGACAGGTGTCCCTGGCTGTGCTGTCAAATATTTAAAACCTAACATCTGCTGGCAAACTCCAGCCAAACCCAGCAATGGACCAGAGCTGTGCAGTTAGTGTATGTGCTAATTCCTTCCCCACGTAGCTGGTGTGTCTTTTATACAGCGGTCCATAACCTTAACCGCCCTCCTCTGTCGGAGCTGCTGGGCCTTGAGGAGCTGCAATGCAAAGAGCTTTTGCTCTCCATAAAGGTGAAGGTTCTCCCCAAAGGCCCAACCCTCTCACTGGTTTAAGTAGAGCTGCATCACCTGGCAGCTTTGTGGTCCGTATACTCACCACAATAAGCAACTGTGCATGAGCAAGCGCATATATGTTAAAAGCATGTACACTCACTGACTGAAATTCAGAAAGTCTAGTAAACATCCTGTCATCCAGACTGAAGATAATATATAATTATCCTTTTTATACTACTGCATGCCACCCAAATTGTGGTTGCATCAGTGTAGGTAGTTTCATTAACTTCTGAAAGAGTCCTGTTGAATGCCTTTCCTTTTCATTAAGTGGGCCACTGAAGGGTCAGTATAAGTGAGAAGCCTAAGACAGGTGCTACTAATTGTGGAGTCAACTATTAGAAATAGAAACCCCTCTGTCCTTCCTGGAGCAGCGAGGCAGATTGATGTTCACAGCTGTTCCTAGCGCTGTCAAACACTCTAACCACCAGCACACACCTTATTCAGTGAGTTCTGCACACAGAATAGGGATAATAAATGCTTCTGCTTGTCAGTAAGACATCTTTAGCTGATGTTAGTAGCCACATTCCCAAACTTTTATAATGAAAGATTGTCAAAGATTTACAGATAAGTTTGCTTCAAACCCTTTCTCAATTTTCAAACCTACATTTCTTCTCAGTTTACTAAAATGGCAAAGGATGCCAAATTGCTATTCAAAGATCCCGAAGGACTGACAAGAAGCAGTCTATTATTTTTTTTTCTGTCTGTCTGTTGTCAGTCTTTCTTTCAAGCATGGAGTTTCAGCATTAACATTTGGAAAACAAGGTCTCCTCATCACAGTTTGCTGGATTCCAGTGAAGACTTTGCAACTTGTCAGTAAAGCTTACAAAGTGTTGGAGGCAAGAGAGCACAATGCATCAACATATTTCCAAATTTCATTCACTCCCATCTTTGCAGTTCTTAAGAAAATGGAAATTATGTCCAAATTCTTGTCATATCCCTTTACACCTATTCGGTATGTCTTGTACTCGTGCGTATTCAGCCAAGTAAGGGAACAGAAGCTAATGCTGCTTACTCGCTTCCTTCTTCCAGCTGTCCAAACTAAAGTCTGTACGCTGAGCCAGGTTCTTCCTCACATCCATTTCTTCTTTATGTGTAACTGGGTAGAAGGAAGGAAGGGCAAGCCTGGCCTTTGTACCATCGCTCTTCTGCCTCCCCCAGATAGGCCCTGTTCTTCTACAGCTGATTAGGACAGCTAGCAAGCCAGATGAGGGGAAAAAACTGACTTTCACAACTGCAAGAATGTAGCTTTTGTGGAACAGAGGGAGGGAAAGTGAAGAATGATTTATTTCTTAGCAATGGAAAAGTTTCATTGCTATGTCAATTATCGAACTGGAAGAGACCACTGTAATATCCTATGTAACACAGACTATAGACTGTTCCTGAACTGATCCCTCCCTAACTGCAACAAATCTTTCAGAAACCTGTGATCCTCTATTTTTAAAGTTCCGGTCTTGGAAAATACACTGCTATTACATATTATGCCTTATTCATGCCTACACTGAAAAGTTCAATCTTGCTTTTAGGGTCTAGGAGACACATTTATCCCCCTTAGGGGTACAGAGAGCCTTTAATAAGGCAAATGCTTTTCCTCCACTGAGCAGAAGGGAAAAAGGAATGACTGGAAAAGGCCTTAGTGAATTGGGGCACGGTTCTGGGGAGGTCTCCAAGCTTCAGTAAGCAGAGCCATGGAAAGCTGGGACGAGGTTGATCTAATGAGTGCATCATGACCCAATGAATCAATTGGTCGTTCCAGCTGTGCTTTGCCTCTGCAGCTTATTTGAACTGATTTGTTCTGCCAGTTTATTGGTACAACTGAGTGATTTTCAGAACCCATCCTTGTTGTTTAGACTGTCCACAATTTCTCCCTAATTATGTCATCTCTACAGTCATCTTTATAGTTTTAGCCCCAGCACGACTGTGTTCATCCCCTTTCCTATTGTGCAAAGTAGTTAGGCCCCTATTCATGGCAATTTGCATCACTGATCATAAAACTGGAGGGTTTAAGTTAAAGACCAAGCTGCATTTTACTGAGGATAGTACTTAACATGTTACAATCTTTTGAGTGCTGATAGTCTGCCTCTGTTCAGCAAATCTTCTGGATAAGAACCCACAGTAGAAATTAACTTTCTTAATGGGAACGAATTTTAGAACATTTCATCATAAACAATAGTTTGGTATGCCCTTGAGATATGCAAAAATAGCAAGGATGTATAACACAGAAAGACCTTGCTGTGGGAATCCTTAAACTTAGGCTGAGCTAACCTGTGAGTTCAGATGTAGATGCCAATCATTTCAGCTAGCTGTGCAGTATAAACATCCTGGGAATTAAAGTACAAGTGCTATGGCACATCCCAGTCTTTTTCTGCAGGCTTCAATTTCCACTGAATTCCAGTAAAACCATAAGATTTTGTTACAGCCACATGCTTATTGAAAGCTAAAAAACCTAATCTGTTTTACAAAAAAGAAAAGTCAGAATGATAGCTATGTGTCGTAAAAGACATAAAAGTGACTAAAATCTAAACTCAAGATAAAAATTAAAATTAATGTTATCACTGGCTCTTTGAACATCCTTGCTAGAAAAATAAAGCAAACAGATTTTTGAAGTTTGAGGGTCCATGATTTCATTCTTTTGTGGGGGGAAGACGTTTTGTACTCAGGCATCTTCTGGAAATTCACTGTCAGTCTTCATACATAATTTTGCAGGATTTGATACCTCAGAACTAAATCACCACATCATACAATTCAGAATTATTTTAAAACCTGTTTCTGCACCTTTTTAAGGGCCACTTACACCATTTCTTACATGTGCATTAATGTGAACTGTGACTGTCCCCATGAAATTAATTTTACTTAGTGTATAAGAAGTAGATAATATTGAAGCAGAAATAGTTTTTTTGATTCTTAGTAAGTACCAGCACAGTTCTAAAGATAATAGGATTATTCAAAATGTTAATTACTCTAATTTTCTCCAGTCTGATAAGAACTAAAGCTAGGTATTGCTTCTCTCTCTTTCCCAGAAAAGGCATCACTAAATGTGTCTCTGAACTTTTAAACATAAATATTTCATTGTTAGGATTTGTAAAAGCACCGCTTTTTACAAGGTAAATGGTGCCACTGAAAAGAAGATGTCTTGTCTGAGTTCACACAGAGTGAAGAAAAAGGAAGAGACAGGAAGGTTAAATGATCGATTTTCAAATCCTCCTTCAATGTCCAAAACTACCCAAGTCCAACTCACATTGACAGCCAGTGACATTATTTAAATTTTATTCAAAATAGGTTTTTAAGGTAAACACCCAAACCCATACTTAAGCATCCAAAAAAAAAAAAAAGAGGTGATTTGACTGCCTAAGTACCAAAATTTTTCAATCTCCTTTAACTTAAAATTAGCACCATAAAAAGTAGTCTGGTTTTGTTTCACTGCTAGGATGTGGACTAGATTTAAATCTGGTCCTTGAGTTTGGACTTGGCTCCTACAGCATACTCTTCTTTTGCTGTTTGAGCTTCTTGGAGCTTCATAGTATTAAAACATAAAGAGTTAATGAGATAATAAAAATTCCAGTTAGGTAAAATTTTTAAATTATCAGTTTTATTTGGTTTGATATGCAGTTCTGTCTTTTGATTGTAGGAGGAGTTGGAGATCCGTATCTATCACTCACTGAAAACTTTTTTGTTCAAGCATGATCAATTGTTCCTGGAAGTGAGGAGTTATTTACATGCAAAAAAGACTACCACATGAATTGTAGGAGGATATTGCAGGTTACTGACATTCCTTCAAAACTTTCAGAAGCTTTATTTTTTTAAGAGCTGATTAATACGGAAATTAAAATCTTTTCTGTCTTCATCTGGCAGATATACAACTTTTTTCACCCCCCACCCCCCCATGACTGAGGTGGGTTGTACCTCCATATCTGTGTCAATTACCGTAGGAGCACATGCTACACCAGCTGATGCTAATGAGGGTGGAGGCAGGAGGTTTAAGGAAGGAAAGTCATTTAAGCCTCTTTTACCTATGCAAGCTATGTTCATAAATGTATCAGCATTGTAAACTTCTCCGTATCGCACTCTTTCCATTCTGCAACATCAGTCATTTCATCTGAAAAAATCACTGCTAAAGGTGCAGAGTAATTAATTTTTGACCTTTCAGAAGACTGCAAATAATTCTAATTGTGTGATGGTTGTTTTTATGGTGGGAACACTTATTTCCTGAAGCTGGATTTTGATTGACAAACTCCATTTCATGTTAAAATATCACATAGCCATCAGGTGGTTAAAAGCTTTCAGCTGTTTCTAGCCTTGCCTGGATTTGAACCAGTGACCTAAAGGCAAAAAGCTTTGTATCTCATTAGCAAAACCCTCAGCTATGCTGTGCACCCATTCAATTCAATTCAGTTCGATTTAAATGAAAAAAATTTAGCTATGATATGAAACATAAGAGAAGCATTTTACATTTAATTTTCTGCGTGTGTGTTTTTTTAAAACATTGGTAGACGGAGAGAGTTTCAAAAGGGAGATGATTTTAAAAAAATTAACATGTAGCCGCTGCCATGACTGTTTAAACATCAGAAAACTCTAATCTAAGCAGTGTTATTTCCTGCTGTGACTAAAGAAAAAGCAGAAAAAAAAGCAGCTTTGCTTCTTTGCTGTTCTAACATATTTCTAATAATAAAGATCATTGTCTTTGAACTCTCCCAACCTTACTCTGCTCTCCTTTGCTAAAGCCATTAAAATGATTAGAACTTCAAGCAGGGTTACAGTGTTAAAATGCTTGACTTTTCCCTTTCTCCAAACAGAACAGGCTGGTTTTAAACATGGCACACATCACAGTAATCCAGTCTAACTCTTCTATCAGTCTGCCTAAATTTTTTCAACAGATTTGCGCAAAACTGTGTTAAAAAACATAAATCACTGGATTAAACTTGTAGAGAAGGATGAAAGCTGAATTCATGTATATACATGTGGTGGTACAAATGGACTTTTTATTATTTAACCTGAATGAAAGCAATAAATTTGAAACAGGTTTAACTGATGATTTTGGTAATCCACAACAGATTTTATGAATGTTGTTGAATGAACATTGGTCTTGTTGAGCAATCTCTCAGATTAAAGGAGGGACAGATAACTCAAACAATCTGTTGAGCTTCATATTGTTTTCCTGTTTAAGTTTTTCTCTGAATGAAAACTATAGTGGTCATTGCATTTTTTAGTTATTAATAAATAGAATACTTGCTTTAAATACCTATTAAAAGTCTAGAAAGCTCATATTAATCCTCTCCAGAACCGACATTCTCAAGAGCAGAGAACCTTTTCATTGAAGTTAGCTTAACTCCATTTAAATGTGGAATTTAAATTCAGATTGGTAATTTTGGGGAGTCTGTAAAGACTGTGTTAATTCCCCCCTTGGATTGCAGGCAACATGATTCTCCTGTAATTTATTCTGTCCTATAATTTAGGAAGCCCTTTCCTGGCAATTATGTGAAAGCAATATTTAGCTGCAGGGAACCTTTATGGTGATTTGAATTTTCTAGATGAGAAGGATTTGAACATAAGCAATTGTGGGTGTGCACTGACACAGGCATCATTACTACCTTTGTCTCCATTTGATAATGATGGAACCTGTAATACAAATATATGGCAACAATACGCTAATCAAGAATATTTCACAAATGGGAAAAAATTATACTGAAGAACTAATTATTATATCAACAGATTACTGCGATAACCAAGCTGGACTGAAACACTCAAACTGAAAACTTTGAAAAACAATGGTTAAGACTTGCCTTTGCTGAAATTGGTGAGAGAGAAAGTCAGAAGCAACGTTTGCAATGACTGCGGTAGAGGTACGAGTCTTCTGAGTCTTCTACATGGGTGTATTTTGAATGGGAGGAGGAGAGATTTAGAATCAGCCCTATGGAAATTGATTTTGTTAAGGAGCTGTTTTGACCTTTTTCTTCTCCTTCATCATGTTTGGTTTTTTAATGAGATACACAATACCACACTTCTCTTTTTATATTTTAACCAACCCACATGGCTCTCACATCTAAAAAGATAGGTTGGTATGTAATCCGTGAAAAGAGCAAGGCAGATGGATTACTAGTAAAGCACACATGAATACGTACCCATATTCACACACACTGCAGGGAAATCAGGAAAAGGAACTGCAAACAGTTGATGAATTGAGCTTTTAATAAGTTTGCATCACATAATTTATGTATTACCTTAGAATAATGTTCTGCACATAGTCATTCCTGTGCTTCTCTTCAAATTTCATTGATGCATATATTTAACACATTTGGTTATTTAGATGTATGATTATTTGACAGTGAAAAAAATCACTCAAGTACGTTTTTCTCCGATACCAATTCAGCAAGATATTTAATCGTCTGCTTAATTTAAAATATCCACGTTGTCTCATCTAGAACAATGATAATCCTCACATGGTTTAAGTTAGGCAGGTGCTTAAATATCTTCATGAGCTCAGTGATAACTATGTAACTATGGCACAATTTTTCCAATGTCATAGACGTTCCTTAAATTTTACTTGCCTGTCACTAGGAGTAAAATTTGCCCCATGCTGCTTTTTCTCCTGCTGTGTATGTTTTAATTCCTGAACCACACTCTCCACATTAAATATTTCTCTATGACAATTCCAGTAACATTTTCTAATCACAAAATAATATTTACCATCTTCCCCCATGCGGTTTTCAGAACAGAGGGAGCTGCTGCAGTTCTGTAGAGGTCGTGAACCTGCTTGATGAAGCACAGATGAATATAAAGTATTCTACTGAGCTTAACAGGCTTTATTAACGTGCAGATCCAATACACATTTTTATTTAAATTCATCTAAAGGCTAAAGGACACATTTTTCAATTGTTATTTTGCATTTAGTTTTGTGAGATTAGTTTTGCATGTTTTTTAAAAAAGAAGTGTGATTAGATATCTACAAATTACTTTCCGTTAATTACAGTCACTGCACCTCATAGTGCTTTTGGACTTTTAAGGAAAGAAACAACTAGCAATTTAATTTGAAATAGATTTACACAAAATTCTCTGTTTCTTGCCCCTAATCCATACATTCAATCTCAATTTGACTAAGACCCAAACGTTCTATTTCTTTTGCTTTGAAAGGTCAAAAATAATTCTTTGAATAAAATTTTCTCCCTTATTTTCTACTTCTCATCCTCTAATAGAGTTCCATCCATAAAAAGGAATATTTTCCCGCATTGCCATTGGGGAAAACATTTTCAAAGGATCTAAGTCAGTTTGTCTGAGGCTTAGTAATTTTCATACTTGATGTGTGACGAGTTTTTTAAAGGTACTTAAGTAACTAAAGATTTAGAGACGCGATTGTTGAGATTTTTCATAAATATATGTTGATTTCAGTGAAAGACAAATGCCTTAATTCAAGTAGGTAGTTCTGTCAATCCTCATATTGTATGTATCTTTAAGAACCTAAGCCTTTGGCATTGAATTCTTGGCACGTATTTCCTTTGCAGTACAACTGCCATGTGAGATGTTATCATCTTCCACTGTTTCCCCACTGCTGGAGATTACTACTCTCACTGGAGAGCAGGCAGGTTGGGACACACACCCACATCTCAGTCATGTCAGGAAGGAGTCTGAAGGCTTTACTTTAAACTGCTGACCAAGGTGCCTGTAATCTAAGCTCTGAGACTTTGCATTTAAGCAGCTGAGAAGCACATATGCATTCCATACCCTGTACTCAGCAGAGGGGCAAAGCATATAGTGGGAGAAGGTATCTATCTGGCAATTTTCTGCAATTACATTTGCTGCCGCCTATTGGTAAATGCCCTTAGTCATCTGAATTCCCATTTTCAAAAATATCCTAGGCGCTCCTAAGGGATTGGCTGCTCTTAATATATTTAGGTGCTGAAATTATAGCAGGTTGTTGCCAAAGAGTGGCATGTTACAGATCGTACCAGTAAAAACACAGCTGAATAGGCTTTAGCTGCCATTTCTCTCCTAGTGTTCAATCTTAGAAAGAAATCGAGCATTGCTTCCTGAAAAGTAGTAGTGAGATGCCCACCGAGCAACTTTGCAGATGCCAACCCTGCCATCTGGCACAGCCCCACACACTGCATGCCAGCAATATATCCCAGACACAAGCTAAAATGAATTGCATACAGCATTCCAGTGCTCCTTTTATTTATCAGTGGGGGAAAGAGATGTGTGCCAATTAGGATTAAGCTGTTGTTTCTATAATATAAAGAAGCCAGCCAAAACAGCAGGACTTCTGCTCTATAACCAGAGCCATTTTCTGAAACTGAAGCTTTCAGCTGCTCGTCAGCTCCATCAGTCCATTTTTCTGACGCCCCGATAGGGGCAAACTGGCATTCATTTAGCTTGCCCCCATTGCCTTCTCATCTGTGCTGAATCTATTGCTAACAAACATACTTAATTTCAGTATGTGAATGTTTCATTTCAGTGAAGTTTTAGCTGCTTACACTTTAAGTCTGTAGTTGTGAGCTCTTGGCACTGACATCTGGAATACTTAGCTTAGAGGACCAGATCTTCAATTGCAGAAGGAGTTGGCACAGCTTGGCGTTTTTAAGTCATCTTTACACTTTTTGATCCTGAAGTATTCTAATTATGAAGCACGTCAGACCTGTTCTTAGGCTGCTCTGTGGCACCAAGGAGTCATTGCATCAGCCTGAAGCCTGCATAGGTGCAAAGTCATCCTTCCCTCTAGCCTTGTCATGTTTGCTAGTTGTAAGGTTCATAGCAAAGTAAAGGGGTTTTGTTGTCAAAGGTTCTTTTAGAAGAGCTTTGCATCAATGTAGAAAAAAACCTCTGCATTTGTTATCACAATGTCCAGCATTCATAACTGATCTTTGTTATGCTGCTATATATACTTCAAGAAAGAAGTAGAAGGCAACTGCCTCTTGTTGCATATAAACATTGCGAGCAAAAACAATTACAACAAGCTTGCCAATCTGATGAGGAAGGCTTTAAACTATGTGGACTAGGATAAGGCGAAACAACCTTGTAGTTAAGTGAGGGAACAGAGGTTGGGGTGGTTAGTATATAGGGTAGGTTGAGAGGAGGAAAGGAACCACCAGAAAGGCTAAATCCCACCCTGAGGGCCAACCTCAAGTGCCTGTGCACAAAAGCACACAGCCTGGGAAATAAACAGGAGGAGCATGGAACAGAACCACGACATCTTTGGATGCAGTGGAATGGCTTGTAGGACTGGAGTGCAGCTAGGGTGGATGGTACAGGCTTTTTAGGAAAGGCAGGCATGGAAGAAGGTGATTAAGGAAGTGTCATTTACATGAAGGAGCAGTTCAAATCACTCTTCTAGGAGCTTTTCTAAGGAAGAAGTGGCAAGCTGGTTGAAGAAAGACTTTTTGAGGGAACTGGTAGGTGGGGTCCCATAAGAGCCAGTGCTGAAAGACAAAGGAGCTCAAGAAAGCTGGCAGATCTCTAAGGACAGCCTCCTCAAAGCATAACAGCACTCGTCCCTATACTCAGGAAAATGCTAACTATCAGGAGAACATCTTGGTTAAACAAGGATGACTGAAACTCATGACTGAACTCCAGTGCAAAAAAGGACATATGCAGAAGGTGCATGTATACAAAAGGAAGGAGAGGATACTAAGGAGGAATGTAGAAGCCTTGCCTAGGCAAGCAGGGAAAGTGTCAGGAAAACCAAACACCAGCTAGAATTGAAACTGGCCAGTGAAGCTAGAGTTGGACCTGGCAAGGGATATCAAAGTCAACAAGAAGAGCTTCTACAGCTGTATTAGCAGTAAACAGGGATAACATGGACTTGCTGCTAAATGGGTGATGCTAAATAGTAACAGCAGATGCAGATAAGGCTGTAACTCATTGCCCCATTCTTCACTGACAACATCTCCCACGCCTCTGACTAGACACATAGGATTGAAAGAGGATAGAAACTACCAGCAGTGGGAGAGGATCAAGTCAGAGTTCTGTTGAGAAACCTTGACCCATACCAGTCCACAGGACCAGATGGGAGGCACTCAGAGGTACTGAGGCAACTTGTTGATGAACTGACCTCATTGTGGCCAGTGAACTGCCTTTCTCCATCATCTTTGAGAAGCAGTGGAGATCAAGGAAGGTCACCAATGACTGAAGGGAGACAAAAGTCATATCCATCTTCAAGCATATCAAGAAAGACAACCCAAGGAACTATAGGCTGGTCATCCTTACTTCAGTCCCTGGGAAAATAATTGAGTGGTCTTGGAAGCAATTTTTGGGCATGTGAAGGAGAAGGTGATTGGGAATAACCAACGGGAATTTACAAAGGTAAATCATGCTTAACCAACCTGATTACCCTCTGTGATGAAATAAGTAGATCTGTAGGTGGCAGGGGGCATAGTGAGTGTCATCTACAATGATCTTAGCAAGGGTTTCAAAACAACTTCCCTTGTATCCAAGCTGGGACATCACAGTTTGAATGAGTGAGATACTAGGGTGAAAAATTGGTGGGATCATCAGCTCGAAAGGTAATTGCCTATGGTCACTACTCTGCTTGGAAATTGTAGTTCCTCTGTGATCTATACTGGCACTGGTTCATATCTTTACCAGTGACGTGGAGGAGGAGATACTCATCACTTTTGTGGGCCTAGGAACCTGGAGAGACCAGGAACTGGGACAATGGGACCTAATTAATTTGAGCAAGACCAAATGTAAAGCCCTGAACCTGGGAAGAAGTTAAGCTCCTGCATCAGTATAGGTTGTGGACTGCTACACAGCAGCTCTGGAAGGGAGCTGGGGATTTTGTTGTACAATAGGCTGCACCAGGCTACACCAGAGTCATCAGTGTGTCCTGGCAGTAATGAGGACTAACAGCATAAAGGGGTTTTATAACCAGGAGCATAGCCAGTAGATCAAGGGAAGTGATTATTCCCCTTTAATTAGCATTTGCTAGACCAGTTTTGGGCCCCCCAGTATAAGACAGACATTGAAAAACTGGATCAAATTCAGTGGAGGGCCTACAAGATGATCAGAGTCTGGAGCACTTGGCCTATGAGGAGAGGCTGAGGGATTGGGGATTGTTCACCCTGGAGAAGGGATGGCTCCAAGGGGACCTCACAGCAGCTCACCAATATCTACAGTGAGGTTGCAGAAAAGATGTAGCCGAGCTCTTTATGGAGATGTACAACAGGATCATGAGAGTTAATAGTCATAAACAGGTATAGGGAAGGTTTTGACTAGATGCAAGAATTTTTTTTTCTTATGCTATGAAAATAATTAGCCTTTGGAAGAGGTTGCCCAGAGAGGTTGTGGGATTCTCCAAGAGAAGAGATATTACAGTCTAAATTCCTGCTTAAGGCTGAATTCTTAGTTGCTTGGTCTTAATTCAGTGTTGAGACAGCTTTAAGCAGTAATTTAGACTTAGTGACCTTGCCAGGTCCTTTCCAACTTGAATGTTTCTATGATTTTTGATTTTCAAAGGTTAGACTTGCAAACTCTAATTAAGCAAACTGTTAATCTTTACACGTTGTTGACTTGTAGGGCAGATCACATGTACAAAATCTGTAGGATCTGTTCCACTTTGCCTAAGTGCGAATATAAGTATGAGAAAAGAACTATAGAGAAAAAAAATTCCAAGGGCAATAATTTGGTGGTGTTACAGCCTACCTGTTTCTCTGTGCTTTATTTATCATTCAGCTACCATATGCTAACATTGCATTTCTTCACATCAAAGAAGAATTGATATATTTTGTTGACTTCTGAGGTGCTGTAGATTTTTGCAGTAGCTTAGGAAGGAGAAGCTGTTCAGCACAGGTTGTTCTGTAATTGTGATATGTTGGGAGAATTCAGTGTTAAATGATCCTCTGACTAGCACTTGCTTATACATGCACTATGATGAGGGGTAGGATTCAAATTAGTATATTGCCCTGAAATATAAATTATGTAAGAGCAGAGGCTGGCTCAGGTGCCAGATGGGTCAGATAGACTACACTTGATTAGCCACCTGGGTCAGGTATCCTGGTACAGATCCATTCTTAGCTGCAATACATATGAGTAGAAGTTGAATTCACAGTGGGGTGGGGATCTTACATTGCAGTGTCCTTGTCACTGTCAGTTTAATTCAGATCTGTAGCATTATATTACTGTGACTCGTTGTATTTATGCTGGAAAACACAGATAGGTGATTTAGCTTGCTGTTCATGAAACTCAACTGCTAGGATAAACCCCAGCAGTGTGGCTTGGAGCAATGTGAAGTTCAGTAGCCCTTTGCTACCCAGACCTTGAGACAACCGAGTTTAGGAGTAAAAAAAGGGAAGGAAAACCGCTGATGAAGTTGTTGCCTCATCCAAATTCTTGAATGAAATCACCAGTTAACTGTCAGCTTCTTTGGGTTGTCTGTGTTGCTCCTGTCCTCAATTTTAGTTATGTGGGCATAAACCCATAAAATGTCCAAATGCTACAGAAGCATTTTGTGTCCTACCAGCAGTTCCAGCTCCTACTTCTCCATATCGTGGCTGAACTAGTCACCTCATGGAGTTGAGCATACATGCAAGTATCTGAGGATTTGATTTTTAGGGGGAAATCCTGCCCTATCTTTGTATGTAGTAGAAGTAATGCAGATTCTAGGGGCAGCACAAAGGAAAACTGCTGTTCAGGAATCCAAATCCAGGTGGCTTTTCTCAAGCCAATTTGGCACTTCAGAACAGCAACTTTTACTGCTTTGGCATTCCTTTTTTTTTTTTCGGACATGTGCATCTGTCATGCGAAAGAAGTTGCTGAGTTCTCAGGCTCATGAAGCTTTTAGAGATTTTGCCATCCATTAAATCTCTACATAATAAGTGAGATGTAAGTGCTAAGTTTGGATCATGGTACCAAACATAACTGATAGTAGCCCTGCGGCTATCCACTGACTTTAGCTAAATTTAAAACTTTCATTCATAAATACAGATTAAGAGAGCATACAGACTGTTATAGCATAGCTACAGTCCTGGCACACAAATGAATGCGTGTGCACGCATGCGCGCATAATTAAAAGGTAACCTCTGACTCAGGGAAGTTTTATACTCAGAAGGCTCTAAAGACTCACTGGCACAGTCCTTGTGATTGTGGAGCTGAGTATCTGCCATGGCGTTTTATCCAGCCACTCCAGGGGAATCTTAAACGTATGCGGAAAATGTCTGCCTTCACCTAGCATTCTGACTGCATCCACTAAATGAAAATGAGGATATTCAGTCTTAAACAAAGCATTTTTTATTTTTATAAAGAAATCAAAACCAGTTGCAATTAAATAGCAAGCAAAGGAAGAACTGGAATCCATAAAACATCAGGGGCAATATTTAAAGCAACCAAACTAAAATCAGTTCAGTATTTCTCTGCTGTATTTATATACAAGTGCACTTAGTTTTAAAGTACCCTAACACTTAATTTTGCTTTCAGTTGTATTTTTTTATTTGGATTACATATGGTATTGTGATAGGATGTTTCAGAAAGCCATAAAGTGTTCTTGCCTGTAAAAGCAATGTCCTTTCTTGTTAATGCCAAGAATGCTTTTCCCAAAACACTCGTTCCCTGCTCAAGACACTGTAGCTGCTAATGAGGAAAACACTGCAAGTACCTCATTCAAATGTTTTCTTTTGTTTATCTACAGGGAGTTTACGCTGTAATAGTGAAGAATCCCTGAGTATCAATGAGTCTGAAAGTACTCATATTCTGCCAAGAATAAAGTTGTAAAGCTTTGTGTGCCAACACTTTAAATTAATCTAAAATAATGCAAAGGGGACTTTGTCATCTTGGAAGGCTTTTTAAAGCCTCATCACTGTTGTCTCAATTAATAAGAATATTCCATATCATTCACATGGCTGCCTTCCTCTATTGCCAATTATAGTTTCGATGGATGATGTCCCCCTGAGGACGTATGTCAGAACTGATGGAAAGGATGGTATCGGCATGCAACAAAATATACCTTCACACCAGTACCTTTGCAGCACGTTGCTAGTTTCCTAGGCAGCTCTGCTTACTCACAACCTTCTTTCCCAAGCATCACTTAGTGCCCAATGCTAATCAGTCTCTTTCGATGGCTTTTACGAAGTAGGTAGCGCATTAATTCGGCATACAAATTGAGAGACTACCTTTGATGGTGAAACAAGATTAAAATACCCATGCTCACATTTCAGTTTCATACATAAAACATAAATAATGCAATAACCCTCCCCAGCATTACAGCTTCACATTTTCTCTGTTGAATAGTGTTTAAAATCTACATCTATTGCAAACTTTAAAGAAAAAAAAAAAGGCTATAAACAAAATATCAGGCCTGCCAAAAGACTTTCTTTATGTTCCCATCCACGGGGCCCTTAGTCACAGTTCTGGCCCAGGATTTCCTCATGAGATGCTGTTTAAGAGCTTTTAAAAAAAACACAATGCCATTCCCATGATACATGCAGTTTTAAAATTTGTATTTCTCTATGGCCAAGGCTGCTGTGTTTTGTTATAAATATGTAAAATCAATAGATTGCCCAGGTCTCCATTTTTACAGGGGATACTGCATCATTAAGTACTGAAAGAATATAATGTAACTATTCAAACTGCTTAAAATATTTCGTAACCATAAATTATTATCCAAAAATATTTTTCGAGTAGATAAAAAGAGTTGTCAATTCTGCATAGTGAATGCCTCATAAGGGGCTCATTTATGGTTGAAAACTGAATAAAAGCAGTAAATTAAGAACAGACGTAACCATAGAGAAGCTGTAATCCACAGCAGATTTCCTTGGTGAATGAAGTATTGTTGTGTGGATTTATCCTCCTTGCTTGTACAGTTAACCAGTCACATCTGTGGCCAAAGTGCTGTCTGTGCACACAGACAAGTTGGGTTCAGTAACCCCATGGAGGTAAGCACATGCTGGTTTACACTGTATTGATAAAGTGCAAAATAAACTTCACTGGCTGTTTCATTGGGGCATGCTATGCTGAAGGGCAGATATAATATTGAAACTGAATTCCTGTGACTTGGAGACATAAAAATGCTAGGACATTTGAAAAACTGGAAGCAACAGCACGTTTCTCCTAGATTTTAGATTAGTATTGCAGGCCTTGTTTTCTGGCAAGTTACAACAGACTGTGTCGCTGACTCACAGAATTAGTGTTTGTACTTCCTAAATACGATAATGAATGGGAGCTGCTTGAGCTATGGTGTTTGTGAAGGGAAAGCCACTTGTTATAAATATTCATTTGACAAAATGTAAATAGTTTTATAGGAGTGTAAACTGTTGCAAGTTATTTGATGCAGTACGGTTGTCTCTTCCGTATTGTTTGTCACAAATGCACATAATGAACCAGCCAGGATGACACGTAGACTTGACAGTGAATTAGTTTAGCCTATTGCTGTTTGTTTAACTTTGTGATTACACACCAATCAGATAACTCATCTCCTGTGTCTAGAGAAAGCCACAGCAAGTTCCATATTTCTTATGCCTCTCCATTTCTTTGCTTCTTCCAGTACTTCAGCGTATCATTGGACACTAATTTTGATTTTACATCAGGAGGTTGTACCTATTGGGAGATCACCAGCTTAACTCAGAACATTTTAAAAAAAAAAAAATCCTTGTGAATTTCTTTTCATTATTAAGGGCTTTTTTTACTTTTAATGCATGCTTCCCTGATGACAATCTATTTCATTTCAAATAAATAAGCTTCTTTCTGGCTGTGTCTCAAACAGAATTAAAAAAAATACAGTAAAGACAGGAATAAAAGTTATTTAAAATTTGTCACACTGGTCCTTTAGAACACACTATCTTCATAAAGGTTTTATTTTCTTTATCTAAGTATAAAAACACATCAAGATTTATGTTTCCTCTTTAATTCATGTTGCAGAGAACATAGTAAATAATTATGATCATCTCAGCATCAAAAGTGAACTGTAGCACCTGTGCCTTACAGAAGATGACTACAAAGTTTCATAGTCTTTATAGATTCAGCCTGTGTGGGAACTGAAACAACATATGTATAAAATCAATCTCTTGCTGGTTTGAAGTGTGTGCTCATGTTAATGTGTGCATGCACTTGCTTAACCATTATTACTGCATACATATGTGTGTAGACAGATGCTTACTAAATTTCTTTTTGTAATCAGGAAAAATCAACTGCCTTTAGAGGTCTGATCCTTAACTTGAACTGAATGAAATAGAATTTGCAAACTCTTGTGTCCCTTTAAATTAATCATGGACTTTGAAGGTAGTATATATTATGGTTGATTTTGCTCCTAACATAATTTAAAGTTTAAAATCATTGTTGTCATTTTGTACTGAGCAAAGAGGTCACAACTTTATGCAAGTTACAATCATTTATAATACAATAGCGAATTTGGCATAGGGGCAGTTTTGCTGTTTGTTTCAGTGGTCAGAGTACTTTTATATCTATTGTTTTGGTCTAGATTGTGCTTTCTCAGGAAAAAAAAAAAAAAAAAAAAAAAAACAACCAAGCCTGGTGCTTTAGAAGGTAAAGTGAATAAAGTATTTTGTCTCTAAGTTTTGTCCCAAAATCTTTTCTGGGAAGTTTACAGTCTGGAGGACTTAACTAGACTGATATTTTAAGGTCTGTTCCAAAGACTTTAGCAAGCTTCCATCAGGCCCTTAGAGACTGCTGGGAAAAGATTATGTGTTTTAAACAAGAAATTTTTTTTTTTATGTTTACTGAAATTTCTTTAAAAAGCTTATTATGAAAAATTTAGAGCAGCAAACATTCAGTGCTCTGAAAGATAATTTTCTGAAATGGTTGGAGATTCATTTAGAGCTATCAAATGTAGAGGGATTTGGAATTTGTTTGGTTTTACTTTTTCATTTAGTAAGATTTCTTTCCAAAGAGGTCAGCAGGACTTTTCTGAAGGGATTTAATTAAAGTTAGCAAGTAATTTTTTGTTCTGCACCATGTTACATATTGTGAAAAGGTTATGGATTCACCCAATGCAGCGCATCAACAGTGTAAAGGTGATAGGTGAAATTCTTTTTGTTGCAAGTGCTGAGATATAATCATTTAAAAGGTCACTTGCACTCAAGAAGAGCATTTATTTAAGAAATAACTTGTTTTGGGATACGCTGCATTTTTAAAGGTTAAAATAGTGTCTTGCTGACCAACATGATCAGTGAGAAGTAATTTTTTTGTTTCTTTTAAAAAATTTCTGCATGTTACTTCACTATTTAGACTATTTATTAACATCCTGTGCAACACATCATTGATTTGAAAGCTCGAAATACTAAGGTTTTCCACAGAATTACTAAAACTTGATACATAGAAGCTTTGAGATCTAGAATTAGTTTGTTTATATTATTATGTACATTGTTATGGTAGCAAAGCTCTGACAATTCTAAGTGTAAAAATACAGGAGACAAGATTTATCACAGTGCAGAGTATGTTACTTAATGTCTAAACAGTTGTTCTGATAGGAAATGCCAATCATCTAAAGTGAGGGGGGAAAGATTGATTTTTTTCTTCTTATAAAGTGATTTGGGAATGAAATAGGTAGGTACGATGATAGATAGACAAAAGTGAATTATATTTTAAACGATAATGTGAAAGACTATAGAATCAGAAAGGATTTTTAGGGAGCTGAAAAAGAAGATTTTGTTTAAAATAATTATTTAATGCTTACTATATTTATGCGGAGACATTCATATGCAATGAAAATTATGTTGTGTGTTTAGAGGAGTTTTTCCCTTTTCTTTAGAAACATTTCAAATTGGCATTAAATTTCTTTAAGTCACAGTGTGCTTTCCACTCCCACTGCTCAATAATCCGTAGACATCAAGGCGGAAAAAGATCTTTTGTAACTGCTCTTTGCTGAATAAGATGTTACGGTCACTCTTTTCCTTGATCTTAAAGATAGCCAGTACAGAGCAGCATTTTGTTCATAATTTGTTTAAAATGCTTTTGTTGAACTGTTATCCTGTAGAAATTATACTAGCCATGAAAATAAAACTATTTTTAAAGAAGTTATTGATCACTTATATCTACTGAGCGTTGTACATTCCAGAGTAAATTATGTGAGCAGGAAAAAGGGGGGGAAAAAAGTGTACATAAGGAATGAACAGTTAAAAATGAATTACTTACTTACATTTGTTTCGGGATAACTTTTACTCAAATAAAGTCATCGTCCTTAATTTGCCTTGCTTTCCATTTGAAAGAGGGCAAAATCTATTTCCTGGGCAATTTTGCACAGCACAGATATTAATACTTTGGGGTTTAATTGTATCCTGTGTTTAAATACACTGTGGGTGAAACCCTAGACCTCTGCTTAATTGCTGTGAGAAAATAGCCTGATTTCTCTGAGATTAGGCACACGCTTATGTATACTTTGACCCACGAGTGCCTCCTTCAGAATTAATCTTCTAAGGTAGTGGGATTTGCTTTTGTACGTGCAGTAGACCCATTCATGACAAACGGTGCCTAATAAACTAACTTCACCCTCCAGACCTCTCTTTTGCTGTCAGAGTTTTTCTTCAACTATTCATTTCACACATCCCTTGTCCAGTTGCTTATTAGCAAATAAACTTTAAAGCAGGCAATAGGAATAAATTTAATGATTCCTCTTAATTAGAGAGGCTTAAGGTTTAAATAATGTGCTGCAGAACTGGAAATGTAAAGAATTTCCATTTAATTGTTAGGCAAAAATATTCTGAACCTGGTTCAAATATGCTGGCTGTTAGAAGACAAATTTCCTCATATTTATTTTTAAAATTTGCTCTGTGCTATCCTTCAGTTGAACCATCTATTCCATAAAAGCACTTTTCCCTCTGTCATCTGCATTAGGATTGTTTCTATAAGATGTAACAAAAAGTTTGGGTTTTCAAATATTTATATTAGTCAAAGTTAGTCCTGTTTATACTTTTTGGCAATATAACTTTTTCCTTAAAAATGAAGTACTTCAGTTTAACTAAACAAAATGTGTTGAAATGGATGGTCTTATAAACTTAAGTACACTTGGCAATAGAAAGGACTAAGGCTCCAACCAGAAAACACTGACTCAAGTGAGTAGCCTCTACTCATACAAATATCTCATTAACTTCAAAGGAACAATCTGTGTGAATTGGAGTTTTCAAAGTCTGGCACTAATGCACCAATCCTGACTGCAAAAACTGAGACACATGTAGAAGTTTACTTCATTTTATTAATGCCATTAAAATCAGGAGTTGGGATCGTTAGCAAAGTATTCCTTCATGTGTTTTTCTACAAATAATATTAACGATTGCAGAAGCATGTCCTAAAATTAGAAGATAAAGACATCTGTTTCAGTTTTGAGTTAGCATTAGACAAAATCATCTTTTTATGTTCTCATAGTTCTGCAAAGCAGTTCTCTGTATTTGCATTAGAAATATTAAATCCAACATCCACATATTACATTTGTAAGAGTTTAGCTGAAAAGAGTTTGAGTTCACTTTTTAAAATCAGTAACATTACAGTAGCAGAAATAATGATGTGGCATGAGAAGAAAGTCCCAGCTGAACTGATTCTTTTAATTAAATAACTGGATTGAAAGTTATATGAATAAAATATTATTTAACTTCTATAACTTTATATTTGTTCAAGCAGACTTTTTGCTAAATATCAGTTATTTTGATTTTTGTCTGTTATTTGTCATTTTCTAAAAAAGTGATCAGAAACAGAGTGAAATGAAAGGGGTTTTTTTGTTTTGCAGGGGTTTTTTGGTGCTGGCCTTTTTTTTTTTTTTTTTTTTTTGTGGTAAACCCTCTAGCTATTGTTACGGCAATAAGGCTTGGTTGGCTGATACTGAACTACATGGTCAGGACTCTCATAAGGGAAATGCAGTCTTCATTAAACAAGCCTTTTAACAGCAAGCCAAGCTTGATTAAAATCACATACAGATGAAATCATTTCTTTACAATTCCTTTGTAGTTCTGTGCATTCCTAATAACTCTTTAGGCTTAATAATACTTAGGAGACAGCTGGGTTACTACTTAAGATTCTGTTGTTACTTCCAATTATCGCTCAGAAGTCAAAATACATAGTATAAATTCTGTTCAAATAACTGCAAGTGTATTAATGTGATATACAAATGTGAAATGGATCGGGCAAAAGTAAACATTACAGAAGGCAAGGAATTACGTCTTATATGGATTTCCTCTTCTAAAACCTTAAGGGGCAAAACTTTAAAAACAAACAGGAAACATTTTGTGAGTTTTGTTACTCCAATCAAGCTGTGATAGCATACAACAATCCTAAATTACTTTGGTTTTTAAGACGTAGCTACCACTTTGTCTGCTTAATTTATATTTGAACCGTCATTAAGAGTTTACATTTCCTAAATTTAGAGGCACAGTGTAAAAAGAAGCAAACTTTACTAAAAGCTTAGGAAACTAGGAATTCTTTTTCCTGGCATCTAGTCAGAGGGAAAATATTGATGGTAATACTAAACAAAAGAAAACAAAACAACTCTCTTAAATGTATTGGTTAATTTTATTAGCCAGAGACCAATTAAGTAACTATAATCCTGTTGATCTTTATTACTGAGGTGCATTCCTTCCATAGCAAAAATCTCTATAAAAGAGAGCTTAGGACTTCATGGATGGCAGAGGCCCGTTGCAAATGACAATTCACTACTAAACAAAGCAAGAAAACAACTCAATCAAAAGGTCAAATTCCTTTCTGTGGGTGATGACGGAATGATGATAAGAGGAAAGCCTTTTTCTTTCCTTCCTTCTTTTAATGCATCCTTCTCTCAGTAAAGGCAAGTCTTTAAACTACCCCTAATCAACAGGACCTCAAAAGTGGGTCCACCCTACCCTGCCAGCTAACGGGGATGTTAGCCACTACTTGTCAGAACTAGTAGGACGAGTTGATATAAAGCTCTTTTTCCAAATACTTGTATTATTTGACCTGCTCTTTCATTCCCAGCCCACACACACACGTTTCTTCTTCACCTTACCAGCTGTTAGCTTCTGCATACTGGTCCAGTGAAACAGCCTTAATGCTTAGGCATGAAGAGCATCACTCTGTGTCATCTTCCCAGAAGAAAGAGTCTTGTAACTTATCCTTAAGACCAGTTACCAGCTAGTTACCAGCTACCACATTCAAGCATGCAGAGTGCCTGTGTATTTGAAAGATAGCTCCCCATATTTTCTCTTTGGTAATCCAGATACTGAATGGTTTCTACCATGGGTCTGCGCTCCACGCTCACTCCCACAGGCTGGCTATCCCTGTCTGAAGTAGAGTAGGGATTGCACCTATACTCTATCCTCATTTGATTGAAGGACTTTGTATGCAGTTCAACTGGTTGTGGATGCATTTTTTACTGTGTGGAAAGAACCAGAGGCTTCAATCATGTACGTTTCTGTGCACTTTTCAGCAGGATCAGAAATAATGCTGTGCTAATGCATAAACTCTTGTGAATCTCCAGAGACTGTGCTGAAGTTGTGAACAACCAGTGACAAGTCACAGCAGTGCAGAGAGCAAGTTATGAATCACTACAGTCCTGCTGTTCAGTATTTCACGTACTCTTTCTTTCTTCCTTTCTTCCTCCTTAAAAAAATACAGACATGGGTTTGCATCTACTAAACCTATCTAATCTGTACACTGCCAGATTATATGAATGCTATTTCACAGGCATTGCTGTTTGTGTTTACAGCCAAAGCAATCTTCTGCTGCAACATTCAATAAAAAGAAACAAGTAAAATATCAAGAATGAAAAGGAAATATTGTGGCAGCTTCTTAGCTACCAAAAATCAGATAACACTGCTAAAGCCAATGGAGCTGCACCAGTTTATATTTGTTCTAAGTCTGACTTAAAGTTTTAAGGAATAATGCTTTCTGTTGTCTTCTCTACAAAACATTTTTATATATTCCAAATCACATATGTGTGCATGCAACAAACTATCTTAATCTGGAAAGATTAAAAAAGGAAAGCTAGGCCAAGATAGATATCAGTAGATGGGAAGATACCGGTAGATAAAAGTAATATGATCTTTTCAAATAATTAATATGCCCTCAGTGATTCTAATTGAAAACCAAAGGAAGGGATATAGACCATTCAAATATAGCCCCTTTTTAGACGGACATTCAGTTTATCAATAAATATTAATAGCTACAGTTTAAAGTCATAACCCAGGATTTATAGCATTAAAACTAAAACTACCATACTACAGAAAACAAAGAGAGGGTAAGACGTCTGCAAGTAGGGAGCAGAAAAAGATCCTATAAAAATAGCTATCTAGCTGTCCAGTATTCAGGGAGTTTACATGTTCTGTTAATTTTCTTTTAAGTCTTTAACCCATTTATTTTACTTTCTTTCTAAATTTTCAGGGTTTCCCTAGATATCTAACCTATTAGATCTAAAATCACCACCAGCACTTAATTTTTCTCAAGGAATAACTTTTCTGAAGAAAGAGTCTTCTTTTGATTTGCCTATATTATCTAATAGATTATTGTTTATACATCTAAAACTTTGTACTTTTCTTTCCTTGCCACTTGTTTATTATTGCATGCATAAATATTACTGATCCAAGACAGTATTTCCTCACAACACCTTTCTAGCTATGTGGTTTAAGTGATGAATGTACCTGTGTTCTAGCCCAACATATTCTTTCATTCATTGTCTTTTTAGGTTCTTAGTTTCATGCTTCAAAAGTATCATGATCTTTTATCAGCCTACAATAGTAAGCCTCTTCATCAACAATAGTCCCTGAAATGAAGGTAGATTGTAAATCGTCGGGCACTCTTAGACAAAGAATGCATTGGAGAAGGAGTTCTGAATAGGATTGTACTCTCATGGTCTTTCAATAAAAAAATCTTTTAAGTTCGCTATCAAATTCCAATAAATTAAGCTGATCAGATCTAATTGAGAAACTTTGTACAATTCACCTTGCCTTTAATCACACTTCAGTCTGCCATCAACTGGATTTGTCAAAACTTACAGATGTGATATTTACAAAAAAATCATTATTTTTCTGTGTACAGCATGTCAAATTCTAATATTATTTCATCCCACAGCTAAAGTATTAACTGAATTGGCATCTGTTTGCTCATCTGTGAAACGTGTCCATCTCTCAATAACGTTACAATTTCTCTGTGCTTTGATAGAAAAATAAGACTGAGTTTTATTTGCCATACTTTCTATGGTAGGTCAGCTCAGCAGCTCGTTGTTAGCTAAAACAAGATAGCCCAGAGAATGTTGCCATTTTGAGTGGAGAACTGTTAAAAAATACTATTTTCTAGAAATTGCTTTATTCCAGAAAAAAAAAAAAACCAACTTGGAAACTGTGTTTGAAATTCCTTCAAGTCTTCCTCCTTCCATTATGTAAGGCTTCTTATAGTTTAACTTATACAGATGCCATAATGTCATTAGTAGTATCTGCTTGTGTTATACAATAATGACAGTCTACATGTCATTCTTGATATTTAAGTGAACAGGTTCTAGCAATAATATTTCTGAGCAAAACTAATAATGAAGTCCCTTTAACAGGACAGTTTTCTTCATTACAGTAAGAGCCAACTTTTAATGTGACATTTGCAAGCTCCTTTTTCTACTTAGGGTGAGTCTCTCTTTCCTGCTTTTTATCAACTGAACCAAAATTTTCCTAGTCTACTTTTTCTTTTCTCTATTTTTCACTTTAGCATGCCTTATTCCTAAATTCAGACTGTAGAGACCATATCATGTTTAAACCTCCTTCAGTTATCTATCCATAGCGCACACAGATCTCAAATTAGAG
This sequence comes from Haliaeetus albicilla, assembly GCF_947461875.1. Taxonomy (NCBI): domain Eukaryota; kingdom Metazoa; phylum Chordata; class Aves; order Accipitriformes; family Accipitridae; genus Haliaeetus; species Haliaeetus albicilla. Next base: position 15,401,505 of record NC_091490.1, read on the forward strand.
TTATGACATAATATTTTTTTGCTGAATAGTGGCAAAGTTACCCCACACATTTATAGGTCTCGCTACATTAAGGGCTAACAAGCTAACTCCATAGTGCAGACAATATGTTGTCTGGTACTTTGACAAAAAAAAATACAAATTTAGCAAACCAGAATATCCACAAGGTTCCTTTCCATTTATGTAGGCTTTGATAAATATTACTCTTAACATCCATTTACTTTAACTGCTCTATTATCTCCAGCTTCATTTCCATTACAAAAGTTTATCTATATAACATTTTTAAAGTTCAAGTTTATAATTATATATATATATTTGAGATCTAAATAAAATGCATGGGAAGATTTTAAGTATTTTTTAGAAGCAAACTTGAAGAGCTGTGATTATTTATCTGTGACATCTTAATTCTTGAAAAGTAGGAGTATCAAATTACCTGTTGAAAGTAAATGCATTGAAACAACTTGTAATTACATGCCTATTTTGTCTGCATTTGGATAAAACATTAGCTTCTGCTGTTTTTCCTCCAAGACTGATAAATTCAAATCAAATGCCATCCTGACCAAATGGCATTCAAATGTCCATAAAAGTAAAAGAAACAAAATAAGGCACAGGCTGGCTGTGCTGATTTTACCATTTGTTTCAAGTTGTTTGCTTACAATTATAATAATTGAAAGGTTACCGGAAAGAATGTGGAAGACGGGCAACTGCAAAAGTGATCCATGTCAGAGCAACGTGAATACTAACACATCTCCTCTCTAGGTGATCAGGAAAGAAGATCAGTTTCCCTGGAATAGTGCAAAGTGTAGCACAGTGGTTTGTAAGCTACACACATTAATTTAAAAGAAAACACATTAATTAAGCAGAACAGCTCTTGAAAGTCCTTGTTCCCTTTTCTACATCTCTTATATAGTTAAAAATACATGTATTGTTTCTAATCATGTATTGATAACCCTGGTGTTATAATTTGAAGTTAGTTATTTATAATGTAGCTCATCATTTGTATATGTTGTCTATATTAGTAAGTATTGCTTCTCATTCAGATAAAAGTGGTATTCCTTTCAGTTTCCCAAACAAAAGCTTCCAGTGAAGGTGGTGAAGGGTTTTCCTGTATTTTGTAGCTTGTATGCCTGTTTGGGCTCCAAAAGTTTGAAGCTTACACTCAAATACGCCTTTAACGGACTGATAGAGATGGGCACCCATAACATTTACAGCCACTCAAATACTCAGTATTATCAGACTATTGAATTTTAATTGTGGAATAGACAAATTCAGAACTAGTGTTACAGAGGAGCAACAGGTGTAATTATCTAGGATCACAGACCACGAGGTCTCCACCAGTGTGAGTCAAATGATGCCATGAGTCTCCGTCCTGTGAGGAAACAGGCTCATGCCCTTTCCTCTGCCTATATCCTTTTCAGAGGGTAGTGCAGCTCTGAAAGGGAATTGGACACCAAATCTTGGGGGGCCTACACAATTGCAGATATTTTTTATTAAAGAACATAGAAAAATAATTTGGAATAGCAGGCACTACCAGCATACACCAAAAAAGCCTGGATATATGGTATTGAAGGGAACAGAGAAGGGGGAAGAGGAAATAAATTGGTGACCCCCTTGAGCATCAGGTTGAGAAGTCTCCTTCAATTCCTATTTCTACATGATGGAGGGAAAGAGTGTCAAGAGAAAAGTCAGGTAAACAGTGTGCACATCTAAGCACTTGCACCAAGAAGGGTAGCAAGATTTCCACTGAGATGTTATCTGGGGGGGGGGGGCGCGGGGGTGAATGGGTTTGCTACAATGGTCTTGATAAGTTTTCAGGAGGATGTTCCACAAACCTCTGTCTTATAATACAAGGGTGAAGCTTCTTAGTAACTACTTTGTGTTAAGGTTTTCCCAGTAATTTCTCCTTACGACACATCTGGAGTATTGTCTGTTATGGTTTGATTTTATATTCCTAGGGGGAGCAGTGCACAGTATCAGTAAAATGTTTATGTTTAAGAACAAGAATGAAATCCTTTCTTGGCCAATACTCTGAAGCACATACTCAGACTTCCAGCTACTTTTAATCACTTTCCTTTTAGAACTTTAGCAAGTGGCATCCCCTGTCCCAGCCCCTTTATTAATGGCCAGTTGTAAATGACTTTAGCAAATGGAGCACCATTTGTCACACTGTAACAAGTGACGCACTGTACTGTATTTCTAGCCCTACCACTTAATTTAAGCATTGAGATTTATAGCTTGTCATCATCCTCTCTATCTTTCTGTTCCTTCTTTGTGCCTTCCCAAGTGCTAAAACAGGTTGTTGGGAAAGGGGTTTATAAGTAAAAGCAAAGACATTTCTACCTTGGCTCAGAGCACTGAAAAAGACTCATTCGACTCTTTCACCTGTATAGTGAATTCTCCTGGTGGTTTTTCTTCTTCAATTTAATTGCTTCTCCACATTTAACTGATATTTGATGAAAAGATCCCCCTATTTTACAATTTCTCTCAAAATAATCCCACTGTAATTCCATTGCAGTCACCCGTGTATACACTATGTTTGTTTATTACTTTGAAAGACACATATGGTACAGACAGCAGCCAACTTGTATTGCAAATTAAAACTTTTATTTGAACTTGAAATGAGTTCTTTCTTCAGTGTGCTACTATGCTCCATGCCATCAGCAAATTTCCCTGGGCTACAAATTTGTAGCCCATTCCTCTGTCTAGGCTATATAGATTTTTACATAGATTACAGACTCTGTGTGTGATTTATATACTGCCACATGGAAAGTGGCAGACATCCAAGAAGTGACCCCACCGGTTTAGAGCTCCTATGAATCAAACATCTGTTCTGTGTTTGTGTGCATTTGTTTGTTTGTTTACTTAGGAGCGCTGAGCATTGGCCTTGCACATGCTTACTCCCTCTCTTCTAACAGAGCAGATGATAGGTTGTCAGGTTTTACTTTTATTTGTAGTAGATAGTAGTCATCTTTTCTTGTCGTCCTTGCACTGTTAGCAATCAACTGCTCATTTCCCTCCAAACTGGTGAGACCACTGGTCTCTTGGTCAACACTACGAATGCCTAGCTGGACACGAGGGTCCTGAAGCAAACGTTACGTCTGCAGCAGTGTGTAGATTTAATACTCCAAGACTGCAAACATTTGGCCTGTTTCTCTACTGTGCAACATCTTGTGGAGTAATTTCACTGATATAAAGTGAGTGCAAAGCACAAATTCAATGATACACATGCAGAATTTCCAAGTACACTGGTGCTGATACTTTGCACTGTTTATGCACAGCTGTAGCTTATCAGAAAAGGCACAGGTTAGCAAACGATCAGGAGGGGCAACGTATGTTATGCATGCTGTCTGACAGGTCAAAGGCACTGAAGTTAACAGCCCATGTCTCAGTCTTTCTGTAGCAGTTGTGTCACCCGGTGTGACCAGCTCTGTTTTCTGCCCTGAAAGAATACTGAAACCATTCCAGGGCTTCTTTCCTGAATCCTTGCAGCTACAAGCCTAAGCAGGGTCTTGTCATGTGAAAATGGTTTAAGAAGCTTTCAGAAATTCCATACAAATAATGTCATATGACTCTAACTTTTCAGAACAAAGAGCTAAAGATCAAGCAAATTGTTTTAGCTAGAAGTCTAGTTGCACATGTCTACCTTTCAGCAGGCAGAAGGGCAGGCAGGATCTGTCTGCTCCGTGTGCCTGTAGTAGGCTGCAGCCTCAGCTGAGACTGATGAGCTCTCCATGTTTACTAGTAAGGCTATGCAAGTCTGGGAGTTGTCTGCAGTCTTTGAGCTACCTAACAGTTGGGCCTGAAACATTTTCAGTTTCCCATGGGTGCTTAAAAAAACCTAGCTCATAAATTGGGAAAGGAACTGAGGACGGAAGAACTGGAAAACGATTCATTGACCTGCTGCTCTCCAGTGTGGTCTTCTTTAAAACTTTAGGATGAATTCCAAGGAGTCTACTAAATTTATGGGAATTAAAAAGTCACAGAATTACTGAACAAAATTAATCAAATTCAATTCTAGAAAAAGAAGGTAAATTTTTATTAAATTTTATGAAGCTGCACCTGTTCACATAGCTTTGAATTTTAACCCAGTAAATCACCTTGTATAGCCCTACATTAATCCATTATTTTCTACAGCGTATTCTCAAATGTTTTGTCTCCTCTAATGCAATTCCACCGCTTCACTTTGAATGTGATCCCTTTGTATATGCTGGCCAAAATCACATTTGTTTGTTTTCCCAGTGCTGTATCACATTGCAAGCCTTTTTTTAATTTGCTGTTCACTACCAGCCCTAGGTCTTTTTTTTTTTCAGTGCTTTCCAAACAATATCTTCCTTCCATAGTATATTTGTGTTTCAGATTATTTCCCTTAAGTATTTGACTTTTTAGTTTTCATTACTGAATGTTGTTTTGTCTTGTTTTTCAGATTTGCTCCCCAGCTCTTGTAAATGCTTTAGGTTTCCCTGTCATCTACTGTCATTTAAATAAAACTTCATAGGTAAATAATGTGCAATTAAGTTGCATTTCCCTCCTCCCTCTTTTCTAATTCATTTATGAATAAGAAAGGGGAAAATGCAAAAAGGTTACAAAGGAAAAAGAGGAAAAAGGTTACAAATGGAATTAACACCAATGCCCACAGCATTTCACTGGGTACCTCTAACTCCCTGTGTACATATGAACGTTAAAAGTTAGTATGATACCTTCATATATCCTCTGACATACCTTAATATATTGAAATAAACATCTGTTTTCTGTTGGATGGAATATACTACAATATTATGGAGTATTTTCTCTCTTTTGAACCTCCACATTCATAGAGCAGTATCGCTCCTGTTACACTAAATGAAAATGCCAGCATTTTACCTCTTTTCAGGGCAGAGCTGTGTATTTTAGGTAGTGACTGCATTAACTGTGCACCAGGCTAGAATGAAGCTTCAATGCCATCATGATGTTTCTTTAGGCAGTGTTTTTCCAATTTCAGACAAAATTCTAAGAGCATAATCTAAGACATTCCCTCTAGAGCTGTCTCCATACACAAACACACTTTAATAAGTGAGACCTCTGCCGGGGTCATCAAGACCAAAATGAACAACAACAAAAAATCTTCAGCACTGCTCTTATTTAGTTAGTGACCCAACCTTACCCTTTAAATATAGTAGGATCAACATACTGGGGCATGACCTCAAAGAGCTGTCATGTCACTTTTACTCTGCTTTTCTTTTAAAATGTTTTGTAAGTTGGGGAACTCAGCTGCAATGTGTGCTGTATCATATATCTAGATTTATTTCTCTGGATTATGGGAAATATCTGTGGAGTGGGTATGTTTAATTATTTGCAGATTTATATTGGTATTTTAGGATTGAAAAGGCAAAACTGAAAAATAAAAATGTCACCAGTAAATTTTTAGCAACCGAAAGTGGTCACCTTATTAGTATTCAGTAGTTCTGTCCAAATCCTCAGCCATTCTTTATTACTGCTCTCAATCCACCCCAGTTTGGTTCAGACTTGGACAAGTCTTTGGCTAAACAAGAATTATTGTAACAGGACTGCCAAAGCCTTTTTCCCCATGTAAAATCATGTGTCTTCAACACCTCCACCTCCACCCTCCTTTTTTTTATTATTTTGAGGCTCAATCTGCTGCAATATTAATGGCAGGAAAGTAACTATATTTTTGTGCCAGAGTTTTATTTGGTGTGTCACTGGGATTTTTTTCATACTAGTCTGTGATTTGAACACAAAGGCAAAATGCTCCTTTCTGTACCTTTAATCCCCCCAAAATCCTGTATCTCTGTTCACCTAGCAAATAATTTGATTGTATCCAGACATAAATGTGGCACAAATAAAACATTCTGTGATTGTTTGATGTAGTTATAGTTCGTGATGAAAACAATTTCTTCTTCTTCTGAGCTAATAACTCACGATCATCCCATATTGCTTCTGAATGACTAAATATTAACTTTAATTTCACTGATATACAGTTCTTATGTGACATTAGGCAGGAACAGCATTTGGTAGTGCGAGAATATTTCAGTTGTTGTTTTAATGTTAACTGACATTTCAAGGATAAAGGTAGAATTCCAGATGTGGAATAATACATTTCAATTTATTGTCTTTTTTTTTTTAAAGTGACACTTCTGTGTAGACATTTATTCTTTTATCTTATTAACACATGGGGTTTTAAAACATTGCTCTCTAACCAAAGCTAAGCACCTGTAGGGAAACAGAAACTGTGAAATACAAACTTTCCCTAGTGTGCTTAATGTTTTTTAATAACAACAACAACAAAGGTTCCAAGACGGCATTAAAGCTGCTATTTTGATACTATGGCCACCATCATAGGCCTGGTACACATTAGGAAAGCATTCTGTAACACAAAAGATATCCAAAGGAATGGGAGAGGATGACACAATCTAAACACGCAACAGTGCAGCAACCTGCATTTCCTTCCCCATGAAAGGCAGCAGGATCTAACACAAGAACATTTTCTTTCAGACTTTTCCCCCAATATCTTTCTCAAACAAAGCCCAACTACAAGGTAAGAAAAGGCAGCAATTAACTCCGTTACACTACATAGAGTCTTAAGAAAATGTTACTTTCTGGGCTGACGAAAGAAGGGCAACAGACCAAAAAGGAGCCAGAGTGCACTCTGGGATGATTTATAGCACTGTATGGGAGTGGTGATGTTTGCTGTTTTCCATGGTGGATGTGAAAGGCCAGTGACATTTGCATCTCATAGGATAAATCCACTCAGGCACAGGTATACCTGATTTTTTTTGTTGTTTTGGAAGTTCTCAGTTTCTCAGTTTGATTTTGTAACAACATGGTATTTCATCAGGTTTTGCATAGGAGGCCTTTTATCTTTAAACTACAGATCATCATCTCAAACCCCAGTCAAAGACTGTGATTCGAAGTTTAGAACATATTGTGTTTAGAACATATCATTTCTTCCTTACCAGTAAAGTAACTTTATTTTCTCTTATAGCTAAGTTTTCACATAAAGTTTGGCATAATTTCTATTTTGAAATTTGTCCCCTTTTGCTTTTTGAAGTGGTTTTTTTTTTTCCTCAGAGATACCTTTAAAAATGTTTTTTAAAATGCCATTAAACATGCCTAAAATGTAATAAGAATGGTTAGCTATTTTATTGCACATAAAATTATGGCTGTAATTTTTTTTTTTAAATATAAAGAATAAATCACCTTCAAATTTAGAAGCAAGAATGATGTAGGCTTCATTTATCCTGCCTTTGGCAGGGAGATGAACTAGTTCTGTTTTTTTCAATCTTTTATAGTCAAAGGATCATCCAACCCTGTTCAAAAAAGTCCGTGGACTACCATGTTTCCCAGTCTTATTCAACGGCTGGCGAAGAGGGGTAACAAATAAGATACTTAACATTTAGATTAGACTGCACTTTATGATTTTAAAAAAATCTCTTAATTTCATCACAATAATTACAAATATAGGTTCCCAACTGCGTCTGCCTGTAGGTACTGACTGCAGTGGGAAGCCAGTTCCCAATTGCGCCCGCCTGCGGGTATTGAGAGCAGTCAGGAGCCAGGTTTTGGCTCTGCCTGCCAGCAGGCATTTGATAACAATTGGGAGGCAGCTCCTGAGGATGCCTGCTGGCTGGCACAAGCAGCAGTCCTTCTGCAGCTCACCAGTGGTCTACGGGCTGTTGAGTTATACTGGATCAGATTAACCTCCAGAGGTCCTCTCCAGTACTGTTTTCTAAAATAGTATGATATGACTTGCAATAAATTTCAGGGATAGCAACAGGATTTTAGGAGAGGCTTTGTTTTAGAAGATGCTGATGAGCTCTGCTGATAGATTATCCCACTAGAGAGGAGAGAATGAATTTATCATGTCAGCTAGAGACTTTCTAGAAGAGTTGTATAAACTTAAGAGCTCTGGGAATTATCCTCTACTAGTACTCTGAGAAAGGACTGTTAACTGAATAAGTTGTGTAGGAGCCCCTCATGACGACAACAGAAAAGTCTATCCATGCCCACCTCCATCATAAAAAAAAAAAAAAGTTGCACCATATCACTGGTGATGTGATGGCTCATGAGGCCTATTCAGTAATTCAATGACTGAATATAACTTCACAAAGTTAATCAGAGCTGAAGTGTGAGAGGGTGGCGGGGGGAATACAGGCACTCCAGCTCTGCTCCCTCTTCCATCTGCTATAGGTTTTGTCATGGAGCCCTTAACCCAAGAGGTGGCAGGAGGACAGCTTGAATTGAGTAAATGGTGATGCATTTCCTACCTTGGTGGAGCTGATAAAGGGCACGTTTGCACTCAGTGTCCTGAAGCAAATACATATGAATCCAGACAGTTTTTAATTCTGCTTACTGTATATTGGACTCTAAGGAACAGATGTTCTTGATGGAGGGTACAGTGTTGGTTTTTGCTTCTTTTCTGAATGATAATCAGTAACAATTTTCCCTCAATTAAATGTGGTCAGCCTCCTCTTTTCCAGATGTAAATGCCATGCAGAAGCTGACACAGTTGAGATAACTGGACTAAATGCTCTCCTCTGGTCCATGGTTTCAAGACAGCTAATAAGCCTGATTCTTCAGAACATGGTCAAAGAAGAATAAGCAAAGTTTGCATCCAGCTCTTTAAGTTCACCAGTGGCATCTCTGTCTTAAAAGTCACTGAAGGGTCAGGATTTATTCCACAGAATATGTGGCTCTCAGCAGTTGAACATCAGTATGATCCAGTGCTTCTTCAGTTACGAGCCTGAAATCTAGCTGGAAAGTCTTCTAATAGTGGCAAGTAACAGATAGCAGGTTTTATATAATCATATTCAGAATGAGAGGATAATAAACAGCAGTATTTGAAAGCAGGAATTGCAAGGCAAGATGGACCATTACATTTTTCCAAGAAATTGGTAAAACAGGTTCCAATGAAGGCATTAGTTAGCAATAGCTCATGGTATTTCTGACTAGGCCAAATAGACAGCATCTTTTATTGCAAGGTGAAAACCATAAAAGGCAGAAAGACTTCCATTTTGTAATAATTCTGTGCCTCAGTCAAAACCAAAAATTTAAAACAGAGGCCCTAATATTGCAACAACGCTTTATTTTTCTGTCAACTTGGACTAAACAATGCTGTTACAGAGTATAAAATTATATGTACACCTCTCATAAAAGAAGTCAACTATTAATCAACTCCTGTCTTAATGAGGTTGTAGAATTTTAAGGGACAAACCACACAACTAGAGCTCATTGAACATTTGCACAGACAAGAGACACCAAATTTTTGAAGCACTGAACTTGTATTTCAAGATAAAAGGAAACATTAATTTGAAGAAAAAGGTTTTGTTCAAAACTGAGACTGGCAATATAATTTTCATGTAATTTATTTTAGAATATCAACTACAAATGCACAGTGTTTCAATTTCATATTTCTGAAGCAAATTTGTTGTTCTTGAGTTAAACTTCACTTTCAAATGAAAATGGCACTTTATATTTCAAGATTTCCAAATTAACATTTCTTTAAAAAAAATTAATTCATCTGTATTTATGTCATATATTTATTTTATATGTTTCAACTTTTAAGATTTCAATTTTCAAGATTTCCTGCAGGAATAAATTTTGTTTTGTTTCAAATTCTTACATGTTAATTACTGGAAAGTACTTTACATTACATAGATGAAATAAAAAACAATAGTCTTTAATACATAATGGGCTCTGAGTAGTTGAATGTACAGTTGCATCTTGGAAAAGGAGTAAGGTTATGAGACTGACACTAAGGGCATATACAGTCATTAAGTACTTCCAGTCATTAACTAATGAAGTTGATATAGAGTCCAGTGGTGTCTGAGCCTCTCTAAAGATTAGGAAGGCTCTTTTTCTTAGTTATTTGCATATTGACACATTCTCAGAACAAAAACATTGTATGCAAAGTTTTGCTCATAAAGTGAAAGAAGTAATTAGTTGCACTGACCGTGAGCAGGTTGCAGGTTATAAATGAGTACAAGTTATAGACTGAATCAACCTTGTTTCTTCTGGGGTTAATATACATATCGAGTTATTTCCAGAGCTATGAATTCTGCCAGGCTGCCAGTTTTGTGCAGGTTTTAAAGAATATGGTAGCAGAAATAAAACTACAAATCTGTCAAGTTTTAGTCTTTAGAAGTGAGACTCATTTTATTGTTTAGAAAAAGTCCAGTCTTAAGTTGTCTCACTCCTTCAAAAAGACATTCCCAGAGTGCTTCAATCAAGTATTAAAATTTCATTCTTTCCTTCCTTGCAAGTTTCCTTCTTCTAGCAGCAGTTGCCTACATAGTCTGAAAACACATCAGATAAAATTAAACTAATATACCCCTATTGGCTGTAATTGTCTTGGGAGACTTATGATGCTTAATAATAATGACATGAATTATAAAGATTTGTAGTAACTGAGTTAAAAGTCTGTTATTCAAAAACTGTTGAGAAGTTTCCAGAACAATTTGGTGTCTTTCCTTTTTATCCGTTGTGGTTGAGTTCAAGATAATCCTTGAGGGCATTTACTTTCACATGTATAAAATAATCATTAAGTATTTTGAAAGCAATAGAAATCAAAGGCAGTTAAGTTCCACAAATATAACAAGTATTTATCTCACCGAGTTCAGAAAAGAAGCAGATGGAATGTATTTCCAGTATTATTAAGCATTACAACTTGTTTAAAAGCTCCTGAATTTGCAGTGCAGTGTACCTGAATCACAGATTGTATATTATTCCCCAGTCTCATTAGAGCTTTCAAGGAGAAAGCCATCCTTACTTCTACAAGCTACTAGTGTGTCTGCCAATGCAATTTATGGTGCAGGAGTGACCATTAACTCCTACTCCTTTAAAACATATTTTCTCTTAGAGACCTTGACAAGTTAGACATAGGACAAAAGTGTAGTTTATTGACTTCTGATTGAAGAAGATGGAAAAGTAGTCTACTAAAAAAAAAAAGAAAGTAACAAAAATAAAGCTTGAATTATGTATACTGTAAGGTAATAAACAAGATGTCCTAACTACTAAGTCCTCCCATGAGCATATATTGTTATTTATTACTTGTATTACACTGGAGAAGTTAAAGAAGGAGTAGGGCCCTGTTGTACTCAGTGCCGTATGGACAGAACAAAAGCATATTTGTCTGAGAGAATTTACCAAACACATTTTCATTAAGACACATATTAATAATCCTAACTCTATAATATATTTAAAATGTTAGTCACAGCAGTCATCTATAATTACCTATCAAAATGAATATGTAGCTCGCCTCTCAAAGCAACATTTGCACTCCATTCATACCCACAGACCCTAAACAAGATCAGGCCAGCAACGTGCTGTCCCTGCACCATACCAGAGCGTTAGTATGTCAGGAGTCAAGAGAAGCAAAATGAGTGGCTAAGCAACCCCGAGTAGAGCACGTCAGAGGCAAGCAGAGAAGTGCAGCCTTCCTTCCAGACCAGTTCCCTGCTGTCTAGACCTCTGTGACAGTAATGAAGCCTTGCTTGGTCCAACACTCATTTCCTCATGCAGCACTTACTCATGGCAGTGGTCCTACTCATTCCAGTTTGACAGACTGCTGCCAGCACACCATTTAGTTATAAATATTTGCAGTATCTGGCTTTATCCATGACTAAATAAGTTTAGTTATGAAAAAATGCAACTGATACTTAAAGGGACACTCATTTTAACAGTACATTTTCTACTGTAAGTATTTCTACTGCTATCAGTGGGAATAAGATTAGATCTTGTTTCAGCTCCAGACCAGAGAACATGACTTCATTGCTGAGTTACAGCTACTAACATGTGGCTGTGGGTATATTTACAGCATGTAGTGGTATTTCTAAAGACAAATACAGAAAAAAATAGTAATAGGCAAAGAAAATAATATAGAGTGCGCAGTTGGACAAAGATGTGGAGCCTGAAACACTTAGCTATCTGATCCACTTTCACTGGAAAGGGCTTAATTGTACTTTCAGTCACATCACATGGCCTCCCTGGGTTTCTTTGTTCCCCAGCATAAGACTGTTCAGGTTTTTTCATAGAGAAGTCCAAAAAATTCATTGTCTTGCAAGCAGTCTGATTTTGATACTGGACAAGATGGGAAATACAGCCAGTCTAATACGTGTATTATGCCTTTGTTGTCTCTTCAAACTCATTACAGTGTGAACTTCTAGTGAAAAGTTGATACAGATTCCAATGAAATGGTGTTCAAAAACCTGGGATCTATGGGTAGGAAGTTACATCTTACTCTCTTTTCTCATTTAAAACAGTCAGAGATTTTGCAACCTTGGTAAAAATGTCAAATAAAAAATTGAAACTATTTCAAATGAAAGGTTTAATCAAAGCTTTGAAATTAACCAATAGGAAAGTCAGAACCTTTATACTCTACTACTGTTATGTTGCATCTCAAAAGCACAAATTAAATGTCAGAAAAGAATTGATTTTCCCATCTTGGGACCGACAGCTACTTAATTTCTTTGATATTAAATATAGTATTAAAGTCATAGGAAACCCACAAAAGCTCCTTAAGTTTCACAGAGATTTCTTTTTCGTTATGTTTATTTTGCTTTCCTCCATTCTTTCTAAGCAGTAAATGGGAAACCACAAATCCCACAAATCATGAAAGATCCATACAGATCTTGAATATTGAAGGTCTTTTTCCTGTGTCCCAACTCAAGGACACATAGGAGAAACAATCCTAACTTTACTTGCAGAATGGCTGAGCAATTGCTGCTGAGGAAAGAGATCTTGGAATTATGAAAGTGAGCTCTGAAAAAAAAATACCAAACCCCCCAAAAAACCACAAAACCAAAACCACAGCTCAGGACTCAGTAGTGAGCAAAAACCATTAAGAGAGGAAGAGGAACAATCATTACATCATGTATGAGTCCACATTGCTCTCCCAAATCAAAGACTTTTTAGAGACCTTCCTCCTTCCCCTTTTTTATTTTTTTTAAACTGATGTTAGAACCTGAAAAGTTACGAAGAAAGGCAGGTAGGATGATCAGATGTGTGGAACAGTTTCTGTACAAGGAATAACTAGATGCTTTTCAGCCTGGGACAGATGACTGATGAGGGATATGATAAAACTCCATAAATCAGAGTGGCATGGAGAAGGTGATTAGGGAAAAATTATTCACTGTCTCTCATAATACAAGAAAAATAGTCCTCATATTATATTGTCAGATAGCAAGTTAAAAATCAAACAATACATAATAGTACCTAAGTATTTCTGAGGGGGCTGTAGATAATAGAATTTGCATGGATTCAAAAAGCAGTTAGACAAGCTTATGAAATCCACCAAGAACTGACTCAGAATATATCTGACTGCAGATGACTGAGAGATGGAATATTATACTAGAGAGGCATCACTAGATGCCTGTCCTGTTGTTACGCTCTTTTCTAAGCATCTGCTACTGAGCACTGGACTACAGTGACTTCTGGTCTCAATAAATAATACTTTTCTTACATATTAGATGGTGCTTCCAGAAAATACAGCTATGTTGGAATCCTCCTGCTAGGATTTTCTTTTTCTCTTTATGTCTGAGATGTAGAATACCCACAACTCCACTGAAAGCCATGGTGATGTTGCTCAACACACCTGAAGACCAGTCCCCAAGGTGTCTTTTAAAGGGATTCTATGCACAGCTGCACCAAAACTTGGTTGCTCTGTCTTTTATGCTAGACACACAGGATTACCTCAGTTATGCTGTGTTTATCAATTTACAATAGCAAATTAGATGTGGATTAACCAAGGTATGAAAGAAAGAGGTACAAAGAAACCAAAGAGAACAGACTTTTTCTTCCCCCTGTTAGTTACCATCTATGCAGGGTTGAAACCCGGTGATGTTGCATTGCAGCTGCCCACAAACGTAAATGATGTCAGAATAGTGTCAGAGATACCCAGAGGTGGTTTTTTTTCAAATGGTATAGATTTTCTTTCAGTACTTTTTACCAATGCTTTTCCGGTCACTTGATCCAGGACATCCAAAATCTTGAAACTAAAAGGGAAATCTGAAGTAGTTGTTGAAGTTGTTGAACTAACCCTTTGGATTTGTAAGTTTGGTTGGTGCCTTTCCCCTTCCCTGTCTCACCCTCTGCAGTCAGTGCCTCACTAAAATACCGTGTTATCCCAAAGGCTGGCGTTCTTGTGTTACTACTGCAATAGTCATGCCTCATATTGGTTTTGCCCATAATCTACCACATCATGTATATGCAGAGACAGTACTCTTCTAACAGGAGCCCAATGCCTTTCAGTGAATGAACAGTGCAAAACAATGTATATTTTAATTCTGTCACTGTAAGTGTACAGAGTTGGAGAGAATCCTCGCTTCCAACATTTTCTCTCTTCTGGCTGTAATCTGTACTCATTTCTCACTTCTTCTACCTCCCTTCCACTTTGGCTTGTATTTTTAAGGTATAATTTGGTAGCAAAGAGGGAAAACACTGAGAGCGCATAATTTAAATTAGAGCGTGCTGTGCCATGCTTTCATTAAAACTACAGAAAAAAACTTAGCTGTGTGGAGTATAAGATCAGAAGAGTCCCGAATCCTATCATTACATCTTACCTTTTTTTTCCTCTAGCGCAATAAAGCAGATGTCCTGAATTTATAAAATAGAGTTGCAAATGTCTGTAGCAAAAAGAAAAATGTAAACATACAAGGTTCTTTTCCCATTCCCACATTTTACTTCGTATTTTTATAATACTCCATCTGTATTTCTTCAAATAGTTCTGATGTTACAATATAATAAGGTTCCCCTGTTCTTCCACTTCCTTTTACAACGCTTCCCTGAATAGTAACAGGAATTTACTTGCTGGCTTGAGAAACAGGTCCAAAAGCTATATGAAATTTTTCAGTGTCTGAAATGATATACAAAATGCTGAAGATTAAGTTTCTTCAAATTACAGAAAAATATAGCACTTATGCCTTCTCTTGCCTATAAAATATTCCATGCTTGTCTTTGGAGACCAGAAAAGGCTGAAGTTTGTAAGCCTTTTGCCTCATTGGCAAATAGAAATAAATAAACTAAATAAAGCACACCACGAGAGCCCACTCCATCATTCCTAAATCCACTTTCTCTACAAATAGGCAGGTGTTTGCTCCATATACTCTGTCAGGCTAAACATACTGCACTCTAAAAAAGTCCAAGGTACTGTTCATACTCCAAATATACTGCAGTGCCCGAAACACAAACTGAGAGGGAAAACACAATCCAAATTTTGCTGACTTTTTTGGATAGATATATGTTCTGTGATATGCGCAGCAGCACAATTTCACCAATCTTTTCAATATAACTACAAGAAAGATTCAGGGCAACAAGCCCTGTTTAATTTGGTGTCACAGTGGTAGCCTCATGGTCCCCATAAAGCATCCTTCCTCCCGACATGTAGCAAAGGAATCAAAGCTTCTGTATGTCTTACCGTTTGCCAGCTGCTGGTTCAATTTCTTGTTGTCTTCATGAGCTATTACTTATTCAAAGTTCTAAGCCCAACATGGAACAACTCAGGACCAAAGAAACAGAAAATTTTTCTCTTGTTGCCCCTCACACTATGTGGTGTGCCACTTAGATGTTGTTGATTATTTGGATTCATCCCTTTGTATCTTTTTAAGTCACTGCCTCATGCACATTTCTTATACTCTGGCCAACTTTGTTGCAGCTTGTAATGTCTCATCATGTTTTCTTGTAATTCATCACTATAGCTTCCAGCAGCCTAATCGGATGCCATGTAACTGAATTTAACACAACAGAATGTATAAAAAATATTTTTTTCAAAATGTTTTCATCTGCCAGCATGTTAGGTACCAAGCCACGAATCTGTGCATAATGGGGAAATAGAAGCTGTATGCCCAATGAAGTACGTCTGCTGTTTGTGAATTAATAAGCAGATCTCTCCAAAGTAAAACAGTATTTCAATTTACAAACATTTGCTGTAGCTATTGGCATGCCACTGCTTCATATTCCTGATTTTCACAGATCTTCAAGCCAGTGCCTCCCTCCTTCCTTGCCCCTGACCAAAAGCATGTGTCAAACATCTCTTTTCTGAAGGGCAGTCATTCTGGTAGTCCATAGTTTCGATTTCACTTTATTTCTACGAACTTCCATTTTTTCTTTCTTTGTTAATTTTTTTCTCGTTTCTGATATTGCTTTACTAAAATTAGGAGGTAATTCCTGTTCCAAAGGAATAAATTAGGTACAGTGCCCAAATCAGCTATACTTCATTTTTTATACTTCACTTTGTAATGGATTTTTCTTAAAACAGTATATGATGGAAGCACTGCTCTTCACGTTTTAGGAGAGGAGGCAAAGGTACAGAAAGGCTAAGTGCCTGAATAAAGATTATACATAAACTGTGTGTCACAGGATAGAGATTAACCTAATACTTCTGAATAGTAGTTAAACACCTTAACTCCCAGAACACCTTTTCTTCCTGTCTTAACTCTAGGTTTCTACTGCACCCCTATCTGATCTGTTGATTCTCTTAGATGTTTGCAGCATCAGAAGGATAAATACAGAGCAGTTGTCTGGTTGAGGGAGGTTGACAATATCAGACTTAGAAGGAGAAAAATTAAAACCAAATCAAAATATAAGATCACAAAAGGAAGGGTAGGCACAACCATTGGAAAAGTAGATGAAATAACACAAGAGGGGAGTAAAAAAAAAGAAAGCCAGTGCATTTAAAATGTTGTAGATAGTTGAATTTGATGAAATAAGATAGCAAAGCAAGTGGAAAACGCCAGAGATGATGAGGTCAAGGCAGCAGGTTGGTTTCAAGAGCTGTCCTTAAGTGGGGAAAGAGATTAAAAAAGCTGGGATAGGGAAGAGTTGACAGAGAAAAGCAGATTTCCCTAGACAGAATGAGAGAAGGCTATAGACATGTTTCAGCTGGAATGAGCAAGAGTGAGTTGGTATTTTGCATCTACTCTGTTTTAAAAAACAAATTTTCATAATGTTGTGGTTTAACCCCAACCAGCAACTAAGCACCACGCAGCCGCTCGCTCACTTCCCCCCCACCCAGTGGAGGGTTTGAAAAAAAGGAACAGTTGAGTACAATTTCAAATCTAAGTGGTGCTAACAACATTTCCTATAAAAAAGGAAAGTGAGAGCATTCTCGGCAAATATCAAGCTAATCTTTACAAACCTTTAAATACCACATACATTAATACTGGTGAGAATTATCCCACATTTGCCTGTTTTACACATATTACCTCCTTAATACAAAAATACAAACAATGGAGTGACTGTATATGTATGCATCTGTAGATAAGTAGTGGCCCCTGGACCTGTTTTATCTTATATCCAGCTTTAAAATTAGAGTCTCCAGCACAAACAGCAATGCTCTGTGTCATTGTGCCTGCTAAAACACATTTACTTCCAGCAACAAACAATAGGAAAACTCCATGTGGCACTTCGATTACACAAGGAACCCAAATCACTAAAGAGATGCAACATCGCAAATAAGTATTTGTAAAGGTTTGTCAGCTTCAATGAGGTTATACCTTTCTAGACTCTGCTTTTTCCATGTACCTCTGCAATTACTCACTTCACAGAAAAAGGATGATGCCACTAAAATGATGAAACCTTAATATAACCTTTTCAGCAAGAGATAAAATATATTGATTTGTGACTGCTGAAGGACATCATTAAGCAGTTCAATGTTTGATTTCATTTCTTCTTTCTTTCTTTCCTTTTTTCTTATTTATTATTTGGTTGCCCGGCAGGCATCTCTGTACTGACTGACCCTGCCAGTTCAACTATTAAAGAATTTATCTCTCTGAGGAGGCCTGATGTAAACATGATAATCTGTTTGGCGGCCCTTATGATGGCCTATGAATAAAACATACGACAACACAGTTTGAGCTGAAGAGCTTACTATCTGTTACCAAAGAGAATGTTTGGAAGCTCCCTGATGGCTTGGCCATTCTGAATCCCAAAGGTTGTCTACTTTATACTCCGGCTAACCCACTCAGACTACTCACAAAAGGTGTAGTTGACTATTTTTCCCTGCCAACATCTATTTTTCTAATGGCTTATTAGAAAGGAACTAATGCAAAAGATTGGGGTTTTCCATTGCACGTCTGCCCATGATGAGAGATAAAGGATTTTCTTCAAGCCAAGATAGTGCTTCTTGGGAGAAAAAGAATGAAAGAAAGAAAGAGAGAGAGAGAGAAAGAAAGAAAGAGAAAGAGAGAAACAAAGAAGCAAAAAAAAAATTTTTTTCTTTAGAGAAGATCCTAATTTCCTTATACTAGAGTGTTAAAATAGCCACTTGAGCTTACGTATAGAATACCAGCAAAAGTATGGCAGTTGAACTCACAAAATGTGTTGCTCAAATGCATTGTATTGTAAACTACTTTAAATAAGTGAACATTTTCCTTTGACTACCTGTTGAAACCAAGGAACTCTGATTCATGGTTCTACCCACAAGGCTGAGAATCACATCTTGGCAAGTTAAAGAGGCAAAACCTGTTCCTAGTTCTTAAGGCGGATAAAGCCAGTGTGGAATTGTTTAATGTGAACTTTGCAGCACAAAAGAACTGTTGTTTTTCTATTTTCAAGTTTGTTTTTAAAGCCTAGTCATTAAAAAATGCTTATAACACACTTTTTTTTCCTGGAAATCTCTCCCTTTATGTAGAAGCTTTGGCCATTAATCCTTTAATTATGTTCCTGCATATATTTAATTTTTGATCTTCTGTACTAGGAACCATAAAATGCGCATTTTATATAAAGGTTGTTTTATACTACTGCCTAACAGCTGCTGTTGGCCAAACAACTTTCTAGAGACTGTCTCTTGTCCATCAACAGTTCTCTTTTCAGCAGCAAACAGTACACTGTGCAGAGCACTTTTTACCCTGTAGCTTCCTTATTTCTTGTTAGTTGTTATCAGATGCCACTTACTCCTTCATAGTAGTAATGTCTGCATAAAACCCGAGTAAGAATAAATGGTTTAAATGGATGAGGAGGTTGGGGTTTCTTTTAGTAAATTCAGGCCATCAAGCTGTGCAAGTGAAAAGTTATTTGAATAATCAGTGTAACACAGTAAGTGAAACGTTAAGGAAATATCTAGTTTAAAATAAATAAAATTAATGCCTAACTAAACTTGGTTTTGGTCACCTTCCTGATGACTCTAATTTATTATATGAGATATCTCTGATGTTAAAACTCTCCAACTAGTATTTTAGATGTAAAACCTTTTATTCAAGATTTTTATTTTAGGAGCACACATTAATGTAGAAAAGCTCTAACTCCAAAGCTTACAGAGGCAATTATTTTTAATAAAAATATAAATGAAGATAACATGCAAGTGATTGATTCACCTTTATGGGGTTTTTTTTATTCCGTCTTCATTTGGATCATGGATGGTTAGAATGTTCATTCCATATTTATGTTTTTTCCAGTATCTTGCAGGGCCCATTTTTGTGGTTATTGTTAATACTTTTCCTGAACATGTGGCTGGTTATCTTCATCAGAAATTTTAAAATCAATGGGAAATATGTTTCAATTATGGAAAAAGTAAAGAATATTTCCCTTCAGATCTGAGTCTGCCATTGCTTTCAACAGTATCAGGGCAATCCACAGCTAATATATATTGACATTAAAGGAGCTGTAAGGATTTAAATCAACAGAGAATCAACACTTGTTAAGTGTTTGAGAGCTACTGTGTTTTACCTGCCTAGGTTTTCCATAGCTCTTACTCCCTCTTTGTTTTCTTTTATCAGGTGTATTTATTTGTTCAGAAAATGTAGGCTGCCTTAAACGTGCTTTGGAGTCTTGAAGAGAATAGAAAATAAGTTTCTGAATCTTGTTTGCCAATTTCCAGTGATCAGGGACTTCTTTAGGCTGTTTTTTTTATGGAAGTCTGTCTCGTCTCCTTCAACTCAGGAAAATCACTGTTTGTCACCTTTGTAACTTAAGTCCCTATGCTTCTCAATTTCAGCCAAAATCTTCACTTTGACTCATGCATCAAGAGAAGGGCAATAATTCCCTCAGTGCTGTGCTTGTCTGCTCATAGTTTTGCTTGAAAAAAATTATTCTTTATCTTTCTTTGTTTCCTTCAGGATATTCCCACATAGAATTTTTCAATTGTTTCATTATAAAAGCAGAGTAGAACTGCTAAGTTTTATTATAATGGTACTCCCAGTTTAGGCTCTTCACTATGTGGTTGTAACTTTGTTGCCCAAATGTTGTCCCAAGATGTCCATTACAGGAGTTAAAAAGTTATGCATTATTATAGTTAAGTACTATATCTGCTAAGCACTTTGCCTGTGAGAAGAAATGGTGCGATAGGATAAGTGCATTCAAAGCTATATTAGTTTTGTTCTGTTTTGTTTGAGAAGTAGCTTTTCAGCCTTTGAAAATTAGTTCTAAATATTTATTATAAGATAGCCATGCTCTGATTAAAAAAACTAGAGGGGAAGACATGACAAAGAGCATCAAACATGAAAAAGAAAGTCTTTGCCTTTTTCAAGTGTGTGTAATGCATTTCACAAAGGAAGGGTCACGTTAGGTATTGGGAAACATTGTCTAAGCGAGAGCTATGTAAGTGCTGCATTATATTGCCTGTGGAATCTCCATTACAGGAATTCTTTAAAAAGAGATTGGACAAACATCTGTTTACAATTACAGAAAGCATAGCAGATCCCACCTTGTAGTTGTAAAGGTCCTTCTCAATCCTATTTTCAAATCATAATTTTCTAACATCGGTGTGACACAGCTATATAGAAATACATTACTTTCATTTTCATTCTGAGATAGAACTCAGGCTCAAAGGTAGGAGACCCTAGATCCACCATTAGTGAAAGCTACTTTTATAAGCCAGCAGAGTTAGAATGTGACCCTGCAGAAAATAAATACCATTTTCTATGCTGTCAGCAGCAGTAAGGGGGGAAAAAAAAAAGAGAGAAAAAAAGGAAAACGGAAGATAGACAAAATGTTTCCATTAGTCTAACCCAGTGCAAATAATGTTGTAGGCTGGATTAAGAAAGAGACATTCCACTTCACAGCAGTCACATGTGGCATTTGCAGGTGGATTTGAAAGGAGCTTCCATGCTCGTGGACAATTAGCGGGCTCCAGATTATTTCCTTGTTTGTAAAGTTTCTTAACATCGCGGTAGTAAGACTGAAAAAAATGAAATCCACTTAATAATGAATGTTTTAAAAAATCTGAAGTGAAGGAAAAAATAGTAGATTTCATGCTTATCATAACTCACCTTAGAAGAAATCCTTCAGCTCACTTATAGTATCTGATAACCATCTTCAGTGTCTTTCTCTTCCTACGTATTAATATAGCATCCATGATGTAGCAGAATATTTTTGTGAGGACTCTCATGAGGTTCTTCAGTGATATTTTGAGTGAGGCACAGCAGATTTCCAGAGTATATATTAGAGTCAAGGTAGGAGTAAAATTTCATGGAACAGAAGAGCAGTGGGGTTTTTGATGAGATATGAACAGCTGTCACCTTTGAAATTTCCCTCTCCAAATCACTTTCAGCTCTGAATATACTTTACACAGGCTGAATGATGCTGGTGCCACACATCTAACTAGTAATGTTAGGCATGACCTGCTGCAGGGAACTGATACTTAACAAAACTATTTAATGAGCATCTTTTTTTACAGCAAGCAAATTAGGTGTTGAAAATTGAAGACAACCTAATTGAAATCTAAGAAAACAGTACTGAGTGAATACATTAGATATAAATTAGAGAATATTCATTTAGGACTAGAGTCTTGTCCTTCAGATACACTCTGCAGTGTCAGACTCAAAGTGCCTGACACCGACAGGAAATTTACTGGTGGCATATGCCAAAGGCAAGCACAGTTCCTCCAGAGAAGGTTTTGATCAGGGAAGCCTCTTTGCAAAATATTACATGAGCAGCCAGGCCAGCTCCACTGCCTAATGCAAAAATAGGGAACAGGCACAAGAGGTCTCTTCATGCTTATTGTGTACTCAGGAGAAGGTTTTGTCTGAAGTCATCTCTCAGCTCTTTCCAGCTCTTTTCCAACTTTGTGTGTCCCATCCAGTACAAATTTCAGTGTTACACACTCAATTTACAGGGCGTTAACATTTATTTGTCTCTATCATATCGAATATTAAATACTAGTAGAAACTTTCTGGAAGCTTTATGTTAACTGTTAGCCTATGGTGAACTTACATGATGCATGCATGAAAGGCAAGACTTGCTAGCATGTCAAAAGCAGTCTGATCAAGATTACGTGGGTCCTACCTACACACGTACAATAGCTAATGCCCCAAAGTTGTGTATTAAGTTACGTGCTTTTTTTACAGACACACAACCGTGTGGACAATTAATGGGATGTTTACTTCAGAGTAACGTGGACGGGTTATCTATACAAATCTTTATGGAAGATTTCTGGTACCTTATATAAATCATCCATGCTATATGATCCATACAAATGGATTTTTGGCTGTTTTTTCCAATGTTGACAACAACTATACAGTTTTTCATAGTTAGTCTGAGAAAAATAATATCCAGTCTTTAGACCTGGCTGGGAAAATAACACCTGGAAAATGTAAATCTGAAACTACAACCATAGTGAGTACTATGAACACCTGAGAATGTTTTACTTTAAACATACAGTACTTTTCTTTCTGTGGTGTCCTTTATAAAAACTAGAACTGTTTAAGAAAATCCTAAAACTTGAAATAATTCTGTCACAAATGATTTTGTTCTTTTTGTGAGGAAAGCACTGATTTTCTTTGCCCCTTCATCTTGAATAGACTTAACATCAATATAGCTGTTTTGTCTAACCTTAACTTCTTGAAATGAACACCATATCATGCCAGAAAACCATTTTTTGTTCGTGCACCTGCACAATGATTAATGGAGGTACAACCCTGGAAATAGCATTTGGCAGTTAACAGCTGCTACCAGCACTCTGGAGAGTGCACAGAACCTTGCAAAATTAAAGCCACAGATTTGTTCTCCTCTAAAAAGCCAAACAGAACTCCTGAGTCATGTGTGAGGTGTAGATTGTGCATCATAATTTCAGGTATGCTCTTTACCTCTTTGTCTAAGAGTGACAAGTTCAAAGCCAGCTGATATATTACAACAGAAGACCTCTCAGAAAAGTGTCAACACACACCTGGAGAATATTGCTAACACAAGCAAAGACTTTTAAAGCAGTCAAATTAAAACAAACTAAAAAAGTTGCAGTCTGAAACACAACCAACTGGCACGCTTCAGCCAAGATGAAAGCACCCAGCTAATCTCAAAAGAAAATATATAAAAGATAACGAAATAAATGATAACTAGGACAGCAGCACCAAACAATCCTTTCTTGCCAGTTATTGCTCAACACCAGTGCAGTATTGAAGCCACAGCTATACTTCTGTGGAGTGAATGACCCTGTTGACCTACACCTGTGGCAGAACAGTTGGTAACAGCTGGTAAATGACAGTCAGGCTTTCTGATTACATGAAGCATGTATGACCAAGTCTTGGATTTACTATGTACTCAGCAGTAAATATCCAAGGTGAGCTTCAAAGGAAAACTAGAGCTATTCCTCTTGACCCTAAAGTGACCTAATCATTTACCACAGTAGCACACTAGACAAGATACCAAGAAAACTCATATATAGCTTGTGATAACTTATCTAAAGTAAATATTTTTCAGGCCACAAATTCAGCACCTGAAGGTTCTCTAGAAAGTTAGAAAGTTTGGATTTGGCACCAATTTGGTTCCCATCAATTCATCAAAGGCTTGTTGGCCTAGATCTTCAAGTGGGTTTACATATGCTTCCAATATCCATTTAGCCTCAAGGAATTTGTAATTACCAAGGGACTGAAGGGAATGTGAATGCTGATGTAAGTGCCAGAGGTGACTATCTCAAGAAATAAGAGACTAAAGCCAAGTTAATCTAGTTTTGATCTAGCACAGCTACATTGTGAGAGCTCTGTGCCAAGCCTGCTTATGACTGTTGCTATGGAAGACGTTACATACATGTTAGATACTGATGTCAAACTTGTGTTGGACTCCCTGGAAGTCTGCTCATTGCTGGCTCAAGAAAATATAGCTGTTTTGTATTAAACCTGGGCCTTCTTGTCTTGCTATATAGATTGCTATAAATAAGCACTGTTGTTTATTCAGGTCAAAGTGTTGCCATTCTCAAGCAGCTTATGTTTTCCAGCTCTTGCTGATCCCTAACAGTGGCAGTAAAAGGCTGGAGAGAAAGCTGGCTCTGTGCACTTGTAGACATCTCACTCATGCTCTGAAGCTTTTTATGGTTTATTAAATAAATGGATTTAATGGATGTGCTGGCCCTCTGTTCCTTCTTCTTTATCTAATACCTTTGAAGTACTTTCAGTGCTAGCTGTCAACTAAGAAAAAAAATATCAGTCAGACTAATGAATAGGCCCAAAGTTTCCCTCCCTATTCTTCTCCCCTGAGAAAAGGCCATGGCATATTGTCGAGGCAGTACAATCCAGATTTACTATTCTCCTCATTCACTCTCAGCTAAAAAAAGCTTGCACCAAATTGCAGATTAGTAGAGCATCTGAGAACAACTACTTGTCAGGAAGAGAAAGTCAGAGTAAAGACTTGGCCATGGAATCTTTTGGAAGGGAAAGGAAAGGAAGAACCTCTGCTTGAGAGATCAAATTCAGAAAAAGTCTCTGCTAAGGAATTTGTGCCAAAGGGGCAACGGTAAGACACTGAGCTACAAAAGGAAACCAAGGGCTAGAGGCACTGAAAGGAGAGGCGTCCCACTGTGGAATGACTGGAATGCCCCGAAAGGGAAGACTCTGTATTGACCATCTTGCTTGATCTGCATGTCAAAAGCAACTTCTGCCATATAGAAACATACTGCTGCTCGGAAAAATGCTGTGATAAACAAAGCACTCGAGGCCATGCCATTGTTCTCTTCCTCCACTGTTTTCAGGACAGGTATATGGCATGAAATACCATGTCCTTCAGAAAACCCCATGCACAAAAGGGGTAATGAAAGTAAACAGTAATGGACGCTTTGTAATGATTGATTCTACCAGAAGTAGGAGTAAGGCTCACTAATGTACCATCACATTTTTTAACTGCTAAGCCCCATAAAACTAGATCCGATTCTTCAAATTATCTTACAGTTTCACAGAATCGTCCAGACAAACTCAAAAGTATTTGAGCCCAAGCAGGAGAACACCTTCCCTAAAGAACAGCTTACATAAGTTAACAGGTATTTTTTTGTGTAGCAAGGATGAAAGATGTTGGTAAACAGACAACAATGTAAAAATGTTCTGTTGCCTGAATTGTCCAAACATTTACTACACATGATGAGTGATTTTTGAGCACTTCCTGACATACAGAAAACAATATAGCTTTTAGAGATATGCTCACCCATTAAATAAATATACATCCCAGTCGTTGTGATGAGAGGATCCATGCTGCAGAAAATTTAGAAACATACTGATTTGTGTCATTTTGGCAGTTATCGAACTCACACTAATTAGTTCTTTTCCATTTCATGCTGTGTCGTATAGATTCAAATTTGTGAGAGAATACAGAGCAATCCCAAAGCAAGTACTCTTAGGTAATTCATTTGGGACGAAACTCTTAATTTTTCACTTATCAGTTCTGCTTCTCTTTCTGTTTTTCAGGGTCTTGAACTGACCCCTTAGATAGGAGCTTTGTCACTGGTTTAACATGAAAGTTATCATCGAAAAGCAATGGCTTTTCAACTTGTCTGCTAAGGAGCTTCGTAGGTTTCAATATAAGTGAGTTGATGTTGTTAATCACAGAATCAATAGCAAATTGATCGATGAACCATCAACACAGACATAGTTTTGTGCCTGTTTCATCCATATTTCTGTCTAAAGGGTAAATCTGTCCTAAGCATCACTTAATTTCCACTCGAGGTTTCTGGTACTAAATAGATAGGTATAGATATAGGTATAGTTACAGATACATATTGTTTTTCACTAAACAAATGAAAGTGTCTTGAAACTAATAATTAATTTGCTATAGTTAAAAGGCAAATATATTTGTCAAGATCTTTAACTAGAACTGAAGAAAAAAGTTGTCTTTCAAAGATGAATGTTTTAAACTTCACTTAGTGGAAAGCCAGTAAGCCAATTTACAATTGTTTCAATGTGGTTCAAATGCCATAACCGAT
This sequence comes from Haliaeetus albicilla, assembly GCF_947461875.1. Taxonomy (NCBI): domain Eukaryota; kingdom Metazoa; phylum Chordata; class Aves; order Accipitriformes; family Accipitridae; genus Haliaeetus; species Haliaeetus albicilla. The sequence goes on from NC_091490.1 coordinate 15,427,606, forward strand.
GCTAACAAGAAGAAAAAAGCTTTGTACTTGAAGTAGATTGACATAAGATATAATTATCTCTGCAACATCTTTTTTCCTTCCCTAAAATAAAATAAATACTAAAGAAATAGAAACTGCGAGTTCAGAAATAGGGATTGTATTATTAATTATTTTGTAAGCAGAGAACATTACATCATCTAATGACTGATTCCAAATGTTACTATTAGAGTACTGAAGGCTGTGGTATCATCAGCTGCTGCACTATACAAACTTTCCCAAAAGGTGAAGCTTGAGAAAGCAAAATTTCCAAAAACACTCCCACAAAGCTAAGACAACCAGTACTCAGCATGTTTGGTGGGCATTATGTTTGTATCTCATATGGTGCTCATTTGAGAACTATCATTATCAGCAACAAGGCACCATGGCTGCTAGAAGAGTCAACGCGATGGTACTGTGTAAGATAGCATCTCTGAGACTGTTAATTTTAGAGGCTGACTTTAGAGAGTCAGGCGTGAGCTCAGATGATGCATTTGGTGTGATTTGAAACACATCAAGGCTTGGTGAGAATCTGGAAATTTCCAGGCTTTAACATTTTCCAGAAATAAATTCTTACCACAGATTATATTTGTTTCTTACAAATGAGACCCAGTTTGCTAGTCATCTAAGTTCTGAACTGGGCAGAATCCATCTTTGCCAGCACCTTGTAGCAGTTGCTTGCATGATTAAACCAACATTTATCCCTGAACTACCACTTTCTGCCAGTCCTAGACATTGCCCCAAATGAAGTGGCTTTTCAAACTCACAGGGACAACTGAGGATGGGTTTAAACAACATGCAGGGTCAGTTTGAAACCTCCTCTTGGATTAGTGACCTTCACTGTGTTTCAGTTTGCTGCACAGAATGTAGCACGTGCCTTACACATCCATGGATATGAAGTGCCTGGGCTAAATCCAGACCTGGTATTAGTGAATTCACCTCCTCCTGCCTTCAGGGCAGCCACACCCACACAGCCAGGTAGGAGCTTGTCCCAGGGCATTAAAACTTTCCAGGGAGTAAGACAAATCTTTAAAAAGAGGCAATTTGTTAGTAACAAGATAGCCAAGATATCTAAGCAAAGGATATTTTGCATTGGATATATTGTCAAGCAAACTAGACAGACTTAAGTTAAAAGAGGAAGCTGGGAATGATTGTTTGTTTGTTGGGGCTTTTTTTAAAGTTATCAGTCATTAGACAGAGACAAAAAAAAAATCACAGTGGGAGACTTGTAAAATGGTTCTTGCAACCCTCAAGGGCATCTCTTTCAGTCTTTCAACAACAGAACTGGTCTATATCATAAGTCTTATTTATAAAGAGGCTTTCAGGCAATTTCACACTGCTTTTCTCTGATGCCGCCCAAAAAAACATGTAAACCCGAGGGATTAGTAGTGACTTAGAGGGAAAATAGTGTAAAGTTACAGGATGAACTGAGCCAGCGCAGCTGGCTTGATGCACTGTTCCCTTGGGCTACCGCAATGAATGAAACTTATCTAAGTGCCCCAGTCCACTCCCACACCACCAGTGTACTGACTCTTTTGTTATATTGTGCACTAGAATTACTTGGTCTCAGGGGGCCGTCAAGTCTTTAATGGCCTGTAGTGTGGAAAGAGAGGGGAGTTCACTATCTAGGAGCTGAAAGTTAAACCTCCTTTTATATTTCTTTTTTTAACAGTAACAATTGGGAAGCATGGTAAACAAAATGTTTACTCACGCACTGTGGTTGGTAGCCTATTTTGATTCAATTATTTTTATGTTATAATATCTTAGCATGCAAAATAAATCGGGACATTAATTATCCATTGTGGGTCTGTCCTGAGTTACAGGTGTCAATTATATTGTGTTGCAACTGGTTAATGACACCGTACATCCCAGAGCCTTATTTTGAGAATATATTTTCTAATTTATTAAATTTTATCTGCAGAGGAGCTATCGAATACATAACAAGACTGTATCTGTTTTCATCTTTTGTTTACTTTATTAACTGACTTATATCTAGCTAATCCACTTTACATTTAAATTGTTACTAAAAGTCTCATAAGCAATTGTCTTTCTGTAAACACAGCAAATGAAAACCAACACAAATTTCACTTCAGTTTTTAATACACACAAGCTCTATTTTTAAATGAAGGTCTTAAAAACCCATCACCTCTGGAAAAAACAAAGTCTATATAGCTCAATCCCATTTGCTAAATGAAATACTGATTTGTTTTATGTTTGTTGTGTTTACAGTTGTGCAGACACTGCCAACAATTCCATACGTTGGAATATTTAGCATTCGCTTATCAGAAAGAAGTATTGTGGAAAAGGGTAAGAATATATATTTAAGCCCTTCTACTATTGAAGTCAGTAGCAATATTGTCTGTCACTTCAGAGTTGGAATTGGAGTATTTTTTAATAGCTCTGTAGTCCATGTGATTGATCTATGTTTTAATGTTCCTACTCTGTTAGTGAGTAAAAGGCTATTGAGGGTGGATAAGAGCAGAGTTTTGCTTAGTAAATAGTGCATGATCAGACTTATTCCTTTCTCACTGAAGTGCCGTGAGGATTAATTTGTTAATGTCAGTGCAGCACTTTGAAGACATAATAAAGAAAATAAAGTTACTCTGGTGATGAGTGCCACAGAAGTGTCTATAAATGAATAAAGTGCTGTCTAAGTGCTAAGTATTATTATGATTACTGCCTGCATTTGCAAAGAAGTGGTTAAATACAGTGGGATGTGGGTGTAAAATTACATTTTAAATGGATCTATTTTTGAGATTACTTATCAGCATGATTAGTGTGATAATAATTACATTTATCATTAATAATACATTTTTGAAAAGTTAGGCAAAAAAGCTAACAAGTTTGATTTTGATTTTGCCAGAAATGCACAGTGCTTTCCAAAAGCAATCTGTGGAACTTGTCTCTGGAATGCAGCTGTGTAAGATTTCACTAACATCTTGCAGGTGGAGCCTAATTTTAGTTCAGCCTTGAGAAGGGGGAATTGTTTTCTCTGATATGCACAGCACCATAACAGCAGCAAAGCAGGTGGAGCTTTAGACAAGTACTTGTTTACTTTCCTGTTAAAAAAAAACAACACAGATGATTCATATCATTAATCATACAGTTTCAATTTGATTTTAACAAGTCTAACAAAATAGTCTGCAACACATTTGACCTACTGATTCTCAAATGTGGAACAAACCCAACAGAATGGAAATGTTCAGAAAATGAGCATTCAATCCTAAATATAGTGGAGAAGGAGCTAGTAAATGATGGGAAGGAAAATTTAGAAATACATCTGCTCAGTCACAAAGAGTGAGCTGCAGAATCAGTCTCAACAATTTCTCTGTCAGCTTCAGCAGTCTCTTATTAGGACTCTGAAGTTAACTTTTTGTAGAGCTTTGTGATTCTTGAGCTGCAAAATATGGAAATGAACCTGGAGATAAAAGCTAAGCAGCAACTTGCTGCTTTTAGTCAAACTTGTAAAATAAACTCAGTATAATAAATCTCATTCATTTATTTTTGATCAGTTTATGCTTTAAGCTCATCCAAAATCCCTATTAACTGAATGATCAATAACTGGTGACTTTTCCATCAGTTGTTATGAAACTTCTCAGTTTGTACATGGCATGGTAGAGTAATCTCATAGTGTCCATGGGGCAAACACTATATTATTTGGCTAGAAAGGCTATTTTGCTATACATATTTCTTTTCTAGGCTTCCACATTTTGGATTAATGTACAAGATACATTGAGGTTTTCAATTTATTGCCTTGAAAACCCAAGGGTCCTTTCCAGGCTTATGTTCTGCATTTTTTTTATGTGGTAGACCATGGAGTTGTTGGTAGCACACATGCTGTATCTGGTTGTTCTTGGTTGTTCTTTTCAGATGGCATTAACTTTGATATTTACACCTTGGGTTAACTTTATGCATCTCACTTGTTCAAACTTACTCACTGTAAAGTTAGTCCAGTGTAAGGCTTTTCAGGTCTACCAGAGAAAAAACAGTTGTTGTGCTCTAGGTTATGTATCACCTGTAAGGAAATCACGGCTACTGGATTAGAAAATCTGCAGCTCTCTGATTCTTGATTTCTAATTGTTCTTTTAAAATTAACTGAGTGGACAGGAGCTGGATCCAACAAAGAACTATTGTTTCATGTGTTGTTATTTCCAAGCATCCTTTTGGGGAGTTCATACACTTACTACCCTTGGCTATATAGACCTTGTCTTCCAAACATCTCTTCTAATGAACAAGAAGAGATGAAATTTTGTCTCCGGAGTTTTTGGTAATATCTCAAGAAGCATAAGCTGCTCCTGCATTAACAATTAGATGGGCTCATTAAAGGTCTATATTCAGAGTTCTTTTCTTTTCTTTTGCTCCAGACAGTCACAGCATATCTAAATAATTCCTGAGAAGGGCAATAGTTTACTTAATCAATTCAGTGATCATCTATTTATTTCTTCCTAACAGCGATAAAAACATAGTACTTTTTATCCAATGGTCCCATAGCGCTTATTATTTTTTTCAAATGGCTCAGCCACCTCAGAAATGCAGCACACTCTGGAGCATAATGGCACAGACTGTTGACTTCTCTCCAAGTAATTCTAGTATGAAATTGATTGGTAGTATGAAATTCATTGCCTGTGAAGCTCAGAGATGGTGAACAGAGCTCATCTTATCTTATATCTCACCTTATCTTAGCACTTATGAGAGGTCTTCCTGATGACAGAATAGAAGAGCTCCTTATACTGAAGGCATGTTTTGTTGAGTTCCGTCTGTCATCTTCTTCTTCTGTATGTACAGGGCCTGTGTGATGGGTCAGCAAAGAGGTCTGGGCATCAGTGACTGACCTCTAGTCTCATTTCTGCCTATTCCAACTCATGCAATTGCACCTGGCTAAGAATGAGGTGTGTGCTAATCTGAGGATCCACCCTGAAATGATCCTGTTTATGGAGGTTTGTGAAGGAAGACCAGGCAAGAATGAGCAAACTAAGGATGTAAGTTCACTGGCATTTTTGAGAAAGCGGTAATACCCCAGGAAGGATTTTGTGGTCAAAATCATGTTCTTACCCTGCCACTGAAACTGTGCTGCCCCAATTGTAGGGCAAATTTATCACTGATGCTGAATGTCTTCTTCTGAAATATTTAATGGAGATTATAGCATTTATAGCCAGTACCATAAAACTGAGCTTTCAAAACCACCAAGAATGATATCCCCAGTGTTGAAGAAGAAAGGTTGCGCAATAATTCCCTTTAGTCTATCATTTTTTGTATCGATTTGTGCCTTCCCTGGGAGCAAACTCCAGCTACATGTGTAAAAAGGTTTACTGTCTCAATTGGACTACTAGCAATGTTGATACTTAAGCTTGTACAGATTAGCACTGTAGACATGGCTCAAAGAATGTTATTGCAATGCCATATAATAAACAAGAAACTCCACAAACTATTTGTTTCTAGTACTATCTGAACTGCAGCAATGCTGGTAAGGATGATATTCAGATTGTCAAGACACAAGCCTTTAGGCCTGGCATGTCCAAGGAGGGAACAGAAGTATGTGAATATACTCTAGCACTTGAAAAGAAACCAACATTTAGAATTATATGACCTGGGAATAGTTTCTGCCTTTGCCTAGTTTCAGTGTTTCTTGAATTTAATGGGGACTCATAGTATATATGGCCATTGCTAAGTTTTAAAACATTATCAAAGGCATTCTAAATATTCTTACTGCTTAAGCTCAATTGCTTCTGCAAATATTTGCCAAGTCTATATTTATCCCCCTATATTTCTGACGTCTTCAGCTTCTTTTAACCCAAAATAAGTCTTTCTAGCATTTCCATGTTTTTACTATGTCAAAGCAATTTGAGCTGACACGCCTTGTCCTGATTTATATTTTTTTATAAGTGGTGGAAATGGACCTCAAATCCAGCACAAGCTGAACATGCTCAACACTGAAGGGATGAGCGTAACAGCCACAGTGGTGTTTCAATTCAAGCTAAAGAAAGTGGGGTTTGTTCTCCTCATGGTATTTCAGCACTTCCTGTGTCAACTGAGGGAAGATAAGTTACTATGCTGATTAATATTTTTAGTATACAGAAGTCCTCCTTCTGAACCAAAGTTTTCCAGTGTAAATCAGGGTAGCTCTTTTCAAGTGATGCACTGGCATAATATCGAACCAAGCCTTTTGTCATTACTGCCACAGTATTTGGCAAACAAGAACTCTCCGGGGAAGTTAGACCTTGCGCTATACAAAAATAATGGTGTTTTGTTATAGACTTTTTCCCAGCGCTTCACATTAGAAGTAATTTTAAAAGACCATAGCCTTCCTTTAAACTGTTGACAAGGACAAAAGTAATCAGTAAATGCAATGCTGGAAAGAACTAAGTGATCATGGTAGCACTAATGGGGGGAATATCCTTTTTCATTGTCCTTTTTTGGACGACATCAGCTACTTTATCAGGATATCCACTTTTGCATTTCTTTTTTATCATATTTTGAAGGAATTGACTTTGCCTTTTCCTAGGGCCAGGTTATGTGGAGAAAAAAGATCTGACTCTACTTGGGACTGTGCTTTCTGGTTTAGTGAGAGAGTTAGATCATTTTTTTAAGCTGCTGGTGTCCCTTGCTATGGTAAATCTCCTGGTACAAATAGGAGAAGCTCTCAGGGATGGCTCTGCACCAAGAGCCTTCTATGGCTCCAAGGAAATAAAGTCATAAACTCTCTAGGAGTACTTTAGTTCTGTAGTTGAAGAAGCACTCTGTGTGAAGTTTTGTAAAGGCAAAATACCAATGGGCTTGATTATATTATTTTCTGTTTCTGATGGTTATAGAAAAATGGTCCTATTGCAGACATATCTGTGAGACAAAGATCACTATAATATTTTAATTTCTCAGAGAAGGTCTCTGCTGAAAAATTGTTATTAAGAAAGGACTTCTTTCAGCCAAATTATAAAACCAGAGCAGAAGACTTTATTGTGAAAGAGGCTGGAACTCAGCAGTGCCCCAGAAGTCAGCATTCATGGATCTGTGCTGCAAAGAACTGTCTCTGCTACAGTTCCATTCTGTTTGATGAGGATTCCTGAAATCTAACTGTCAGCTCTTCTGCTCTGCCTCCCCAGTTCCCTATTTTTGATTGGCAAGAGCATGCCTTTTAAAAATAAAAAGCCATTTCAGGGAAAAAGAGAAAGAGAAGGAGTTTTTAAATTAACATTGAAATTGTCAGAGACTAATTGTATGTTAGCATCAAACAAACACTGTTGATGTTGTTGTTGGGTTTTGTGTTTTATAAGTTTTCTGTAACCCCTAATCAAACACGGGCGAGTATCTGTTGAAACAATGTATGTAATTTGTTTACATTGTTAGTTGAGATAATTACAAAGCAAGCACAATGGAAATAACTGGTTTCTTACTTTTATGTGGAAAGTGTCGGGGAGGGGAACTCAACAACTAACCAGCGGTTGTCAGCTGCTCTCTAAAATATTGCCTAATTTACAGTTGTTGCATATTAGCATTGCTAAGAATGCTAGGGACATAAAGTGTCATGTTGAATATAGGGTGATGACTTCATACTAGAGCAAGTCTGGGGATATGACCGGTTTGCAGTCACAAAGAAATCAGCTTTAATTAATTTGAGTGCCAGCACTGTGTATAATTACACAGCATGAGAGTTTGCATGCAAATTCTAAAATGCTGATTGTTGAAATACTTGCACTCATTAATACATGGGACTAAGCAATCCTGGCCTCTAAGCAAGGTATAGAAAGAACACACAGTGCTGTCAGGGTAATTTGCACTGCCCTATAGTTAGCAAGCAGAATTCAGATAGTTCTGCTTCTTAAGTGATAAGCATAACATATTAGTCATTCTTGTGGGTGACATACCTTGTAGCCCACTCTCGGTGCGCAACTAAAACAAGATGATCTATTATTATTAAAGTTGTCAGAAACCTAACAGCAGGATTTGAGCTTCATTTATTGTAGACACTAGCTACAACTCAATCTTGCTTTTCAATTTCATTTTTTATTTACTTATTATCTATTTCCACTATTCTCAATTAGAAAAAATGGCTTGCAGGCAAATGTAATGTAGAAGAAATTGTCAGAGCAAAATTAGCCCTCTTGTATGATGTTTTGTACCTTTCGGAGACAATGACAAAAGACCATATGTAGCTTTTTCTACCCTACGCCAAAATTACTAGTGCAAGGTTTTTTTCTGGACTTCATAGTTGCCAGCATTATGTGTTGAGGCATCAAAACTGGTAGCCCGAGAAATGGAAGTTGTATGTAGTCCTGTCCAGTTTTTAATCAGTATGTTGGTCTTAGTCATGTCTGACTAATCCTGTTTGCAGTCAATTTATCTCAGTATTTTACTGCAGCAATGAGTTTCACTGATTAATTATATGCTGAATAGCGAAAGAGCAGGAACACTAAAAACACTGTTCTGTAATTTGGATGAAACTCTTTTGTCTGTTGATATACACAGGGAGAAATCCAGTTATTCATTAATTTATACATCAGCAACATCTGCTGCTACCTTTCTCCTTTCCAAACTTGGATAGTCCACTCTTCTTTAGTATCTCACCATATGGAAGCTTCTTCATATCTTTAATCATGCTGTTGACCTGCTCTGGGTCTTGTTAAAATACATTCATAATTCAGAAAAAGAATTTTGAATGTACTTGCTTATCACACAATGAGTTTTGTACACATCTAGGTAGTATAAGAGAGGTTAATATCAGAGCTTAATTTGCATGCATCTGAAAATTTGCTGGTTTTTTCTATTGTTTCTTAAAGAATGTTTTTCATTTGCAAAACATTAACATTTGTCAGGGTTATTTCCAGCCACACAGAAAAATGTTCCTTTGTGTATTTTGATTATTTAAAGCAATTTTGTTTCTCTAATGTATATGTGCATCCAGCACAGCATGTTCACTGCTTTGAATGAATATGTGGGGAATGCTGTTAATTTCCTTATGTGCATGTACAGGAATGCTTTTATTGTCTACTGCACATGTTGAGATGGGGTTGCTTTGTCTTCTCTTTCACATTATTTAGTGCAGACTTCTTCTTTATATTTGAAATGTAATAACTTCCATAGATTACAAAATCAACTATAAACAGTATATGCTAGACACAGTTATGGTTTAGGGCTTCCCAGGGTCCCCAGATGAATTCCAGGAGTGCTCTGTTAGGCACCGGGGCTTTTTACCATGCTTAGGGTGCTGGGTGGTTAAGAGGGGAGTCCAATATAACTAGATGGTACCTGGAAGGTTTTACTTAGATTACAGTGAGGAAAAACACTGATGCTCTAAAAAAATTTTTGATTACTTGATTCCATGAGTTTAAGAATGCTCTAGAAAGCATTAGTTCCAAATCCTTCCCCTAAGACAGACATTTTTCTGAGCACAGCAGATTCTGCTGCATAGCCAGCAAAAAGTGCTCAAGGAGGTCTACACCTCCAGTGTGCTGCAAAGTCATCTTCCCCACGGACCCAGGGTCTAATAGCTTGAAACGAGTGTCACAGAGACAAGATTGGTAAGGTGTTGTGAATTGCTCTGTGACTGTATGTGTTTTCACTCACCAAGCTTCAAGTACAACTTGAAAATACGATGTTGAGAGGATTATGTGCTCCATCCTGCCTTACATTTAAGCATGTGTCTAATTTTAGACACATAAATAGTTCCATTCACTTTACTGGGATTTTTCTTGTATGTAATTTTAAATACGTGCGCAAGTGATTTAGCAAATTGTGCTCACAGAAGGCACCAGAGGCAGCAGTAACAATGAATGTGGTGGGCCAGCTGGAGACCGACTGTCCAGCGGAAACATCTCTCTTCTCTGTCAAAACTAGTAGGTCTATTCTTCTCCAGTTTAAAGAAAAATCCCAATTTCTCAGGATTTCTCACATCCTCCCCTGTAAGGCCGTTGTAGCGTTTTTCTTTCGGAGGGAATTCTTCCAGAAGCCCTCATGAGCTGTCCTAGCTATGAGGATATGCTGTGGTCTCTGTTCAAGTCTCATCAAATGGTTTATCATATTTGTACTGTCTCTCACTATGTATTTCAAGCAAACTCAGGTATTTTTAAAAGCAAACAAAAAGACATTTTCCCATTGTTTTCAGATTTCAGTAGAGCCCAGTGCTGAATAAATAATCGATAGTACAGAAAAATATATTTTTCTTTTTCTGAAACACAAGTCAAGCACAAGACTACAAAGCAGATAGCTATGATTTAGAAAAGTATAACTCAGTATTAATGTTTAATGGATGTGGCACATTCCTTGCTGTGAAATGTTATAAATCACTCATTGAAAGAAACCCACAGAATATTTGAGGAGCATGTTGATGAGGGGTTTGTGTGGTTCAAAGGTGACATGGAAACAATGACCACCTGAAGACAGTATTATATCTCTGTGACGAAGAGCAACTCAACTCTGATCATTTCCTAAACACAGAAAAAAGAGTGGCTTTTTTATTGTTCTTTTGATCTGCAGTATTTTGGGTATATTCTTGTTTCCTCTAGCAAGAAGAAGTAAGATTTTACACTCCTATCATTCTTCATTAGAAGCTTTTTGGCATCCCAGTTTTTAGTCTATCAGACATGAATGCTCTTCACTGTGTTTGACTACAGCATTAAGTGAACTGGCTGTGCCCAAAGACTTGATTCTGCCATTCTTGATTATTCCTGTTGAGATTGATTTTGATACTGACTTTACCCATCCTGAGTTGTTTCTTTCTTCTCTATAATTATATTGAAATCAGTGGGACTATTCATATTAGTAACTGCTCACCATGTAATCATGTTCAGAGCATGGCCCAGGAGGGCTAACTGATGGCTAGTATGTTAGTCTGCATGAATATAGGAAGCCAAATCTGGTCCACTGAGTAGTTAGCTTAACAGCACTTTCCAGAGTAATTACTGCTTAGCATAATGGAGGCAGAGCTGGATCCTAACATGTTTTCTCTCTGTGTTGCTTCTCACATTCTTTTTTATTCCTGAAGTTAGTGTATTTGGCAAAATGTTTCCTTGGAAAAAGCAAGGTATGTGATTATAACCAAATGAGCAACTTGGAACCACAGAAAAACCACAAATCACATTTGTTTATAACTTGTTACTGCTTTTGTTTGTTTCAGAAAAGCCTATTACATTTGCTCTTAAATGATACAATATGTCCAGTGTGATCTTGTGGTCTAAGCAATAAGAATAGCTGTTCCTCAGATTTTACTTTCTGCAGCTTCTCAATGCTTTTCATTAAACAACAGAACTTGTAAACTTTAATTCACCTTTTAACCTCATTGATCATCATAATGAATGTTAATAGCTAGATGTTCACATCATACAAACTCTATTGTGGTTCAGATCTTGGTCGATTCCTTTTTTGAAAGATTTTTGGAACACTAGCTGGTTTCTGCTTTAATTATATGTGTTGAAGAGAAACTTTATTGTGATTATTCCTTTTTATTTAAATAAATAGATGCTTGTTTGAAAGAAAACTTACTTACACCAAAAGGTCATGGGAAGCTTACTATTTTAGACATAAACGGCCCCGGTATTCTATAATTTCTGAATTTTGCTAACCTTTCTACATGTGTAGTTTAGATAATTGCTAATAATTTCCTTCTTTCAGCTTCTAAAAGTGGATATTTTCCCCTTTACCCCAAGAGATGAATTTCTATCAATAGGGAAGTCATGTATAAAAACACAGAAAACTATCAATATTAGCAGTACAGTTTTGCCTTAAATGTTGCTACTGAATAGATATTCCTGTTGAGCACTGTGAACCTGATTATCACTAATAATAGGTTAATACTAAAATTAACACACAAACCCCAGAAGAGACGCACCCAAAGGCCTTGCACAGCTCTGAAGTAGTACATGTTCTGTACTATGTTCTGTTGGCCCTCCCATGACGTCTTTTCTCCTTCTACTATTTAAGCTGATTGATAAACCTGATGGCATGGATACTTTAATGCAGTGTATTCTCACTCCATCTTTTGCACCAGAGGTTTTCATATCAGCTGAATTGGAAGAAAGACAGAACTTGACATTGTGAGAATATTTTTGGTCTAAAAATGCTAAGTGTGTGCTTACGCATGTTAGGTTTTTACCTATGTACACTTTTTACAAACATATACACATTTAATTTTGTAATCAGTAAACATAGAAATTTGAAGAAATATCAAAACATTCATCCAGGTTCCAGCTGGAACACACTGTGATCAGAGCAAATGCTGACAAGTTAAATTCTGTACATTATGCAGGAGAACAGAGTAGAAGGTCATGGTAATGTCCCCTCTTGACCCTGGACTCTTCTTATTTAAAGCTCATTGACAACAAGTGCTGTGACATATTCACCGACGGTTGCTTAAAGCTGTTGAGTTGAAATATTCTTTTTTTCCAAAAATTTTTGGCTGAGTCTTTGGTAAAAGTTGCCTTCAGGCAAACACATGGAAAATTATACAGCTTATTAGAGCTTAAACTGAGAAAAACTCTTGATAGCTGATGTTCACACATCACTAATAACCTGAAAAGCTATGAGTTTTAGAAAGTGGTATTAAAAGCAAATTCCATGTGATACATTGCACAAATGCCAATCCTATTCATACAAAGGGTCCAAATGTTAAAAATGTATTAAATCAGCTTTCTGAATGCCCCTGTTCATTATTTTGCTGACTTGGAAACCTTGGAGTGTTTTGTATCCATTTCATTATCTCCAAAAAGCATGAATTGTAATGGAATTTACATAAAAATCCTGCTGGAGAGTGGAGACTTTACTGCACAGTCAGCTGCCCCCCTAATCCAATCTTCCCCAATGCAGCTGGCCCGGCGGTTGCCCAACTCTAACAGTGGGGATCTCCTTTGTTAAGAAAAGTATGAATTTGAGCTTTAAAATGAGCAGAAGTCTCTTCTATTACTCAGGATGCCTCCCCTTGCTGAGTTTACATGAGATGTCTAGCAGGAGGTGTTATTAAATAGCCTCAAAAATTAGGCAAAAAAACCAATTATCTAGAAAAGGGACACAAAAGGCTTAAAGAAATGAGCATTTGAATTTTCATTATTGAGTATCCATGGGACACCACACCACTATTTGAATTTTGTTATTAACCCTTTGCATAAAAAGGATTTAATACTTTTAATCAGTTTTGAATTACACTTTGAGGAAAGCACAAGTTGGGAATTTTAAAAAGCCTCCTTCATTTCTTTCAGTGTTATTTCAGTGCTCTCATGTTTGCACTTATCTAAAAAGAGTTTTAACTTTGTATTAAATTTTTTGTGAAGGTTGATTACATGGGCATTTCAGTCTCACCTTCATTCTTTATTTAGCTGAAATTCCTAATCACTTCAGTGGGTGGTAGACAGGACTCAAGTGTTCCTTTAGATGAATTTCAGCTTCTAAAAAATCTTAGGGGTTGAGTAATGTATTCTTGTTTATTTTCTCCACTTTACAGATAAAATCTAGAGAGCATTCATCATCACCTGGATAGAAGTGATTTAAAGCAGTTCACAGCTTAGGCTGGCAGCCATTTTCTGAACTTCAGCAAAACTTCAAAATCAGAACAGCAAGAAATAATTTAATAGTCATTTCATGTGACCCCTGCAAAAGGGATACAGATAAAGATACACATACTGCTAGGGAATTCTACCTGGATAAGCTCTTGCTTTATTAACAAAAAGCATCCAGCTGCCCCTGCCTCAGGAAAAATGCTTTTTTCAAATTAACATTAAGGAACCTATGCTCTTTTATTCTCCTGAAAATAAGGTTTTATAACAGTTCAGTCTCCTTTTTTATTCTGAAGGATCCACTCCCAGTGCCCATGTCTGGTCATGAGACCCTCCTCACTTTCCTGGTCAGTTTACTCTCCCAGTTCTGCTTCTTTGTTTTCTTCTTCTTGTTGCAGTCTTCATATTAATTTTTTTCTAGTGTCTTTTACGTTTCTTTTCATAAGCTTTTCTTTGTTATAATCCCTCTAACAGTAGTGTTCAATTTAGGTATCACTGAACAGTAAAAACAAGCTACTGTGACAGAACACACGTAAGCTTAGAAGTTCTACAGTCACTAACAGAACTCTTCATTTGGTTTCCTTTGTTTTTACTGGGCTCTGTAGATTTCTACTCGAGTACCAGTCTTCCCAAAAGACAGTAGGAAAGCAGTCCTTTGGCTCTCTTCCAAAATGCATTTGCCAAATAATCACGTTAGAAAACTCCTGGACTTTCTAACAGAGAAGACGATAGCCATGCCCAGGAACTGTACACCAGGATACTCTGGGTCTTCCCATTTAGCCACTATGCCAAACTCTCCACTCATTTAGAGAGACATCCACAGAAACCACTGACATCAATGGATGTACGAGGGCAGAGTTTACTCAACACTAATAGCACTGATGAGAATGACAAGCTATTACAAGCTTTCTTTTACCATTTTAAAAAAAAAGTTCAGTTTCCAGGCAAATGTGATACCATTTCACTTCAGACCTATATAAAAGATACATCTTTGGACAGCAGTAAAATTTGGTGAATGTTGTTCTTCTTATGATCTACCTTAATTTTTTAATATGCTTTTATGTGGATGGAATTTGTTTCTCCATCTGAAAGGAATTCTTAAAAATAGAGTACAGCTTTTTTACTGAGATAAATACAGGCTTGGCCTTTGTCTGCTCATTTTCTGATGTTGTAGTCAGTTTTTGGGAGAAGGAATGAAGGAACCATACAGCCGTGAATGCCCAGGCCCCCTTGAACATTACTGATGAGTGCATAGTGCTAGTGAACTGAGAAGGAACTGAAAGGACTGCCAATTTTTTTGCTGCAGTACTACAGAATCAACAAAATAAAGTGGAAGCTGAATGCAAAAAAGCACTGTTATGAGAGGAATCAAATATTTTGGGGCATTCAAAAAAGCTCTACAGAAAATCAGTCTCAGATCTGCAAAATCATCACTTGGGAAAAGCTCTGTTTGAAGATTTGTGGAAGGATTCATGACTGATCCTTGCACTGAAAAAAATATAACAGGGGAACCTTCAATATTTGTGTCCACATCTTTAGCTAGTGGAAAGGATGCAGTTCCATTAAGTCAATGCAACTGTCCTAATTTGCACCAGCTGAGCTTCTGCTTCTTTGTTTATGTAGCCTTGTCGGCACCCCTTCCAAGGGAAAGCAAACATTCATTGTTCCTTCCTGGGTCAAAGAAAAGTCAGTGCAGAAGGATCCCAAAGTTTCCTTATCTCTTCTTTTTTCATTTTCGCAACTAGCATTATTCACGTACAAACGATTTGAACTTACAGTACAGAAGTTAATGCATGTGCTTCTGAATGTACCTGACACTGGTTGATGGATGAGTAGTTTCCATGAGTAGAATTCATGTATTGTCATTGTTTTATGCAACATAATTCATGCTACATTAATTCAAAATATGTAAACTGAAAAAACAGCACAATCTGAATCACAGTTCATTTCTGATGAAATTAAAATCACCTTTTCTCCTAAAGATTTGCTTCTTAACCATTTATTTCTTTTAACAGTCATTTTAGACCCTTTATTATTTTAACCTTGTGGTGTCACAGTACCTGTTCTCAATGAGCTGCTTTTTCACTCTAAGTCGAGGCAATGCAATATCTGGATCCGTGCAACACTGTCTGCAAACAAGCTATTAGTGATTGAGGTATGATCATAGAGAGATAAATGATGGTGCCTTCATTTGCATTCACATATATACACTCTTATTGCACATTAGGAATTATATTGCTAGCTACAGTTTTATTATTTCCCATATAAATACTTGTTCATATTCTCAAAGGATGTTATATGTTCATTGGAATAACAGTAGCTCTCTTGATTAAGTTGAAATCCATATCATGAAGGGGTTTGGAAGTTATTGAAAAAGATTTTTGAAAGCTCTTTTCCAGGAAACAATTAAGGAGAAGCTCCTTCTCAAATGTTGGTAGATATTTCCAGTCATCCGGCTTCTTTCAGAATTAATTGGGAGGTCAATACTTAGTCACCCCTTAATTAGTCAATGTTAGTTATAATGTAAAAAATATCACAGCAAGACTGGAGTCCTAGGATCCATCCTCTGCTGAGACATTAGAATAACTTTCAGGACTCTGGTTGAGGGTTTGGTGCTCAATGTTTCTTGTGACTGTCTCAGAAAGTCTTGCAAATCTCATTAAAATCCTGTAACCAGAATGAAATGTGGTTTGGAGCAATTTCCTTGTCCCTGATGGAAATCACCCGTTCCCAGGATATCGCTATCTCGGTTTTGCCAGGGACAATATATCCCTAAGGCTTACAAAGCACTTGGGAGTAAGGAGAATGTTTGGCCTTTAAAATAGAAAAGGTTGTGTCAAGAGTCAGTTATTTTAAAAGAAAAAAGAAGTCCCTAGGGTGAGAATCTTTGCAAGTTTAAAAACTTTCCTCCTTTTCAAGTGGTGCAAGCTGAGCAGTGGGCTCTCCTTGGCTGTACATTCAGCACTTTATCCATGAACAAAGTATAAATATTTCCAGAAAACCCATTTCTATATTTATTTTCAGAGTGATGTCACTTCCCCTCTTTGTACAGCTGGCAAGAGAGCCTTTTTTTATTACTGGAGGACTTCAGTCCAAAGCGAACTCTATTTTCAGAGAATATAGGGACACATAGACAGTGTGCTAGCTCTGTAACTGCAGTGGTTTTCACTGTAAATGAAACAATGTTACTCTGCAGCTCCTCACCCGCATTCTCTGTATTTTTTTGGTTTAGTACAGGCTAAGGAGCACGTTTTTGCAGGGAGTCTCATGTGAAAACAGTGACAGCCAATCACCAGGCAGACTCCAGTAGCAATTACTGTAAACTGTGCTGCTCCATCCAATAACATTAATATTTTTAACAATTGTCTTTACAAAAATAACTACACTTTGTGAAGATCAAAAGTGAACAGAACCATATAGTTCTCTGCCGTCTTTGAAGTATTTTCTGAAACAAACCATTAGTTAAATGTATTCTTCAGTACACAAGTACTATATAATTGCTACAGTAAGTTTATCTGAACCTTTGATCATACTTTTATCAGTATCAAAATATGTTTTATTGCATTTTATAGAAATGTATTACATTTATATACCTGTCTGTTTACTCTCCACCACTTTACCCCCGAGAAGAGGCTTTTATGAGGCAGGGTGTTTAGCAGCCTCCTACCCATGTTTCAGCTTAAGGGTGTGCTTCCCTCAAGGAACAGAAGGCTGCTTAGTTTATAAATATCTTCTCAGGCTCTTTCTGTTCGAAAGGCCAGTGCTGCTGGGGCTCAATCACTGGTGGATAGGCAACCTTTCCTGTCTGGCTACGGTAAACAATCATCAGGTTTTACCTCCTCCTGCAGGAGTCCGAGAGCATTAGCTGCATGATAGACCTATGCTCAGGAAAGAAGGGATCTGTCACTGCTTTTATATCTGCAGAGCAAAATTAGCTGCATTTCTCAAGCCCTGGCTGCCTCATTAACAACGCTCTTTAGAAACATTTTACAAAAAAAGAGATTTGTTTCCTCTCCATTTATTTACACGTAATGCTTAACTTGGATGGTATGGCCATGGTTTTCAGAGCAGGCCTTCTTATCTAGCCCAGTAAACTAGGCGACGCTTTAAGGAAGCCGAGCAGTTCCTCAAACTCATACATTCCTCCAGTGGCTCAATCAGGATTAAAGTCAGGGTGTTCTTACTCCTTCCTTCTCCCCACTTAATCACGTGAACTCCCTCACTGCTGAAAATATGCATCTGAATTGCACCGGCAGGGAAAACTGCTGCAGACAAGAAAGAAACCAGTATATCACACCTCCATAGCCTTGGGACTTGGGGCAGGTCAAGGCAGGGTTAGCAGCTGGTTACAGGTAATGCATCTTTTCACCAGGAAAGGTCAATTTAATGTGAGAACCCTATCAAAAATGCTAACTCAGTGCCCTAAAACTCTGTTTCGAGCCCCTAAAGAAGGATTCCAGTAGCTAGAACCTCCACCTTTAACATTTTAGTGTTTGGAAATTGATTTCCCGGAGGTTTAGATAAGACACCAGGTATCTTGGCTCTAGTACAGGTTTTTAGAACTTGAGTTGATATGGGAGTTTTGTGTTGTGCTTTCCTTATTTTGTGTATTGTTAAATTATACCCTTTGAGGTGCTCTCATCATTAGTGTCATTTACTCTCAAATTCTTATGAACGTTATTTTGAAGCACTTCAGATATTTTCATTTTAATGACATATAATGATAACTACAATTATTAAAAAAGTCTTCCCCATGCAAACCTAGCAACTTCTTAAGAATCCTGGAGTTCCTTAGAAAAGCAATGAGACAATAAATTAAAATAACATCTGGGCTAATTGTGAGCCAATTTAAAAACCGGCATTTTAGTTTGCTATTTAAAAGTAAATGTTTTCATAGTCTGATGTCTAAAGGAAAATAATTCCATTGATACAGCAATTTTAGAGCACAGAGGGCAGAAACACCCAGGTTTTGGTAAACCTTTGGAACAGCTGGCAGAAGCAGTGCCACAAGAAAAAAAGAAGTAATCGCTTCCATAATATAGTGAGTGCTAAGATCGTGTACTAGCAGTACCCTGAATGTTAATTACAGAATCTTGAAGTCTATTCAGTATTATATAAAGAATCAATTCAATGACCTGAGATCAGATGAAATATGAAAAGGCTTCTTAGTCTGTCTTTGTACCCTGATGGAGGCACTTTCAATCAGCGGAAACGAGTACATTCATTTACTTATTAGGAAGTTATTCAAAAAGAGAACTCTGCTGTGAACCGTCTATAGAACAAACTAATCTGGTGTCTTTCCAGGAGAAGTGACCATCTAATGTCTCAAATTCCCAAGATAAAAGAAAATTTTTGCTGAGGTAGAGGTACATGCTGATGCTCAATGACTATTAAAAGGTAGAAAGTATCAAAAAACACACCAGAAGCTTTTCTTGCTGATAGAACATGTGTTATGTCAATTTTGGGGAAGGAAAGGGGATGTAGGGGGAGAAAGGCAAATCATAGAACCACAGCGTGCATGTTAGGGATAACAACTGAAATACATAACGTAATAACCCAGAAGAATACAGCAAACATTAAAAATTCCACCAAACTTCAGAAAATCATTAAAGCACGGAAATTATCAGTGAATTTGCTGTAATCTGATGTTCACACAGTATGATCTGTCTTGCCAGTGATTTCATGACTTTAAGCAGATATGTTTTGTAACAGCATTTTGAGTAAACTTCTGTTCTAAGAGCCCAGCCAAGCATCTTAATTTAGCTTTATCTGCAAAGTTTCTAGATTGTCTTGTTCTATGGGATAGTCCAAATGAAGTTTAGATAAGCATGAAGTTGTAGAAATCAGATATAATTAAGGGATTTATTCCATTCAGCTCCTGTATTCATCCAGTTGACTTTCATGTTGAGCTCCCATAATCAACCAGTTTGACTATGTACTTGAGAAGACTTTCAATATGCCACTTTGATATTCATTTTAGAATATGGTCTAGATCTCCTCTTATCTCTCATCTCACTCAGTATCCTCAGCAATTTACCTGAAGAAAACAAAATCAGGAAGGAGACAGTGTTGGCAAGTGGGTAGAGCAGCAGGGTGGTGCAGTTTCAGGTTTTGTACCTGACTTCATGGCTGAGCACCATTTTACCTTTCTGTGGTGCCATTTCTATGAAATTTTGTTAATTGCTTTCTATAGTTAATTGTACTTTGTGATCTACATGTGGAATACACTATGAAAGACAGATATTATTTATTATTAAGGATATCTCTACTCAGAAATTAAATATTTTCATTTAAAATGTGAGTTTATATTGTCGTACAAAAATGTTTTCAAATCCCTTTTTTTGATGTTCTTGCATTGACCTCCAAGTGGCTGTTTTCAATTTTGCTTAAATTGATTAAAAACAAGTTAAGAAGCTAAACCAAAATAGAACATTCTTTAACCTGGGTTGTACCTTTGTAATCAAAGCCGTGCACTTTTCTTTTAATCTGTTGAGGCAGTTGATGAACATGAATCAGAAAGAAAGAAGGCAGAGTACAGGACAGTAAAGTGGTTAATGATAGGAAAGTCTGAGAGACTGATTATGGCAGACCAATGTAAGTATGGAAAGGGAAGTTTGTGAACACAGTAAGACATCAAGAAGTTTTCTGTTTAGAAATGTAATTTTCTTCTTTTTTTGTGTGTGTAAATGATAAAGGGGAAATATAATCCTCAGGTCTAAGCTGCTGAAAGCTCAAAGTATGCAAAGCACCACCACTAGAAACGATGTCCAAAAAAAAATGGAAGTAAGAGTTGTGATGAAAGAAGATATGAAACTCAGAGAAATTATATGCATGTATGTTTATGATTGGAAAGCCAGATAGAAAACAATAAAACAGAAACAGAAAGAGTGTGATGAGGAAAAGCTGTTCTTAATTGCTAAAATAGAGTAGATTTTGAAGGGTTAAGTATTTTTGTTGATATTTTCTGATATAAGCTGAGTAAACTAGTCCAAAAGGAGCAAGAAATTTTTAGGAGCAAGAACTTTTCACAATATTTTTTTCCTGGTTTTTTTTTTCTTCCTGGTCTAGTGTTAACTCTTCAGCTTAACTCTTCAGCTTGTGTAGATTCAGAACAAATGCTTGCCATTTCTCTGCCTTGGAAGTCAACACAGCTACATTTTAATAGGAGATTTTTACAATACCTAGGGTTAATGAATGTTGTTCGGTATAGATTCATAAAAGGATATAACTGATGGAAAGTCATTCCATAACTAGATAAGGGTTATACTTAGTCTTGAATGGAAATGCACTGCTAGCATTTTCTAAACAAATTATTGCACAGCAAACTACTGGGAGTCTATCATCAGCACAATGTTTACCAAGAGCTCCCTGGAAACACCCCAGTTGATTACTGGTATTCAGGGCGAGGTTTACAGCACTGTTCCTAGTCTGCGGGTCTTGCTGCATACCTGGTGGATGCAGCAAATGGACACTGCTTACGTTAGATTTGTAAAGGTTCTTTGCTTGCTTGAGATTTTCCCATGGAGTTAGCAAATAACTGGCAGAGCCTTTTATGTATTAGACAAACCACATCTCAAACCACATTTCATATACAAATTTTTCAGCTTGTCATCATGCCCATATGCACACTGTTTCTGCAATATGTCTTTGTCCATATAGATACTTTTGTGATCTGGAGGGGCTGTTTGATTCAGGTTTCAAAAAGAGGGTGAGATTTTCATTTTTAAATGCTTGGGGATTCTTTATAATGAAAGGTTCTGTATTATAAGAAGTTATTGTATAGCTAAAGCATCATCTGTAAATGTAAATCACTGTATTATATTGACATGTATAGGTATATTAGGTATAATCTGACTGTCCACGTTTGAAGCAAAAAAGTAACAGTCTGTCCGTGGGTTATGTTGTCATTGGGATAGAAACAACTGCAAACGCATAGCCATAAACATGATTTTCTTATATCAAGGAAAATCCTGGGAAAATGCATGCAGCTTTTAACCACAAAGATTTAAATATGCCTTTGCCAAAGGCAACTCGAGACAACCGCGAGCCGTAGGAGTTTTTATCCTGCAGGGCCTTACCGTGTCAGAACAGCACGGTGCAAGCGAGCGAGCGGTCTCCGCAGAGCTGCCGCAGCCCTGCCTGTGCGAGGCAGCCAGCAGCTCGGGCGGCGGTGGGCCTGCCCGGCGCGCCGTCCTCCGCGGCTCAGCGTGGAATGATTCGGGCACTGCTCGGGCCCAGCCGCAGGCTCGGTGGCTGCTTACTGCATCCGTGAAAGAAATCGTAAAGGCGCGTCTGCGAGAAGTGGAGAAATAGCAAATAGGTATACTGTCTGTATAACAGACCAAAAAATTGCAAGAAAGAAATTCAGGTTAACGTTACTGGTTTTAATTCAAAAGATTCTTTGAAAAGGTTGACATTGCTGTTTTAGTTAGTATGTATGTTTACAATATTCCTTAATGCTGCACCTGTAACATAAAAAACCCAACCCAGGTGAACAGTACAACGTGTGTAGTACTTTGGGGGTCATTCATGCTTCGATTCTGTGATTTCTTGGTGATTGTGTGCAAGTTTGGTTTGAATTATTATTTGGTTAAGACAGGACTTACAATGTTCTGGATCCCTTCTCAGCACTGAAGAGCTTACATACCTTGCAATTGCCTCTAATGTATTCCAATTTTCGTGTGCGTTTGTGACTACGACATCTGGTTCTTTGCCAGACTTTTTGGGTGGCATTGCTATACACTCCATTCTGAAAGTGCTGAGTGATACGGTCATGAAAAATACCTCCTCTTTGCCCATATAAAAACCCAATCATATCAGAGATGTTAAAATTTATGCTAAGTCTATTCAGTGAAACATAAATAGTCATCACTTGGAGAACTTGCTATGCAAGGCATGATCTTGCAATATGCTAGGCTCTTCCTAGATATTCTCAGCACCATCAACTTTTAGTGAGTTGCCTGATGCTCCGCACCTTGTAGGATCCGGCCTCAGAGAAGGAGCATGAAAGGACCCAAAGCAAACTGGCAAACATTCAGCTGCTCATTGTACAACTTCTCTTCTCTCTCAAAAGTAACAGTTCAAACAAAGGATTAATTTAGAAAGAAAAAAATATTAAAATTGAAAGAAAAGGAGGAAGAAGGATGTGTGAAAAAGAATGTTAATAACAGTATTTGAAGAGGCAAAGAAATTAGAGAGATGGAAAAACTGATTTTTCATTTAAATAACATTAGGAAGGTTGTAGATGTTGTTTAATGTTGTCCTTGAATATTTTGAAAGTGGCACAACCACTTCATGAGATGCCAATTGCTGAAATACAGAGTTGTGATTTAAAGTGACAATGTCACCTTAGTTTTAGTCCAAGTGATGGATTTTGTTTTGAAATGGGTTATACCAAACCTAACATGGAGAGATGTGTTTGCATTTGTTTTAATTTCAATTAAAATTACTCTGGTTAAAAACACCACTCCCATAACTTTCTGTTAAAATTTTCTGTCTTCTTATGTGAACTCAGATGGACTTTACAAGATACCAAGTACTCAGGAACAGAGCTGATGCATCCAGATAGCCAAGACAGACACCAAAAATCCCAAACTGTATAGATTAGCTTTGGACATTTCTTTCCTTTTTAACTGCATGGCTATAAACAACACAGACAAAGAGGTTTCAAAAAATAGAGGAAGCATATTCTTAATAGCTTGCACCTGGTTTATGTGAAAAGCTAACATGGAATCCTGCAATACAGACTGACATTACTTTCTTTTCATTTTTTATTACGATCAAGTATAAAAATGGCAAGGTGGTGGAATAGGAAGCCTTAAGTTTTTATTTCATTGGTTTTTAAGTAGCAGATTGTATAGTAAATCAACTTAATTTATGTACCATGTTTATTGTTAAATTCTGCAGATTCATTAAAGCCCTGGAACTGCATTCGTATAACTGAACAGGACCTCTCTTCCTGGCTGTTTAATCCATTTTCAAGCTGCATATACCTCTTTGAATATGTGTTATAGTAGCCGCCTCATTTGACAGGCAGATTTCATAAAGCTTTGAAGTGTATCATTAAAAGGGACACTGTCGATTTGAATTTTTTCAAGATGACCAATTTAAAAAAAAAATCTTTTGAACGTTGGAGGGTTTTTTCTAATTCCTAGAAAATGTCTAAAATTTTTTTTCTCCGTGAAAGTTTGGAAGCATTATTTAGAACACCAGAGAATATTACTAACATAGCCATCATTATTAATCATGAACAATTTCATATTCCCCCCCTCACATCCTTTTCTCTAACAGGGACTCAGCCCAGTGCATACAGCCAGCCTGAGTCCGGTGAATGATTTTAGCGTTATTTTAAAACTCTGAAACAGGACTTCACTACAGCATTGCTTTGTCCTGTGCACTGCGGTTGTTTTCATTCTTTGACTGCTGCCTGTTTGGTGAGGTTTTTTAGGCCTGAGCTTTCCAGTGCCTCTCTCCAGCAGACCCCTGCCTGCAGAGACTGCACTGCCAGCCAGCCTTTCAGTCATGGGTCTTTGACAGACAAGCTCTGCCAGATGTAGCTGCCATGATTTCGGATATTCATGCTCACAGCTGTCCATCTTACAATTCTGCTGGAAATTACTGTCAACCTACAGGGACAAGAGAGAGAAGCATGTGCCTGTACTTGAGCCACCTACATTCACATCGCCTGTTAATTTAAACTGCCAGTGAAAGAGCCTTTGCCCTAATCTTCTGGACTGTCGATGGGATTACGATCTTCCAGCGGAGGGGCAGGGCATAAAGCTGGGAAGTGGTAACATCCAAAATTGTGGCAGCTTTGTACTTCAGTGGATATGAGCCAGAGCACAAACTACCTGCACTAAGTAAACAAGAAAAAAATAGAGCAAAAAAAGGTCTTTAATCTTTCCCAGCTACACTGCATGACAAGTTTTTAGATCAGAAAGTGGCATTCAAGTTCCAGTGTCCTTTTAATGACTCGGTGAAATATATTTTATTTTCCCAGTAAAGTTGTTAAACTGTGAATATTTGATCCAAGCAACCGAAGTTACTTTTTATTCTTACAAATTGGGCATAGAATACTTAAATATAAGAGAGAGAAGGAACACTAGATATGATAATATCTGACAGTTTATGGGAATGTGTTTCAAATTACAAGCAAAGCATGTGCGTGCACACATGGCTACAGCTGTGGTTTCTCTTCAGCATTAGGTAATGTTCTTTCATAAAAGAAAGGAGTGAAGGCTCCTGCTATTCTGTTCAAAGGAAGAACGTTTATATATTTTATATAGCACTCTTTATACTGCTGGGTTATGGTATGTAATATATTGGAAGTTCTCAGTCTGTGATAGACCCCCAAAGGGTAGACATGTAGGTCTAAGAGATGAAAAAAATCAAAGACATGATCTCTTGACAGAATTATATAACCTTCTCACACTGCCTCTGAACTTCATTGAATCCTCGAGGTGACAGAAAGCTGGCAAGCTAAGTAGAAGCAGCTGCTTGTGATGGCATGCCTAAGATATATGAATCTATTCAGCGGGATCAATGGCTGAATGCTCAACCGCCCAAGTCATTGATCACCACGATGACCCCAGTTCCTGCTAAGTCCATCAGGTTGCTGTGGAGGCTTTAAGAAGGAGGGAGTGGAAAACGGAAAGCAGGACATAAACAGCAAAGGGAGGAGAAAGACAGAGGCACGAGCCCTCCTCATAAAAGCTCTTCAGGAAATTGCAAAGCTCATTACTATGTGTGCGGTACTTGATCACACTGAAGTTTTGCTTCAAGGTGCATACCTGAATAAATGCTGAGAAATTCTGTTCTATACATAGTCTGGGATTGCCACGGGAGCCTGCCTTCCGTGGAATTTCAATCAGGGCTAGGGGTCTAGGTTCTCCATGCTCCTTTGGCAGTCTCAGCTGTAATATGCACATGAACCTTATTTTTTATATACTTTCCACAAATGTTCTTTAAAATACTGCATGTAATAAACAAAATATCAACCCACAGTATATGCCAAATTTTGCCAAAGAAAGCAACAAGGATGTAGTGCGAGCAGAGTGTTTATTATGTGAATGTGTGAAAAGGGTACAAGTGAGTTTTATTAAATGTGTTCTACTCATACACAAGAATAATTTAACAATTGAATTGCTTCACAAAAGAAACTATTTTAGTGCAGTTGCATCATGAAAAATGACTTTGTTAGAATGGCAGAACAGGTTTCCACATGCTTTAAGTCTCAGAGGATTTATCTAATTTTCTCAGTTCACTAATAAAAATATCTTTTACAGCTTTTAATGACAAAACTTGGAAAACTCAGATGGGCTGCAAAAGGCCAAGCTGGGTTCCTTCTATCTCATGTATCATGTTATTACTAAAGATGCTCCCAGTTAAACCTTAGCAGTTTTTCTGCTATCCTTCATTAGGATAGTTCAGTTTTAGTATAGGACAGAATTTAAATGCACTGAGACTGCATAAATCTCATTGTTGATACAGTAAGTAATGCCAAAAGAGAATTCAGTTCACTCCATCAGAAGTGGGAATAAAAACACTTTTTCCACTAAAGTAATCATACATGAATGTGAATATACACAAGGGGCCTGATCCAGAAGTAAAAGTCTCTCCCAGAAACTTGGAATCTGGATTTAGTCCAAAGAGCAGATCTGTTAAACAAAACCAGTACATTTTACATCGGCGCTTTTAAGCATGGAAGTGCCCTACAAAGGCAAATGTGTTTGAGGCTATTGTTTAATTTAAGGTTAGATTTCTTTCACAGAGCACTATTCTGAAGGAAAAATAGTCTCACATATACAAATTGTTTAGTTTCATATAACAAAAAATTATATGTATCTCAGCTACTTGCAGTGAGTATTCATGATGCACCAATTAGATTATAAGACTTGAGCTTAGAGCCAAAGTGCTCAAAGCGGAAGAGAAGATTAATTTCTGTTTTCACCAGGAGAAAGCCACATCCCTATTTGTTATATTATTCTGATGCATGCATTAATATTTCTTTTGTTTTCATTTTCACATATCTCCTTTTATTATA
This sequence comes from Haliaeetus albicilla, assembly GCF_947461875.1. NCBI lineage: Eukaryota > Metazoa > Chordata > Aves > Accipitriformes > Accipitridae > Haliaeetus > Haliaeetus albicilla. The sequence goes on from NC_091490.1 coordinate 15,454,138, forward strand.
TAGCAGTTGGACTATAAATATAGCTGTTAGTAAGATACAGTTTACAGGTACATAGAATCAGAGGAAGAGATGCTTTCTTTTGTCCTGGTGCAAATTGGGAGTACTTCCAGTGGTACTCTTGGGATTACAGTATTGTAAAAAAAGAGACAGAATTACATTTTTATCTTCCTTCCCACACTGTCTTCATATCCGTGTCTCCAGGTCCAAATGCTCTTTGATTTTTGAGCACTTCTAAGTCAACAAAGATGCATATAATGGTGATAACTGTTGGATAACACTGTCATGAAAATAACTGAGTTAACTGGTTAGAGTAGAGTTCCTTATTTCATTATGTGACTGGGATATTGAGCCATCTCATTTTTATTTCTCCGTGCAAAACACGTAATCATTTACGCAGCAAATTCTTTCACTGTGACATACATTGTTTTGAGGTTTGAATGAAGTAGTAAACCTAGCAATTTTACCCACAAAGATAAACGAACTATTCAGTTTGTTCACCTTCACCTCTAATGAGTGCATCCATTTGCACCTGCATAAATGTGATTTGCAAATCCAAATTTAGTATATATTTAACGCATACTACTACTACTGCTTTTTATGATTGCGTCTTTGATCTCAATATGCAGACCTTTGGCCATGTCAGTTCTGCAGATCTCAGGTATTCTTTATGGGATTTCATTGAAACCCCCAGTACAAAAAAGGCCTCTTCTGCATTTAGTTTTAGAAATACTGTATCGGGACAGATTTTTTTAGAAAAGTTCTCAAGTACTCCACTGATTCCAGATGTTATTAGATGTGCTTGTCAGCAAAACTACCTGCCATCATACTTCTGACCTGGGTGGATCTCTGTCTTACTCTCCTACTGTTTCTGGGCTCTTCTTTTATGTACTCCCACCATCCCTCTCCATTCAGTCCTGTAGCTTAATGAGTTTGATGGAAATTCCCTCCATTTTTATCTTAAAGGCAGACAAAAAAATATGCATGTTGTTTTGCTTGGAAGTCACAACACCTATGTGACTTTTATTGAAATTGCATTTCCTGCAGCAGAAATGGGAGCACAGTCAGTTGGCCCAGAGGAACTCCTAGACACACACAGCTGGATAAATTCCTGCTGTTCACTTTTGTCTTGCCTGTAGGCATTTTTTAACAGTTTTCAGTTCAAGTGCTCTTTTACCTCTTAATTTTAATTTGTCTAACAACATAATAATACCTTTAGGGAGTATTAGTGCTACAGTAAGAGCATACATAAATTCTGTATATATATATATATATATACACACACACACACACACACACGTATGTGTGTGTGTGCGCGTGCGCGCGTGTAACGTACATAAAAACTGAGCAGTGCCTCCTCTGTAGTCATTCCACTCCCCAGCTTGGTTAAGCTGTGAAAAAATAATATGGTCACTTGCATAAACAAGAAAAATGGACTCTGCATTGATTAGCCTTTATAGAAAGGTTCTTTAAACTTGAATAGAGTTGAAACTAAGCGACTAGAGAACTGAGCAGAAATTGCTCCAAGCAATATACCAAGCAGTGACTCTTTAACCTGGGGAGAGGGAGAAGCAGAATGTGTTGAGCACCTGGAAGTGGGAGTCAAGAAAACAGAACTCTAGAGAGTTTTACTCAGCTTTTGAATTTTCCTGTCATGCCACCCTGTCTCTCTGTCACACAAATTTCTCCCTTCTTTGGCAACCATATGAAAAATGGAACTGCAGCAGCTGTTGGTGCCAGACTCCACATCCTCTTCTTGAGGCAAGCTGTTCAGGCTGCAAAGAGCTGGGGTCAGGGGAAATGGGTGGTTGTCTCGAGAAAATGCCTGTTTTGGTGGGTCAGGAGGAGACTCCACAATGGATGTGCAGCAGCTCTTGGAGAAGGCACCTGCAGAGAGCAGGGTGGTGCTGGGCAGGGGGAGGAAGCCAGGAGCTCTGCTGGTACCAGAAGGAAAGGGGACCCTGCCAGGTCACTGAAGTGAGTTTTTGGAGGTTATAAAAAATGCAGTTTATTATGCTCAACATGAGGGAAGGAGTGGGGTTACATTAAAACAGAGACTAAGGAAAAACCTGCTTGGAGAAGGAATAAAAGAGGCGGGGGGGAGACAAACTATTACTGAAAATCAAAGGCGACCCATGGCAAAATAATTGTAAACTGCTGATAAGAAAGCTAGTAAGAACTGTGTCCCCCCCTGTAGAACTGTGTGGCATGTCTTAGTTTAGCAATTACATTGTATTGTACTCTATTGTACCCTGAGGAAAGCACACCCTTACCAAAGACCTTTTTTTTGAAAATGTTTAACTTTCGATTATTACAAATAAACACGAACAGGTAAAGCACTCGATAAAGTTTAAAATACTTTATCTCTAACAAGTCTGCTTTTTTTGGATAGGTAACTTATTCCTCATATTTGTTGGGTAGGTCTTTCATACAATCCTAGACAAGAATCAAAAGGGTAGGGAAATATGTTCCAGAACTGGAATATTTATACTGGAAATGTACATGAATAAGCCCAAATATATCAGCTTTTAACTCAGTTATATTTCATAAATTCATAAAATTAACAAATCAAACAGGAATGTGCAGAGGAACATATAACAACTCTGTCCATTTCCATATTTTCTGATCATTTCTGTTCCATGCATCTTTCTTCATATGGTCTTTGAGCCCATAAAGTAAAATTTCTTCTTTTTTGCACTGCAGTAAAATCCCACAAGGTCCAAAAAGCACCCTCGAATGACAAGGCACTGTTCTGTGGGGATTTTTGCAATATCTTTTACAAAAGTCTCCAGTTTATAAACTATTCAAACAAGGACTACATTGTTTGGCATAGATTTCCAGTTGTATATGGCATAGATAATTTCAGCACTATAAAATTATTATTATGAAGACTATGCACCAGATTCTCAGCTGGTGGAAATCAGCATAGCTCTTCCCATGTTACATGAATCAACTTTTAAATGAATTCTTTAAGTGGAACAAGTTATACTACAAACATTTTGTAATCTTTAGCTATGCATGGATATTGGATTTTTTAGGTATAAAGTTTGGGGCTTTTTAAAATTTTAAATTTAGTGCAGATTTGCAAACTCTGAACTTTAAATGATCTTTGCGTCCTCTATGGCACAAATGTTGTTTGGACAGATTATTAAAACTTATAGTGTATAGTTATATATAAAGCTTATATCATATATACAAAGCTGCAGGGAAATATCTATTTTAAACTGCTGGGACCAGCCCTGCAACTATAGTTTTCATTTACACAATTAGACTGATGGATTTCAAAGGGTATATGTGTACATCTTCAGAAGTACTGATGTGAAAAAGCATTGTAAATTCTGTAACTTGTAGCTTCTCCTTCAGAACCCTAAAAATGCAACAGCTTCACTGATGGATTAGGAGACAGTGCTGTCATATGACAGGGGCCCACAAATGTTAGGCTTCAGCACCTCAGCTGGAAAAGGCTCCCCAGACCCTCATCAGACATCCCATGTAACATGGACTTTCATGTTATATATGATCAGATCCCTTGTCATGTATGAAAAGCATACTGGACACATCTTTTCCTGTATTTTCCTACTAAGATGATGCTTTTACAGTTTTGTAGTATCTTGACTTATGAAGCCTGTAGAAAAGCTGCTATGGCTCACATGGAGATAAACTGTAGAGAGTGACTTTATATTGCACGGTCAGGGGGGCTGATCAGACTTTATCATTGACAAGATGTAGCGTGGTTCTGCCTCTGACTCCATTATACCTCTCTGCAACAACAGTGGCCCACATCAACTCTGTACTTACCCAAGGTTTCCAAAAATCTTTAAGACAGCAGTAATCCGAGACCTTATTTGAAAATGAACTGTGATATAGTTTATTACATGGGAGCAGATGAACAGCTATGAAAAATGCATGTAGAAGCAAAAAGCAGTGTAGATTATTTTCTTTAATGCAAAAAAGCAAAATCAACTAATTGACTATTTAAAGACAATCTTCAGAATATGCAGAATTATGTTTTAATGCCTTATGTCTATCATTCTTTCCTATACATCTGACTATAATCCAATCTAATTCAATCTATCTAATACATTTCTAATGTGTTTTTCACCATAGAAGCTAGGCACCATTAGGAACTTATCTCTGTTCCCACTTTACCTTGGTGGCGACATGTTTTCAAACCAGATGATATTCTATATCAGAAATATCAAGACTTCCCATAACCTGAATTTAGTAACCCCTGTGTACTTTTAGCTTCCTGACTCTCCTTACTGTCTGCATTTCAATATGGAGTCCCCAGTATCTGCTCATCACTCCTAATTACTTTTCTTTCAGCCTATGTTCCTGATTTCTGGGCCAAGAAGTTTAAAGAACTATGATGTACTCTGATGAAGCATTTAATCAGGGCTGAGTAATCAAACAAAAAGCTTTTCAGGGCAGGGTGGAATATAGGAGGAACCATATTGTCTGCCCAATTATTGTGTTTCCTGTTCTCAGCCCTGAAAGAGCTCCTGCAGGGACCAGAAGACCTGCCCATAGCTTGATGGGAAGAGTTCCCAAGTAAGAAGCAGCCATGTAAAAAGGGAGTGGTGGCAGAAAACAACATAAAATCAGTGAAGCGGAAAAGATTTAAAGCATACACACTTTGCGTCTCCTAAAGACTTTGTCATCAGGGTGCAAAAACTCTCTAGAAATATTTGTGGCTATGGGTGAGGGGCAGGGGAAACCTAGCCATTAATTCCTAAGAGGTGTTATCAGATGCATCAGGGTTTGGCTGTAAATTTGACTACATTGCTGTGGTGCACAGAGAAATGAGTGAGGAAATATCTGATTAAAGTGTACATTGCTGCTGAGGCAACTGAATGTTGCCATAGCAATTGAGATGAAATGTGCAAAGAAGTGAGATAATTAAATCTAACCCCTTTAGTAGTTTTGATAGTCAATGCACTGCCAATAGGAAAAGTTATCTACAGTGTTAAAGATAAAACATATTCCTCATGGAAGTACTCCTTGCTGGTATTTTGTTGCTCTCTTTCTAAATGCATTGCTTCAGGTAGCTAATTTGAATGTTCTCTTTAATAATCAAATACAGTTTTGACCTTGGTCTGTAACAGCCTAGAACTTTTGCTGACTTACTGTATCACGGGAACTGTCTACACAAAATATCCAGAAAGTTTTTATTCCCCCTTCCTCTGTGTGCAGTACAGTAAAGCCTGGGCTGTCATCTCAAAGTTTACAGTTCAATAATATCTAGAACGTGCTGCCCTCTTCAGGAGCTAGTGATTAAAAATAGGTAATTTTGTTTATTGATTCAGAAATGGTAGTGAGCAAACAGGAACTACAGAACTGAATAAGTGGGGGGGGGGTGAAATTTGTAATGCCAATGTCAGAGACACTGAAAGTAACTGCAAAATTAATAGACAAATCTGAATTTAAAAAAAGGAAATCAAAAACTTGTTAGCATTTCTTAAACAATATTTGAGAACTAGGTGGTCACACACACATCCACTCAGATTATTTATTTCAGCCAGTGAACGCAAAAGCTAGAAGAAGCCTTGACTCACTTCTAAAATAGTAATTCTGTAGTCTATATACCAGCAAATAACCTATTATTAAAAATAATTTGTGTCCAAAAAGAACTCATATATTAGCTGTCACACTAAACTTATTTTACTTTCAGCTGCTCCGCTCATCTGAATCCATGTAAGGATTTAAGCCATGATTTAACAGAACATTAAAACATGCACTTAACTTTAAGCACAAACATTGCTGCAATGACTTCAGGGGGATACTCATGTGAAAGTATTGAACAATCTGTGTATCAGTCTGGAGGCTTGCATACATGGCTGATTGGTAGGGGACAGGCCCACAGTTTTCAGTTCATATCTTACAACATTGTAAGTCATGCTGTAGAATCTTAATAATTAAGCAGTTAAGAACTAGAGGCAAAATCTACCCTTTTGTGAATATAATTCCTTTTGAAGTCAATGAGAACTTTTGTTCATTTATGAAATGGTGACATTTTATTGGTTTACAAATAGCTTTGAAAAAAAAATTATTATGGCTTTGTGGCAGGGGGATTCAAAAGCTGTGTGGAGGAAAGGCAACTACTACTTTGCTGAAATGAATGGATTGTGGCAGTGGATTAATGATTACCTCACCCAAACAGCATGGTTTGCAAACTGTGACGGCTGAGGAGCAAAGATCTCTGGGAAGGATGCAGAAGCCAGTGCTTTGTGGGAACTTGGCTCAACTGAGATGGATGTTCAAAGTGTTCATTTTAAGCTTATGTGAAATACTGTTTCTTTGGCTGAGGGGGACCCTATTTCCCTGCATTTCATAAATGAAGCAAGAGAGATTTTGTGCTACATCTCTGTCGTGGTTTAACCCCAGCCAGCAACTAAGCACCACGCAGCCGCTCACTCACTCCCCCCCCACCCAGTGGGATGGGGGAGAAAATCGGGAAAAGAAGTAAAACTCGTGGGTTGAGATAAGAAGGGTTTAATAGAACAGAAAAGAAGAAACTCGTAATGATAATGATAACACTAATAAAATGACAACAGTAGTAATAAAAGGATTGGAATGTACAAATGATGCGCAGGGCAATCGCACACCACCCGCCGACCGACACCCAGCCAGTCCCCGAGCGGCGAATCCCTGCCCCCCACTTCCCAGTTCCTAAACTAGATGGGACGTCACATGGTATGGAATACTCTGTTGGCCAGTTTGGGTCAGGTGCCCTCGGTGGGCATGAGAAGCTGAAAAATCCTTGACTATAGCCTAAACACTACTGAGCAACAACTGAAAACATCAGTGTTATCAACATTCTTCACATACTGAACTCAAAACATAGCACTGTACCAGCTACTAGGAAGACAGTTAACTCTATCCCAGCTGAAACCAGGACAATCTCACATGAAGCACTATACAGAAGATGTAGCCCACAAAGAATGGAGCAAAAGTGGCTTTAAGCCATCTCTGTAGATGCTCAGATTCAAGGCTGGATACAGGCCAATGAATTGCCGCGTAAATTAGAGCAGCCCTCAGGGACTGTTCTAATTTACATTAGCTTTATCCAGGCTCCCTATATCTTGTGCTGTGCTGCAACCTAGATTAAGTCTGAATTTCTGCAGCACTGAACACCCTGGAAACTCCCTTTTTGCCCAAGGTAAACTCCTTGAACAGAAATAACTCCTGTACCATACCGGGGAATTCTTCTCTATCTGGACACTCCCTTACCTGTAAATACCTACATTTCATCCAGCGGTATATGCGGTCATGGTGAAAACCTGGAATCAATCTATTATTTATTTGAGTTTTTAGTCTTCCTCTTTAAAGGTAATAGCCCTACCTAAACATCAACATTTTTTTCTAAGTGGTTTGTGACTATATTTCTTGGTTATAGTAACTTTTTCTAAACATCATTTTTAATTTAATTCCTTAATTCTCTCCCTTGCATTTTTACCTTAGGATATAATTTTCTCAAAGAACAAAAATAGTTAAGAATAACAAGTGGGTTTTAAGTGTTCTCCCTTCTTTGGCATAAAACTGTTTTACCTCTGAAAATGAGGCAGATGATAGATTCTGTACCTAACCCTGGCTACTTCAGCAGGAGTAAAGTTGTATTCTGTGTGAGAAATGGTCGCAGAACTTAGCCTATTGTCCTGAAAACTTTTTATTCTTGAACTGCACAATTGAGACATATAGCACACGATGTTATAGAAAAGTTAAAATCCTCTGTGTAGGTATGGAGTGAAAGTGATCACTCTGTTCATCCTTTAGTTAAAGGAACTGGTAGCAGTGATTCATTTCTTTCTAAAGAAAACAGAATAGCTACAATGTCAGGTATAAAACAGACTGAAAGGGATAATAGAAAAGAAGGAAGAAAAGAGAGTTAACTAGTATCCACTCTTTCATTTCCACATCACAGTTAAAGCATGCTGATGAGGTGTGTGGTGTACTTAGTACTTTCTCAGTACCCCATTCTAACCATTGCAAACTTACAACCTATGAGCAATGTTTTTCTGAAGCAAAATGTAAAGGCTGATTAATTATTTTAATAACCGTGAAAAGATTTTTTTTAAATCATAATACAGATTTATTAATGAGTTAAGAAGAAAATCTTTAAAATTTCAATGATAATTTTCTCTTCTCCTCTTAACCCTTTATCCACATACTTTACCCTGTTTTCTCCCACTCCACAGCAGAGTGACAGCAAGCCCATGGTTTTATTTTCAAAAGCACAATCACAAATTGGATGCCAAGATCCTATGTCTGTATTTTATGAACCCTATGCAGATAAATTCCAGCTGGCATGCATTTCTAAATACAGACATGCACAATAGGCTGTACTTTTTTCTAATCCAGTACCTGCTAAGTACATGTAATATATATTCAGAACTGCATTAAACTATTGATCTATGATTTGAACACGTATTTTCATTTTTTGTTTTGATGATAATGCATTGTTTGGCAGCTAGAATCCCTGCAGATAAGAGTATAATAGCTAATAACATTTTCTTTGCTTTCTAGGGTCTTTATGGCAAAATGATGAACTCCATCTTTTCCAGAATGGTAAGCAGAAAGCTATTTCTGTTTCTGATAACAAAGAACATAAGGTAAATTCTTCTAAGAAAAGATTGCCAAATTGCTTGAGAAATAACTGTACTGCACAATTTCATAATTATATGGCTTATACAACTGAAAATATTTGAATATTCAAATCCTGTAAGCTACCTAGAAAAGATTTACAGAACATTATGCTAATTATTCAAAAGAAAATAAAGTAGGATTTAACATCCTTGTTAGAAATGCTGCTGACCCTGGAATGCTCAACTTTTTATTTTTCTTAACAATTTATTATAATGTATAAATTCCCATAAACATAAATACATTATTCTATCAGTGAAGAACATATATTTCTCTTCTTCAGGCTAAGAAAGGGTGAGTTCCATAGCATGCGTTACTATTTGAATTGTATAAAACTGATCTTTATTTATGTTTCACTAGGGCTTTGCTGTATCTGTGAATTTAAAAATATGTAGTTCCAAACGTAGACATCACTTCTGCATGCTGTCATGTTGTTTGAAAAAGATGGTTTCATTTGTCATTCTTTTTTTTTTTTATGGCTGAAAAAGGCAATATTTATTTTGCCCCTTGATCATAACGTCTTTACAATCAAATAAAAAGAAAAATTCATCATACTGTATGTGTAAAGGTCATCCTAAAATAACACTTCTGAGCAAACTGTACTGAATCCTATGAGTACGTTGCTAAGGAGAAATGTTTTCCAGCAGGTCTTGGGCATTCACTTTAACAAAAAAAAAATTCTTTCCCACTACATAAAAATGTAGTCTGAAATCAACGTAAAACCATCATGAAGTGAAACTACTGTTAAAGTGGAAAGAAATATTACTCGAAAAATATCCCATCAGAGCACAAATTCTGACTTGAAATGTGACTGCTTCTTAGTGTTACACTTGAAAGATATTCCACCTAATCTCAAAAGGAGCTCAAGACCCTTTAAAAAAAGGAGAACATTCACAAACTTTAAGGCATAAGAGCTTAAAACAATGATAGATTTAAAATATGTGGGACTATCTTCGATAGAAATGGTATCCAAAGTTGCCAGTGTTCAAGAAAATCAATAACAAACCACAAGTTTTATGATGAACTTTAAGAATGATGACTTGATTTCTGATGAACATGGAAGGTTAGTTGTTCTTTGAAATTTTTTTCTAAGAAAGTAAAACCTGCAGGTGAAGCTGTTTTGAAACACATGGTTTTGACCTGGAGATGTAGCCCTCTGATAAAAACAATGATGTCTGCTTTGGCAAAGTCTGTAATGTATTTTTACCTGCCTGCTACCAGGGGGTATTTCAGAAGTATCAGGGTTGAGGATCCTTTAGGGGCATATCTATGATTAAAGAGAGGGAAAAGTCATGTTGATCTAAGGCAGGGGGGCGGGGAATAAAAAAAAAAAGAACAGTCCAAACAGGCATGAGAACTACGTTTAACCTCCTTCATCCACAAACATAAAAATGTTCAAGAAGAACTCAAGAGTCATTTTTAATCGAAAAGATTAACTATGTGACAGTTAAGTATGTTTGGGATTAAACCATCAAAGGGCCTGTCTCTTTTGTGTATATTTGCCTATTAGCAGTAGGTACTTGGCACAGAGATCGTACGTAGGTTGCAGCCACAGACAGACACTTGCACTGCATACACCCTTTTCTGCAATGTTCATTAGGCAATAATATTGTCAAAGGTAAGTGTTTACCAGCAGCTTTAGTCTACTTAAAACCATTTTAGCCCGAGGCTGATCTTGTGAAGAAGGCTTGGGGGAAGGGCAGAAGAGAGACACAACGTTTCATTTTTCATGAAAACAAATGTATTCAGCCAGTATCCTGATTTGAGGTAATTTATAACTCTAAATTTGCATGTTAAGTGAAATTATAATTATTTTTATTTTGAGGCCAACTGTGTGATTTACACTATAAGCAAAGAAGATAGGACAAAGGCTTGGACCCGAAGGGTTACTACAACAAAGACAGTCATAGATTATTTTGGGGAGAATTAATTTTTATATGTATAACCATGTACACCTCAATGAATTTTCCCTGACTTGCTCGGGAATACTGGGTTACTCTGCTGATTATGGGTTTCCTTTATGTAAATATTAATTCAAATATAAATATATTTTCAAGTTGGGTGTCTTCTGTTTAAGGAATGGGAAACTGAGCTTCCTCACATTACTTCCTATCAAGACTGCAAGGCTTTTTTTAACCCTCAAACCAAGATAAATATCACAGAAGAAAATAAATTGTTGCATATACTATCACTTTAAGAAAATACACTTTCCTTCTCATTTCTAAATCTAGCTGTGCTTAATGAATAAAGATTAAATGCACATTATTATGAACAGTCACAACACCTAGATTTTAATCTAAAAATTGACTTTTTTCTATATATGTTAATAAATGATCTGTTACCTCAAATTATTCCTAAATATGTAACATTTAGTGGTAGCATTTCATTAAATATATAACCATTTTGTCATGAATTTTCAATTCCACAACTTTTAATATATGGAAAATCACGTTAGATAAACTGAGAACATAAAAGACCCACTAACATACATGGAAGACCATTGCAGCTAAAAACTGAAGACAAAAAATAGTTCTCACTTTCCTCTCAATTAAAACTCTGTGCAATTATTCTTTTAGATTATAGATCTCTTTTGGGATTCTGGTTACATAGAACTTTTTGGTTCATTTCACAGGAATAATATTCATCTTAATTAGCAAAAACAATTGATGGGCTTTTCTCTTTCTTACAAGAGGGAGTTCACTTGGTGTACTGATTACGAGTAGTAGATTATCCTGATAAATGAAAAGTTCTTGTCTTTCTGAACAGCAGCTGAATATGTTATCTGTCTTCAGCCTTGTAGCTTCTTTGTTAGACATCACCTTGTTGAGACAGAATGACTTGGTAAGTGGTTGACCCGATTTTTTGTCTGGCACCCTAACATTGCTGGGCATTATGCCAAGCTGGATTCTGTAGCTATTTATGACTGCATTCAAGGTTCAACTATGCAAATCACAACTATTAGCCAAAAAAGCATAGCAGATTTGTTTTTAAATATTTCCATAGCTCACAAGGTCAAAGCATTTGTTTTCACAATTTTAAAATATAGTTTTGTAAGTAATGATCAGTAATGTTTAAAGAGATTGTCACCTTTTCACATTTCATTTAGACTGAATTAGACAGAACATAAACATTTTTTCTCATGTGCTATAAAATAATTGTATGGAGCACAGGAAGAAGAGACATGAGCCGAAGTGAAAAAATATATATCCTTTTATCTGTTTGTGAACAGCTTAGCTGCACCATACAGAATTACAACTAAAAAAAAGGAAGACTAACTATGAGGAAAAATCTTTGGAGAGCGCAGTCCTCCTCCTGCCAGCCGCCCTGCTGAAGCTGGCTGCAGGCAGCCGCAGAGAAGGGCAAGGCCCAGAGGCCTGCCCTGCCCGGCCTGAGCCGCGCCGCGCTGTCTGCACAACTTCTGCTCCTAGTTGGTGCGAAACCAGACCCGAATCCCAACCGAATCCCTAGCCAGTATGTGTCCACAAACATTCTCGCCTCTGTTCTTCCCCAGACCTAAATCCACCCAGCATCTTTTTGGTGGAGCGCGGTTGCAGGCGGCCACAGGGTACAATGGCGCCCTCGACCCGTTCTTGCGCCACGCACCCACGCTTTTTTGCTAGACTTCAGCTTGGGAGACTTCTGCTGGGTTCAGCCGTGGTTCCTCACCCCTGCCCCCTCCCCCCGCCCCATTCCCACGACATCTGAGCAACACCGAGACTGAAAAGTAAACCTTGTGCAACTTCAAAAGGAGGTAGCGCTACAGAAGTTCTTTGGGTTTGCCATTTGCTCTGTGTGTTGTCCGCTGTCCGTCCTGATTCGAACTCTTTGATAATCATAGGCACAGGCTGTCCTGGTCGCTATCATCCTGCAGATCAGCTGTTGATTTACCTCAGTTCTTCGAAGTAATAGTGAAAACACGTTTACAAAACTAGCAACCGTATATGTTATGCAGTAAGAACTGTGTCTACAGAAAATCGAAATGTGATTTAAACACATATAAAATGATTACTCATAAGCAGAACTTGAAAAGTGCTTGTGTGCACAAGGCGGCACGAGACACATTTTAAAGAGACATGTATCTCTACCATATCCTAATTTCCTGACAAACTTAACAAAATTATTAATAAACCTTACACATGTATCAACAAGCTTATCTATAAAAAATACACAATTAAAAAATAATTCTATTAACCCAACACTTAAACCTTCTTCGGCAACATAATACAAATAGGCAATAGATAATATGTAATAGAGAGAGACAGGTATTAATGATAATATATTATAGACCATGTATAGTAGACAATATAGTAAATTGAGACATTTCCTCTTAGAGAAAATGGAAGTAGATTCAAATACGAGCAGTGCAGAGTCTGTTCTCTAATACAGATTTGGGCATACTGTGGATTAGGTCCAAATTTTGTGACAGAATCCGAGGTGGGAGCACATGTTTTTTCACCAGGTGAGCATCCTTCACGTAACACCAAGCAAGTCTGAACATCTGGTTCAGTGTATTTCTTTGTCTGAAATCAAGGATTAACATTAAAAAACGAAGATAAAACAGCTATCTGTTTTACCAGTTTGCCTTATCAGTCAACAGTTTTCTTTATAGTTGTAAGGCAAAGAGCATTTTTTTAAGATTTTATTGTCTAAGAAAAACAGTTTGAGTATGAGCTAACAGTGGCTGACTGTAGTTTTCGTTTGTGAGATACTTTTTATTCATCACCCGAGTTTTGTGGGTTGTAGAAAAACAATGTGTTTCAGCAGAAGTGAAAGAATTATGTGAGAAATGATGTGAATGGGTAGAGAATAAAGCCAATTAAGATAAACTAATTGGTCAAAGTCTGATTTCTCTGTTTTAGTTACCATCCACTCAGAGCAGAAGAAGGACTCATTGATCCTAGTAGGGTTTCTTCCCTTACTTACAAACTGCAGGACTGAGACTGTAGGGCTTCCCTGAATCATCTCTAACAGTATTTTCCCATACTTCTCCTAACAAGGTGTGAAAGAGGCTTCCAACAAAGCAGGGAAAATATATTTAAGTGGGACAAAAAATAAAGGTTGAATTGGGAATATGGAGATTTTCCATTGAATCCATAGGGTTTGTACAAAGAAGTAGAGTTTGAGCCTTATTAATACAATACAAAGCCCCAGAATTTATTCATGGTTAAATTTCTGTGCTTTAGCCAATCCTTTTCTAAAGAGTCCCTTCTCCAATGAAAGGCACAGAGCACTGTGTTACAGTAAACACTAGCAACTCTGTCCACAGTCAAATCTAAATAATACTTAAGAAACTAAATCCAAACCATTAGCAATAAAAATACTTAGCATGTATTTCTTTCCTGGGAGCCTACATGGAAATTGAATTCCACTGAGCTGCGCTTACACAGAACAGAATTCAATTAAAAAAAAAATCCGCCTGGATTCCATGCTGTGAAAAGCCCTTGCAAATTTATTTTTGGGACTTCGGGTGTGGAGCCTGGACATAGTTTTATTTTATTTTTTAATGGAATCAGTCTTAATGTCTAATGTTATTCTTTACTTGCCTCTGCTGCACAGTTTTCACATATAAGCCAACTGAGGACAACTCGTTATTAAAGAAGTCGGCAGGTGTCCTGTGCTCTGAAACATATTAAATAAAGAACTCAACAGGATCATGTTGACTGTAAGCTCCACAAAGAAATTAAATAATGAAGACAGAAGCCCTTCAACAAAGACCAGTTCTGCATAAGTAAAAAATGTCTTGTCAGAAGATGGAAAGTTCTCCTATGGATTTTTACTAGAATCTCTATTTTGGTATTTTCTGAAAACAGCCAGTCTATAGATTTTAGACACTTAAACCTTCTGACCTGAGTCTTATGCAATAGTGATCAGAATGGCAAGAACTGAATAGCCAAAATCTGCCCTTCTCTACACAGCTTCATTGCTCAACAAGAGAGCCATTGCAAAATGCCCTCCTTATCACTCTGTAGTTTGTTGAATTGTCTCACCCATGTCAATATTAATATGAAATAGCTCCAGGAAATACAAAGAAAAGAGTAGAACAGGGTCCATTGTATTGTCGGTTAATATTTTTCTAATGTATGAAGCCTTCCAGCCACGGAAACATTTAAAATACAGTCCCCTTTGAGATTTAAATGTATTTTGGGATAAGGTAATTTTAAATCACATTAGGAAGGTTCAAAAGCAATATAAATACAGTTTTGAACTTCCCACTTGTTCTGAGTTGCTGAGTAATTGCACCAGACAAATGTTTTTAGAGTGGGCTTTAATACAACGAATGACAAAATTTACTGGATTTTCATTTATTAAAAAATGTTGTCAAGCAGTAATTATTTGAAGAAAATTGACAATTAAGAAATCTAAGTAAGTCTCTTTTTGAAGAAAAATTAAACTTGATTTAATTCTCTTTGGAAAAAAAATGTTGACTTCAATAGAAGTAGGTCTGGGCAACTCAGAGTCGATTGGAAAATAAATTATGCTAAGTGCATCCAGACTCACTGAGCATCTTTAAGAAACAGTGTTTATAACGAACCAAAGTCTTCCAACAGTTTAATATGACTTTAAAATAACTAATATGAAAAAATATTACAAAACCTTTGTTGACCAGGTGTTTTCCCTTTTTATCAATACAATATATTCCTATAATGGCCATCCCATGCTCTGTCATTAAAATGTGAGCTTTCCTTTCAGGTGCTTTGCCCCAGACATATGGAATTCTCATCTGCAGTTTTTACTTCCAGTCTCCAAGTTAATCACACAGGGCTCCTTGAACGACAGTTTGCTGCAAACACAATTCCATACTCTGGGACGCAGTGAGTTAGTAGGAATTTACCAGAACAATTAAAAACTCCTTCTCCAAAACTCACCTTCAGTTTTAATCTGAGACGCAGGATAACACATTTCCTTCTATCTGTGATTTCTAAGTTAATGTTGTTGATGAGATCTAACAGGCATAACTATTTGTAGGACTGGCGATATGGTCTTGGTTCAGCAAAAGTTTGCTCACCTAAACCTGTGCGCTTGCAGAAGTGGGGCCTCAGTTTATGTTAAGTTACAGGTGAAAAGTGAGTATGAGGTTCTGATGTCCTGATGCCATTCATTCCCACCAATAATTTATTCCACATCCATATTCATTTTTTCAAGAAGGAAACAAACAATTCTCTAACATTGATTCTTCCCTAGACACAACTTAAACCTGAATTAGTTACTATGTTTGCCAATCTCTTGTTGTCAGCCTAATGCCTCTTGTACGGGTAACTATGTGTTTAATACAAATATTTCCCAGAAAGTTCAGATGAAACCACAAAACTAGTCCAGTTACATGCACTTCAGCCTCAATGTATGATGGAAAATTTTTCTCCTACCATTTTTTCATTCCAATTACCATTGTCAAATCCCCCAGAAAAAATCCACAGTGATCCTCATCCGTTCTTAAAATTAAATATATGCACATCGGTCTGCCTGGGTCAAAAATTCTACCGGTGCTGCATTACACCAATCCACGACCCAATGCAAAAATACCTGTAACAGACCATATGCTATAGCTATCAGGGGGTGCAGTGGTCAAACTGAAAGCTGAATTTGGAGCAACATACAGGCTGAGAGCTAGGCTTGTGGCTCAGTCTACATGACTGTCTTCACACTGTAATCCCAAGTCAAAGAACATAGTAAGAGTGTGGGAGCTTACCCTTGGAGATCTCTTGAGTGAAACACAAATGGCAATCTCTAAGTGCACTGGAAGAGTGAGTGACCAAATAAACTGAATGCATTCAATCACTTTTAAGACATCTCCTCCGTGTGTAGCATTTTGATCCTGTGCTTGAGTAAATGTATGATTAAATTTTTATTAAAAGGTAATGCTCCTGTTTTAATGATAGTTAATTATATATAATTAAAATGAAAGGATTAATAATATTAAACATTTCATCAGACGTAAAGATAAATATAAATACATATATTGTAGTATGATTAAATATGAATATATAATATTGAGCATGTATTTTCTTCAATGCATTATGTAAAATAGCAAATGAATAACATAATAAATGAAATAATATTACATTCTGGGTACTATGTAAATTAAAGGCCTGGTTCAGTACTTCTACGTTCATAAAATCTATTTGATTTTGGGGGGGCAATATGCAAAGAACAGTTGAGGTAGGCTTAAAAATTATTATAAAAAGTCTCTATGAAACAGATGCTTACACTTCATTGCTACGTCACCTTTCCATGTGAAAAGTGAATTACAACGCTAAATGATGTACATTTTGGCCACAAAAGAGATCCTTTTTAGAGTCACAGATCAGAATTTGGAAATACTTCATTTCTAGCTAACCCCGAATCCATACATCTCTATAGGCCTAACATCTGATTTTCAGAATTTTTGAGTCAGGCCTTAAATATTCATACACAGGGTACTCCTCTTGCATGTCACTTGCTTATATCTGACATATATAACCTCATTCTGCCTCTTTTTTAAAAAGTTCAGTATTTAGTGAAGCAACAACACAACTTGATCTCTACCCATAGATACACCACATTTTAAACTATAACACCCATTCCAGTCGTCACTTCTGCCATTAGATACAGCAAATCTGTATCTCCAGATGTAAATTGCTACGAATCCCCTGAACCTTTGTCCTGTAAAATTTTGTGCATTAATGTGGTTTAATAAGCTGAGAAATCTGTTAGCTTTTTAAATAAATCTTTAAATTGTGCAGTTTTAAATCAGAGAGATGTTTTGGTCTCTGCAAACCATAAAGAACTAGTATTTTTCTAACAAGATCTTAAGACCCTTGGAAGAATTTTAAAGGATTTTTATGAACCTCTGTATGCATTCTTTAGCTAGATTTTGGCATTGTTTCAGTGTAACTCCAGTACAACTCAATCAGTTTATTTTATAATTAAAAACAAGGAAATAGTAACAAAAATACATAATATATGGTACTCGTGTTTATAATAGAAACATCCATAAAGAAAGAAACATGTTCTAACTCTTCTCATTACCCCAAAGGGAATTGCATCTTTAATCACACAAAGCACAACGGCTTTCTAATTTTGTTTAAAGTGTTTCAGTACTTACAAAAACCAGATCAGGTTATTGTAAATCTAGAGCAAATTAGAATCATTGGCCTCTGCTCAGCTGTATTCAAGAATACTATGTAAATCATAAATTTAATGGCATACTAAGACACACATCTGTTTCTATTTTGTAGAAGTTAATAATCTAACTTCAGAGTATTTAAACATTACTTTCATTAACTGGAAAATGGTGAAAAATAGAGGCTGCTATAAGTCACAATGTGTTGCTGCACTATGCTAAGGGAAATATAAAAATTGCAAGTCTATAGAGTAAAGCATAATTTTCTGAGATGTGTGCCATTGTCTGTTTCATGACCTTGCAGCTCCTCTGTTTACTAGGGAAAACATAACTTACACAAACAGAGCTGCATTGCTAAGTAGAATCTGCACCTGCACACAGTAGATGTCAATTTATATTTTTAGTAGCAAATGTCTTTCACAACAAGGAATAGATGATGCCTTAATTTCCTAAACCTATATAGATAATGACCTAATGACTTTTCTTATAGTTGTCATTCTATATAATCCACAGATCAATATGCATATTGCAACTGATTTTAAAGATATTTTTGTCACTAGACCTGATACAAATGTTGTGCTGCATAGATCAATTCCCAGTATATACTTATTTTTAGAAAACTTACTTTGTGGTCTAGTGTGTACACTATCTTATAGTTGCTTCATACTATAGTTCTTACTGAAAAGTTTAGTTTATTAACAGATTAATACACTGTCTTATACTGTATCATAAATTAGGTGTCACGCACAATTTATATAACTTGCAAAGAACCAATTGTGTGTCATTCGTTGGAGAAATACATCACTGTTTTCAACTTTCGGTTGTAAAGACACTAGTTTCCCGAAAGGAAACAAATGTATTACTGTATATGTACTAATCTCTTTGGAACTGTAGCTGAATTTAATTGCAAGGCAGAATAGAGTTGGTCTGCCAACTTTAGCACTGTAATAAAAGATCTAATTTGTAAGGTTTACTATGATAATGGATTGCAAGGTGATAAATTTTGACCAATAAATTCCTTGGAAACTCAAACCTGGGTTGCACTAAGTGGCAAAGTTAAAATATGCAGAATATTAAATTAAATCTTTACTCATAAAAATTACAATGTCAAAAACCTAATTTCTTACAGAACTTTTTCTCTTCAAATAATCTATTTATTAAAAGACATCCAATCTTTGGGAAGTCAGATGTCACTTATGTGCTGTTTTGCTTGTGCTAAAATTACCTGCGGTAGTAGATACTTTGCATTAAAGCTTGGGGTGCATAAAGCTGAATGGGATTTATGTAAATAACTGTATGAATATGTATCTCACCTTTTACCACTGCTAATTTCAATGAGCTGTATTTGAGAGGGAATTATATTAATATATACAACTGATAGGGAATTTGCACATTAATTTTACTATCAACAAAAATTCTAAAGAAAGCAAATTAAACCAATGTAGCCATACAGAGAGGTGACAGGAAGAGAAAACAGAAAGGCAAAACTCAGCACCTAAATGGTACAATGCAAATTTGTGGTTTATTCTTCAGTAAGATTCAGTGGTTGCATATGCAGGAAATTCTCCCATTCCTGTGTAAATACATACGGAGTTATCACTTTGCTTTCCAAACATGCAATAAAAGCCTTAGTGTGTTGTCTTAATGATATATTAAATGTAGAACTATGATTTACAATATGAAAAGATCATATTTTGGTGCTGATTATTCAACATACAGCAGCCAGTGCTCATAGTGAGGTGGGGAATAGCATCTTAATTAATTATTGAATATATTTTAATATTTATAATTAGCAGTAGTACTAAGCAGTCAGTCGATGTTCCTCGCAACAGGAGCATGGTTGTAATATCATTCTTTGACTGCAGTGTTTTTAGAAAGGCGTAACCATACCTTCAATCAGATTCAAATGCTATTTGTCAAAAACATCGAGGTCTGTCAGAAGTAAATGATCATTTAATTAAAGAAAAAAAGGTGGAATATCTTTGATCCCTATACTTTAGTGATATTAATTCCCATGTGCTGCAGGTGTTTGTAATGTATAACAAATCATTACCGAAACAGAGGCTTTTATAGGCAGTTTCGGTGAAGGAAAATGACTGTTCTTACAGCTGCCAGAGTTACACCTGGCAATGTAACACAAGCATGACAAAATGTGAACTAGAAGATGTAAGCCTGGAAACAAATCTGGGTCTCCGTCTCCATGCCTGCCCGTGCCAGCTGAGATGGATTGCAAAGCAGTGCTGATGTACAAAGTAGATGGGGAGCGGGGAAGAGACTGAATTTGCTGCTGTTTGTAGGCTCTCTGACCAGTGATCCATGATGCATCTCTGGTATCCGCTCCAGAGGGAGCCAATCACATAACTGTCAGCATTTCAATGGCAATCAGGACCAAGAGGAAAAAATATATTCTTATAAAAAAACATAAGAGACCAAGTCCTTGGTTTAAACCACAAAACAAAATCAAAGCAAGTATAACCAATCAACTGAGGTTATGAGCGCTTCCAGAGTGGCATGGGAAACTGGGAAGCAGAACCAGATGAACTGTACATAAAGCACGACTTAGACATCATCTTGATTAAAGCTACCAGTTGAAAATTCTAAATTAAAAAAGAAAACAACACATACCCCCCCTACTTGTTCTTACAGAATAACACCTAGTGGCACACTGGGAAAACAGTATATGTGAACTGAAATATGCAAGTTTGGAAGCAAATATCACTCTTATGCCCCGCCTTTTGATATGGGAATTTGAAAGTTGCAGTTATGAGGTGAGGAATTCCCAGTGGGAAGTTCTTTTCTGTTCCTGATTGCTTGTGAGCACCCTGCTCTTTCCTGTTCATAACCTCTTACCATATCTCTAGACTCGATTATTGTGACTATGGACCAGATTTTCATGTAGGCATTGTATAGAATTCCAACAACTAGACTCCTAAAGAGAAGCATGGAAGAAATTTAAGCCCTTAAGTTAAAAAACCCCTCTGGTTCAATGCTGCCTACCTGAGGAAGATGTCTCTGTTCAATAAGCGCTTCCATGCTTTTATATTAAATTTTCCTACAGCTCTAATGCTCATCATGCCGAGTGCTGCTTCAGTCAAGATAAACCAGACTAAGGACCTCTGCGCCTACATCATTGCTAAGGCTGTCTGTAAAACAAAGGTGAGCAGTTAAAGGTGACAGTCAAAGGTGACAGTCATACTCTAAGAGCACCTGACACCCACCAACACAGCCGGCCTGTCACTAAACCCTGCAGTAATCATCACTGTCTTTTAAAGGTATAGCTTTATTCTACAACCAGCAGTTAGAGACTTGTCCAAAGTGTGTGAAACAGGATCAGTTCTCCCCTCTGCCTGAAGGGATTCAAATGCATATTTCTCCCCAGCTAAACAGTTCTCTAATCCACAGCCTGGTTGGAGATGGAGATATTCTCCACTTCTCCTGTTAAAGTCATGCACCAGGTGGAAGATGATTCAGGATTCACTGGGCTAGAAAGTGAGGGCACCAGGGCGAACCTGACTCTGTCGCTTAATGGTTTGGGCAATCAATTGGAATGGGGAGGCCTGAATTCTGGTCGGTGGTCCAAGAATTTGATGTATTTTATCCTATAACTTCTCAAGAAAATAAATTTAACCTTACCCCCAACGTAGGTATCTAAATCTTTATGGGTTTGTAGAGCTGGGCAGATAAAGATTAATAACTCTTCAAATCTTGGCCTATGCCATCAAGAACACAGATTTTTACAGTGCCTAGGGTGATTGTATTAGGTGCCTGAGAAAGAAGAGAAAAGCCTTCATGGATTCATACTTGTAAATACAACGGTTTGCCTTTGAATTCTCCATTCTTTGTTCATCTTTTTTGCATCGCCTTTCATTTTGTGACACACAAGCAACAGAAGAGTGGCCAGCAACCTAGGTAATATTATAGTTAAAAGCACTCTGTAATGAATCTAAGTTCTAGATCTGCAATTGGAGTTTGATAAAGCAAATCATAAGAGGTAGAGGGGTTTAACATAGACATCCAGTCCTCCCATTCAGTTTCAAACCTTCCCATCCTGTTATATCAAGCAGTAGGGGAGCAAAAGATGAGCAGAGGTGGTGGGAATACGCAGTGACCTCCACATGTGCCAGTCTGAGATATGGGGCACTTCTCTGGCTGCAAATTTCTGAGTGAAAGAGATAGGGAGATTTAGCAAAGTCGTAGCGAAATGTATGATACAGTTGTGTAAGGGGGAGGAGGAGAAGGAGCTCCCCACCTGCCAGGCAAAATTACATCTATTTTAAAGAGAAAAATCTATTTAATTTCTTACTATTCTCTTGAGCCTTGCTTCTTTCCTTAAAAAAACATTATTTGCTGCCCAAATGCAGAAATAATGCCTATGCAGATATAGCAGTTGGAGAAAAGGGAGCCTAGAAATGTGCAAAACTATTTGGAGAATTGGGATCTCATGACATATCTCTTTCCCCAAAAGCTCAGCACTGCAGTTCCTTTCCTGGTATGATCGTTTCAGCTTCTGTGCTGAGCTTTTCATATGAAAACAGGGAATTGTACACGTCTCTTTTTAAACGTGTTCTGCTACGTGACTCCTAACAGCTCAATCTTGAAAACTCTTTGGCCTTTATAAATGCCTGCAGCATTAAACTGTAAACTTTCCTCCACCAACATACACCCATAAATACTCAAAGCCCAAAGTAAGGAATGTACTTCTTCAATAGCACTGAGCTCTGTCGCTGCCCCAGATTTACTTTTCAGAGAGTGGAGAGGCAACTGCAATGTCTTAGCATGAACATAAAAAACTGCATCTAAATTCACTGGTAAAAATCATATTGATCTCTTATAATTTATTAATGTGATACAAAAATTCTGTTTCAGAACACCTAGTTAATACGGCATACACAAGCTTTTGTTTCATAGCTGCATTTTCTCTGAACAAGGTTGTTTCTAATATTACTTAATTAAACAAAATTAAATTAATTTCTGTCTAAGAAACAAGAAACAACAGCTTTGTTGAATAAAATGATCTTCATTTTCTTGAAGCTATTTAAATTAAAAACATGACTTTCTACAGTTGGAAAAAAAACATCCATGGTTAAAATGTTTGAAGCCCATCAATCTCTTTAACCACACAGCTAATGTGTTCCTTCTGTTTTCTTTGAATGAAATCACCATGAGTGGTTAGATGTTGATTTAACATAAAGCAAATGGAAATGGGTGTTTCCTTAGTCATGTGTAGAATTTATTTTTAAAAACAATTAGCAAGTGTTATGAGTAAGTCAATGATTTTGTCATTTCTTAAATAATGATATAGATTATGAGTAATTAAAATTGATTACTGAAGTAAACTATGTAAAATGCAAATTCATATTACATTTATTTGTTAGGAACAGCTGCAGAATTATCTTATTTTATTGATGGGTTTCATTTTTTCCCAAGTGACACTAAAATCAATTACTTAGTTTAAAAGACCAGCTATTGTCAAGATATATATCCAAACTTTTAAGACAATACATTGGACATTTCCTCTTATGGGTTGTATCATTCACACTTTATTTACCTAAATTTGTCTGCAAAATTAATTGGGGATTTTCCTAAATAAAACATGCAAAATTTTGCCTTTTCAGTTTTATGTTGAAATGGTAAAATCATGTAATGGTTTTTTACTTTTCCATGTACCATGGAAAAAACCCCGTGTCTTTACATTTTACCAATTAAACCGTGTCTTTATATTACACCAATTTCAGCTGATGCTACTGCACTACGTATATACAACCTCTTCTGTCAGTCTTTGCTAATATTACATCTAATTATAAGTTCATTGTTACGTTATTCACAAGAGTACATACAGATAGGAGGAAATGTCAGTTGCTAGTATTTAAAGTTCAGTCATAAAACTCCAGTCATAAAAAAATCGGTTGCATAAAGTCTGTGTAAACCATTTCTCATGGGGGAACTGACACTTACGGCAATACCAAATATTATTTATCGAGATATTAAACCATTTTAAATTAACCTTTTTAAGAATAGGCAGATGTAAGCTGCAATTCTATGGCAAAAAAACCCTCTAGTGGAGTCTACAAGATCATATGGCAGACATCATAATTTGGCTCATTTTTGCCGCAAGTTAAATCATCTTTCTCAGATGCGCCTCCTTCAAGTACACAGCTGACAGTTAAATCAGTTTTCCAGTTGTTACTGTCCTACATATAGTAGCTAGAAATGCTAACTGATACACAGTTCTTGTGATTATGTCGAAAATTACTACGAATTTGCTTTTAGTTTTTCAAGGACATGATCCAGCAGGTTCAGCAAAGCAATGTGAGAGCAATACACACAGAATATACAGCTTAACATGAAATGTTACAAAATTTGACATTAGTAAAAGAGGCAAATAAAATATTATCAAATGATTTTGCTAAGATTATAGCATTTCTTGTAGTGTTTTCAAGCTAGGTATTATGCACTGTTGCAGCAAGATTTTAAGGAAAATCTACTTGTCTGTACTCACTTGTGGTGTCCATATGGAATGAGATACGTATTTTATAGGGATATGGCAAAAAGCAAAAAGTAGGAAGTTTTAATGGTGAAAATAAACTTGATTCATTATAATTCCTTCTTATATATTAATATTCAAATCTGGCAATAACTGTGGCTGAGTAAAAACTAAAGTATCAGATTCAAGTATGTCATGGGTATATGTGTGTACAATTTTCCTGTTTTAAAGAAACAGATGCTGATTCACGTTAAGTAAAATTAATTGCTTGAATAATAGTATTTTACTTGCCAAACCATATGCACCTCTGCCAGGTATTCTTACAATCCAGATTTAATGAGAATTAATGGAAGCACGTGTTTTCAAAACAAATGCTGAAAGGTCTCTATCTGCATTTTTACCAATTGTTTAAAACTCAGTCCATTTCTGCATGTAGAAAGAAATATGATTCCACAAGTTTTTGATGAAAAGGGGGAAAATAAACTTCAATCCTGCAGCTGAATCCACGTAGGTGAATTCACTTCGACTTCAGCAAATATTAACACAAGGCCTAGTTCTGCAGTTCTTTTCAGTCTTTTTGTGGGTAAAAAAGTTTTACAGAAACCAACAGACTTTTTGCTCCAAATAGAAGAATTCCTCTCTCACGTCCTCTCAAAGGAAAACCGCCAACCCCACATAAAACTTCTACTCTCGACTGTTTTCTGACTAAATCCTGCTCTCATCAACTAAAGAAAAGGCTGTTAGCTCAGGGCTATCATTGCTTATCTGCAATTACATATATTTGACCAAAAAAAGAGGAGGATTTGTTAATGATATGTTTTAAAACGCCAGTAAAGTGACAGCCGATCAATATGTATATCTTTATATTTCTATGTCCCTCCTTTTAAGCATGTTTCTGTAACAGATGCATCCAACCCTTTCAATGAAAATCAGTTTCTAATAAAATACATTAAGATGCCTGTATGATTTAATTCTATTAGAAATGCATAAGGGGTTATTTAGGGTTTATACATACATTTATAAGGATATTTTTAGCAAGAAAGAGCAGTCGACCGTAGTAGGGATACACAAAGGACTTAAAAGAATGGGTTACTGTGGGAGCAAAATGTAGCTAAAGAGCAGGTACTCTATTTTTTCCCCAGTTTTTTAACTTTTAACTATATATAGTAGGTACAAAACTATCACACAGACACACGATCTCCTGCCCTCCCATGCTGAGTTTGGTTTTGAGGCAGTTGGCAGATTTAACCCAGTTGAAACCAGCCTCAGGAAGATGCACTGCTCACTATGGCAGAACTCCTCCTTTGGTCCTAGAAGCCTGGGACTGCTCTTCCACTCCCCAGTGCCCTCGACAGGTACTGTGAGTTGAGGCAGGTCAGCGTGGCTACGGCATGCCCGTATTTCAGCGATTTTTAGATACTAATCCCTGGGATTATTGCTAGCACTGTTGAAAGTTTAATGTGGCTTTGAAGAGCCCTGGACCAGCTCTATCATTCTTCCTACCTCATGTCGCAAGGTCTTAAAGATCCACTTTCTTTTTAACCATGTCATGTTTCTCCTTAGTACATGTCACAACTGTCTAAACAGGGACGCTAATTGCACAGGTATGCAGAGAAGTCAAAATAATTAAGTTAAGAAATAAATCATTACCATTAGCAAAGGTAATGGTCCTGATTTCCTGGTGCGGTGTGGGTGTTTTAAGCTGAATTGTCAATATGCTTTGGACCTAAAAGAGTGGACCAAGCCCCGAGCGGTCCCGTCCGTGCATGCGATTCTGCGGGTAGATTCCCTTGACAGGATTTCATTTCAGTGCTGCAGCTAGAAAAGGCAAGGGGCCGGCTAAAAAGAAAATAGAAAGCCCCGAACCAGGGGGAGGGGGGAGTCACCAGGACAGGTCTGCGCTGCATTGACCTGCGGCCGTAGCTCGGTTTCTCCCCAGGGCCCCGCAGCCCCGGGCTGGTTCGGAGCAGCCCTCGCCCAGCCCGGGGCCGGCGGGCAGCGCAGCCGGGCGCTCCCGGCCGCCCGCGTCCCCCCCCCGGGGCCCGGCCGCGCCGCGCTGCCCCCAGAAACGAGCCCTCGCTAGCGCCCAGCCGCTTCTCCCCGACCTTGAGAGCTGGGAATTGTTCGCGTTGCGCATCCTGAAAGGTCAGAGCGCATCCTCGGGATTTTGCATCGGGACGGAGGGAAACAACCCGACCGTACGGCCGCCCCCGAAGCCTGGTTTCCAGGAGCAGATTTGGGGCAGGAACGCAACAGCGCTACTAGACTGCGTTTTGTCTCTGAGCACGGGAGTGAGTCAACTCGGCATCCTTTAAATCGTTTCCAAGTGCCGTTCGCCCTGTCCTGACATGTTTTCCCCGAACGCACCGCCGTGCTTCGCAGCGCCGGCCCTGGCCCTGACGGCCGGTGCGGGCCCAGCGGCGCCCCGCACCGCGGTCGGCGGGCGGGAGCCGGGCCCTTCCCCCGGGAGGACGGGAAGGGAAGGAAGGGGCCAAAAGAGCCGCCAACGCACCGAGGAGCGGAGATCCCCCTCCCTGCCGCCCCTCGCCTGCTCTCGCTCGCTAGCCGCCCGGCCCGGTGACTTATTTTTGGGCGCAGACGGGGGGGGAGGCCCGCAGTGGCGCAGTGAGTTGGCCCGGCCCGGGCAGCCCCCGAGCCCGGGCCCGCCGCACAAGTTGGGGTGCGCGGTCGCGCTGGAGGATACGGCCAAGGAGAAAGTGCCGCGGAGACGCCTGCCGGCCTGCAGCGCGCCAGCAGCCGCCGGGGAAGGGAGAGGGGGCGGCGGCAGGCCCCAGGCCCCAGGCCCGGGAAAGCGCCGGGGCCCGAGGCGCCGGGCAGGGGCGCCCAGCGGCTCCGCGGCGGCGGGCGGGCGGGCGGCTCCGCGGCGGTGCGCGCCCCTCGGCAGCCGCGGCGGTGGGGCGGGGAGCGGGCAGCGCTGGCGCGCAGCCGAGCTGCTCGGCCTTCGGTGCCGAGCGGCCGGCCGTTTGGTATTAGCCTTCACCCCCCCCCCGGCTGGAAGAAGGGGCGGGGGAGAAAAAAAGGCAGGAAGGGAGAGATTTTTGTCCTTTGCCGGTGCTGCTCTACGTGATAATATGTTTATATGATTAGCTGAGCCCAGGGGTGGGGAGCGGAGGGCGAGGGGGTGGAGATTGGAGGGGGAGGAGGCTGGAGGTGACTCCAGTTCAGAGCCGGCGGAGAGTCTGTGTCAGGACTTCGCAATCCCCAGTCACACACGGAGAGGTGCATGAGCAAAAAGGAGGCTGCGATACAATTCATTGGGATTTTTTTTTTTTTTTTTTGGTGTGTATGTATTGCGTTTTTCCCATTGCTGCGCGCGTTACTAGCTCAGCGCCCGGCGCCCGGTCTCCAGTCGCTGGCGGGGCAGCAGCAGCGGGAGGAAGAGGAGAAAATCCGAGGAGAGGCCGGACCCGCACCCCGCCAGAGGCCAGAATGTCATCCCGGGAGATGTAAATCCGGTCGGTGCGAGCGAGAGACACAGAGGAGGGGGGGTCCATTGTAACATTTTCGAGTTGTTCCCCGCTACTCCCGCTGCTGGCATCGCGTCCTGATCGTTGCACAGAAAGGACTCCAAAGGCTGGGCACACACACTGCGCGCCGCGCTCGTCGTCCCCTCCGCTTCGTTTTTTTTTTTTTTCTTTTTTCAAAAAATCGAATTTATTTTTTTGCGTGTGTGTGCGTGCGTGCGGGAGCCTGGCTGTATCGTACGTTTCGTGCGGAGCGGAGTGTCGGAAGCTGCAGGAAAATGTTGACTTAGCCCCAGAAAAGCCTCCCGGCTGGCTGCTTGGAGGAGAAGCCGCCTTCTGCTCTGCGCTGCCCCAGCCCGCCGAGCCGCAGAGCCAGCTGCCTCCCGCTCCCCGCCCGAGCCCGGCGCCCGCCCGCCCGCTCCCCGCGCCGCCGCCGCCGGAGCCCCGGGAGTAACTCCGCCGCGCTCTCCCGCAGCCCTGCGCTCGGGGCGGGGGGGGGGGGTGACCCGGCTTGCGGGTCCCGCCGGGGCGAGAGATCCCGGCCCGCCTTCGGCTCCCAGACAGAGGTAAGCGGAGCCCCGCGCCGCAGCCCCGCCGCTCGCTTCTGCCGCCGCCCGCTCCCGACTTCAGGCGGTCCCCCCCGAGCCGCCGCCGGGGAGACACTTAACTTTAGGGTCTGCCTCGCCTGCCGGTGCCCGAGGCCGCTGCTCTCCCCCCCCCCCCCCCCGCACTCCCGCGGGCGCCCACCCCGCCTGCCGGCCCCCGCCGCCGGCGGAGGAGGGACGTGCCCCTCAGTGAGGCCGCGGCCCTTGGGCGGGAGCGCCGCGGCGCCGGCGACGACCCGCACGGCCGCTCTCCGCCCGCGCCGAGCCGAGCCCGGCCGGGCCGGGCTGCCCCCCACCCCCCCAGCCCTGCGGAGGGGCCTGCGGCAGCCGCGGCGGGTCCACGCAGCCCCCGGCCGCCGCCGGGTGGCCGCCCCGCCGCGGGGCCCGCGGGGCCGGGGGTCCGCCCGCGGGGCCGGGGGTCCGCCCGCGGAGCAGGCCCCGCCGCGGCTCGGCGGCCCGCGTCGCGCAGCGGGGAAAGTTGCATCCGTTCAGTAAATAATTACCTGTTGCGGGTTTATTTGTGTAACTCGACCGAGCGTCCGTCCACCAGCCCGGGTGGGGTGGGGGGGGGTGGCTTTGGGAGGAGGAATAAATTACCCTTTGTCGGCTGTGGAGTGAGAACAACTTTTTTTTTTTTTTTTTAATTTCTATTTATTTTCACATGTAGAAATCTGGGGCCATCTGGAGACAGAAAACAGAGTGTGTCATGAGGCACCGTTGCTGTGTCTGGCTCTAAAAATAACATCTTGTTGTTAGTCTGCGCCAGCCCTGCTGGGGTTTGGACGCGGTTTGTCAGAAAGTAAAGCGATCTGCTGGTGCTCAGGTGTGTTTTTCTTTGCATAGAAATGCCCCTGTGCGCAGCGGAAGGAGCCCTGCAGAACAAATGTTCTGCTGTTTGGTTTCCTCAGACGCTCCGGCTCCCTCCTTTTGTTGCTTGCCACGAAAAGAGGTGCCATTTCGCATCATTCTGCAGAAATTGTTTGAATTAATGCAAGTGTGAATTCTTACCGTTTGAAGGAGGGTATTAGCATATCAAAGGTTTCTTAGCTCCGGCTCAATTGAGAAAACTTCAGCTTGTCTTCCATTTGCTTCCAAGCAGAGGCCCAAAGGGCAGTGGGAATTGTAAAGGGGTAAAATGGGGAGGTGGATTTGGGTTATGTTTCTGAACTTTCGCTGTTTCGCAATTATGCCAGTGAAAAACAAGGTCCCTTCGCTGCAGAGCCCTTGCGAGCGCTCGGACAATTACACTCTATTGATTAATGGTTCGTTCCGAGGGAAAAAAGTGACCTTTTATGACAGGCACTGCTGCGTGGTTTCTGATGTCTCCTCTCTGTTAGGGGGATTTAGAAAGCCCTTTCTGCCGCGCTCGGGCTCTGGGTATGGCCTACACGGTACTGGCTGCGGGGACTCAATGGGGAAGACCTTCTAATTACTTCAGGAAACAAATGAAATCTGGTCATAAAAGACCTCTCGGTTCCAGACCTTTGAAACGAATATGCTTCCCTCCTTAATGGGTGGGTAGGCTGGAATAATAGATATTTTTAGGGAGAGTTTTGAAAGAAGTTTTGATCGCCACCGGCCATATGCTTCCATTTCCTTTTTATTCTAGAAAAAGTGAAAATGAGTGATTCCTGTAATCTCATTTAATCAGTGATACAATGTTTACTAAGATAACTTAATTTGCGGTTAGTATTGCCCTATAATAAATAATTTGAAACCAAGTATGGCAGGAGAGTTGATTTGCTGGCTGTGTAGTAGTATATTTATCGCATTGTAAGTTGTTTTACATGACTACATATTTGCAGTTTTTCGTTCTTTTGTTACTATTTCCTTGAGTTTGCAAGGGGCTGTGGCCCGGCCTACCCTGTTATTATCTTTGCAAGTCAATATTCATAATATAGCAACGCGAAAGCCAAGCAAAATCCAGTTATCTGTCAATAAGTTGGGACCTTTTCCAGGGACCAGATGTTTCTTGGGGACTGTATTCTGGTTTATGTCTCTGGCAAAAAAGAACTTCCTATGCCTTCCTTGCCTATTCCTTCCTTCCAGACCTTTTACTTCAATGATACCGATATTGCAACATACATTTTGTGTTTTTTAAAAGTTGGGTTAAGTGCTTGGTATGTAGCATTTGGTCTGGTGTGTTGTTTTTTTTCTTTTTTTTTCTTCTGGTTCTCCATTTGATGGTTTGGAGGGGGGGTTCTCTTTTTAAGCCATGAAAGTGATGTGCCTTTAGAGTAGGATGTCTTCACTCATGCTTCAATTTCCTGTCATTTAATGAAGGAGCTGAGTATATATGCTATGTCTTGGTGAAAACCCCTGCAGTTAATGAAATAATTTATATAGATTTTTGTTATTCTTAAATGGACACGACCATTTGGGCATTTTGTAAATAAATGTGTTTAGTGGTCCTAAAATTGCGTGTCATTACCTTCAGGTAATTTTCAGCAGTTTATTTACCTAATGTCTTCAGCTGTCTGAAGTAGTACCTTTTGGTGGTATAAAAGGAACATATTGATGTAATTGCCATTATCACACTTAAGTTGCTGTTAACTAGTCTGCTTTGAATGCGGAGTGCCATAAAGAAAGCACATTATCCTTTCAGCTGTTAGGGATAATCTAAAAATTCTCTTGAAAATGTTGCACTTTGGTTTATATGATGGCAACCCCAAACTCGACAAATCTCTGAAGGTAAAAAAAAGGTAGTGGAAAGAAGATTTTCGACATTCAGATGACAAAATTGGACCACTTGGAGCAAAATTAATGTGCTGCAGCAGCACTTCAGCTGCCATTTTCAATCACTGTGGGTTACTATGTGTTGGCAACAGCAAAAAAGCGTAGACGTTCATATAGCTCAGGGAGCTGGTAGTTGGGGGAATCAGGATATTGAATCATGTGGGGTAGAACAAACCAATTACTTCAGGTTTTGACTTGAGAATTTCCAGTAAACATTTTTTTCTGGCTTTTGGCTCCCCTGCTCATTAATAGACCAACATCAAAGCAGGCAACCAAACTTCCAAATGTTATAAAAACTAATGTAAAGATACAGATCTCACATGTAGTCTTGCAAGTCTTAATTTAAGACAAGCAGTTGGAGTTTTTATTGCTGCAATTTTCACAATCAGCAGAGACATTAACACCAGGCTTCTGGGTGTTTCCCTTCTTAAAATGAGCAAGAGGAGAGCTTTAAAAAAAACAAAGTTTGCTTACTTAGTTCTTATTTGATCACTTCAGAAGCTTTCTCAATGTTTTATTTATCTCTTATTGCTTTTAATGCATAAAGTCAGGAAAGGGGGTTACTCAGGAATTCTAGTCTCTAGTAAGCAAGCACCTTATTAAAATTTAAATAAGCGAGGTAGTATAGTCTTAGGAGTTTGTAGTCTTTACGGTTAGTAATATGTAATAATATGATTATTTTTATTTCTGAAAATGCACTATGTGGATATGACATTTTGATTAATATATATTTTTAAAATGTAACTAGTTATGATGAAAAATGCTACAGTCTTGAATGACAGCTTTTTAGAAAGGTCCGTCATTTTCCATAAGGATACTGGAAAGAGAAGTCTCTAGTTAGGCAAAATATTTATCAAAGTTATGTTTGCAGTACATTTCTATATAGTGTGTCATAAATTCCTACAAAAAATAATATCCATCCAATATAAATAATTGTTTAATGTTTAGAGAGGGTAGAAACATAATTGTAGGGTTTTACTGAAATTTGGTCTAAAAAGTTCATGTATTTCCAAGCCCTCACTCATCCTGTGTCCACCTAAGATGTTGACATACACGTAAGAAAATACTGTCAACTTCTAGTACGGCTCTTGCTGAGGATAGCACCATGCTTAATAATAATAATAATCATCATAATCATAATGAAGAACAACCTACCAATAAACACCTGGAGATATTTTATAGCAAAAAATGCTCTATGTCTCCTCTACATTTCCAGTGAGGAATATCTGTGGATGACTGATAATACAAGAACTGGAAGTAACAATTAATGACTTTACCTGGTGAACTGCAAGAGAAGTTAAACTGCATCTGGTATATAATTGAAATCATATTCATGCATAGGTAGACAAGCAGTCAGTTATAAAGCAATACACTTTAGAGCAGAGGGTCGTGAAATTTATAGTCAGACATGTTACTTGGAGATGTCATGTTAAACAGACTCTTTCGAAGCATTTTATAGGATTGATGTTTGTGATGTACAAAAGCGATTTGAAATTGCAAGAAATTCACCTTTTTAAGGTGAATTTTAAGTATTTATGTGCAGCTTTTAAACTTAAAAGCTGTCTGTTATTTTTTTAAAACCCTCAGTTTGAAACAAGTAAAAGATTTAAGCCATCACGGTTGTAATTGGATGTCAGGAAAACTGGAAAAACAAAAAGCTATTTTAAGGCCATTCTCAATACTCTTAACAATCGTGTTTAATATTTAAATAGTTTTCAAACATAGCTGCATTTTGTTTCCAACAGTTCTTAAAATAAAACTAGTAGGTGGCTCTGTTGGAATATTGGTAACTTGCAATTTAATGTGAATCCGTACCTGGGTTAGAAAATACTTCCAGTCTTTATTTAGCATATATGATTCTTTTTAACATTCTTCATTAAAAAGGTGAAAGATGACAGGCTTAAAGCCCTTTTCAACAGCTAATTTTCTTGGAATTCATGTTTTTTTTTCAATCTGTAATGTATGAGATGTGTTTCTACAGCACAGGCTGTGAAGATTCTGTCAGTTACTATAAGCGATTTAGTTATAGAAATACACTTCCTTAATGAATGGTAAGGTCTTACAGGATTCTCTAGATACAAACTGATAGTTAACCAGAAATTGATTCCTTAGGAAAAAAACCAAACCAAAACAAAAAAAAGCCTTCAGATTTGGAATCATAGCGTCTCCAGGTTATGGATCGTTACATTAAATGGAGTATTTTATGGGTCTTAGAAGAACGTGTAACCTGCATATGTCATGATTTCTTTCTTTTTGATTTTCATAAGGTACTGTAATGTTTCAAGTTACTCTAGCCTGCTGTTTACCCAAATTATTTAGAAAGGCACAATAATCAAAAGCATTGCAGCCTGACTGAAGCAAGCACAGTGCTTAACACCTGCAGGTAGAGTGCAGTCTCCAACAAAATGCTATTGATTGTTATCCTGGCACAAAGCAAGCTTAAATACAGTTTGCTTAATTACAACAAAAATTGGTTTTTATGAGTAAGGTACTTCATGTTTGGGGATGTTTTGTGTGTCATCTGCTAAGTAAAATCCCACCACACTTGTATAAATTTGTTCAATTATCAGAGCAGCTAAGAGGAGGAAAAAAAAATCAATTTACCCTGAAAAGCACCCAGAAATAAGATTACCTTGGCTAGTAGGAACTCGCCAGCACTGTCTAAATTGCTTAATATTATCAAACGTTGCCATTTTTCATGTTCAATAAGAAGGATATTGACTATTCTACATGTCCAGGTCTGCTATTTGGCTATTTCTTTATAAGGTATAAGCATGTCTTATTTTTATTCCTACAATAGCAGTTACAGATAAATCAGAGGATCTAACAATAACTTTATAAAATAGATGGAATAATACCATTCACTGGAGAAATAGTATTTACTTGAGATAAGTGATCACAACTAGTTTTTTCTCCTGTATAGCTTGTTGTTCTTGTAACAGACAAATGTAAATACCTTAGCAGACATTTCAGAGTGAAAGGCAAGAGATAAAATGTAATTACTTTTCAGGGTGGCCCTGACTATGCCCGTGTTCTTGTCTGTGATACAAAAAAAAAAAATATTTGCTCATCACCTCAGAATATGAAGGCCATAGTTACTTCTGAATATAAAAATATTTTCTGATTTTTAATGTTGACCTCAGTATTTATCTTTAGCTCTTCTGTGTAAGCTAGAATCCTTATAGCCGTAAATTCTAGTCACTCTTACCCAACCGAGCATTTAATAGAGCACCTAATGGACTCTGCTCCTGTATTTTTCTTGAATGCATAACATCTTGCTTCATTCAGTCACCAAAACTAACTTTGCTACAAGGACAGGCAACACGACAAGTTAGAATCAATGGACCATTTGTAGGTCACAAAGTCAGTTTACTGGAATTTCAGAGGAAACTGGTTGAAAAGAGAGGACAAATGTCACTTTGAATAGAGATGTTTAAATCAGACTTCTGCCTTAGGGTAAAATTTAGGTCTGTTGTAGCCTAGATGTAATGTCTCCCTCTACAGAGCACAGCATTAATCATGGCTTGACAAGTGATCATGGGCTGAGAAAAATAGGGCCTGTCTTGGTTGTGTGGTTATTTTTTTTTTCTAATCTTAATCTCTTAGGAGCACATTATAAACACTAACATTTACACAGAAAGATTTAAGTATCAATGTCTGTATTTCAGTAGTGAAAGTAGCTAGCTTCAGAGAAAATCTAGTTAGAGCTAATAAGAAGCTACTTAGGTTTCTTACGTAGATGCAATATCAAGAATATTTTCCTTTTAACATAATGCAGTTTTTTGTCATAGGAGATTTATCTTACGCTATTTCCTCATACAAATATGGTAGAGTCTAGGTCTGCCTGTTTTGTCCCTTGGTGTACTAAATAACTCTGAAATTACTGTCTTTTTGCTTCAACAGTGTTTTTCAATGTGTTTACCACCCAAGAAAGACACTTCCTTTTGCCCAAGCAGCAATACAGGGAAAAAGTGGAACAGTTTTTAAAATGTAATGCAGGTTGACTTGACACTGATCAATGTATATGAGTTTTTTATACTATGTTTATGTTTTAATGATGTGTTACTTGGCCACAATGAGCTACAAAAGCTGGAATGAAATAACAGGAATGAGGACTGCTATTTAAGATCTTGAATTCTGATACTGTACAAATAAAAAGTGTGTTTAATATGTTAATTCTTAAATTAGGGATGTGTTGATGCTTAGATTAGGAGTTGGGAGTGTTCATACCTTTTATGGTAAAGAAGATAGTAAAGAAGGGAATTTTCATATTTCCTGGGCTGCTTCACTGCTTTCTGTGGTGGAGACAGTGTAGGGAGCAGCTGAGCACTCCATGTGCACCGCTGCTAGAAAGGTGTATCTCCTTAAGGTACAGTTAGGTTTCTATCTGCAACTATTGAAAAAAAAGATAATATCAGCAAAGTAGCAGCAAAACAATTTATCACTGGAGAACTGTGCTTTAAAAATTAGGCTACTTCTGTTTATTTAGTTGCCTCTGGATGTGATAAAAGCCCAAATCTCTCATTTAGGGTAGGCTGCTGCTTTCCTTTGTGCCCTCTGTTGGTATTTTTCTATCAGTTGACACCTCAAACTGATTATTGCTCTGAATCTAGATGACAGAATAATCTAACGCTGATTACTGTTAAAAATTGTTTCTGGCAGCTGGGGAGGGGATGACCGACCTTGCTTCTGACTATCATGCTTGCTTTGCTGTTGATGGGATCTGGTGTAAATAGAGAGTGAGCCTTACTCTGAAATTAGTACTGCAGTGGTGGAGAGAGATCACATGCCAGAAGGAGACTTTAGTTCACCTTTCTATATATTCTCTTGTAGTATAATATTTGCCATTTTTTATGGCATAGCAGTCTACACTGGTGTGAACGGTGTTCAGAAACAGCTCCCTTGCAATAGGCAGCGTTGCTTCTAAATAAAGTGACATTTTAAGGAAAGATTCCCGAGAGCAAGTTCTGCTGTTGACTCTGCATTTCTCTGGCAAATTCCTGATGCCCGTGTTGATGGTAGGCAGAATTATTTTTGTCTGATCCAGGCATCCTTTTATTCATTCTTCTAAGCTTAATTTAGACTTTTTCTACGCAAAGTGACCGATTTGGAAAACTTTGCTTTCCCAGAATGAATAATGATTGCATCTTCATTGTGTGTTCTCTAGTGAACAAAGTCAGTGTTCTCTAGAAGACCAATTCATAACTATTTCATTGGTAAATTTGTCATTTAAATATTGAAGGGCAGTGTCTTCTGCAGCTTTGATTTACTTCAGTCTAGTAGGTATGTCTTAAACAGAGACTGTCAATTGGTGAGGCTGATTCGTGTGTAAATCAGTATAAAGTGCTTAAAGGAGAGAAGGTGCCTCCACAGTTGAGATGTATTCCTGGCTGAGCTGCTGTGCCAGGAAAATGGGCTGAGATTGGGAGTTATTTTAGAGAGGGAGGGGAGCTGCTGAAATAATTTGAAAGTGAGGAGAAATCCTTTTGCCCTTCAGGCAATAATCTTAATTGGTGCTTGAATATAGCATCATCTCTCCAAAATGTTAGCTTTCTCCCCCCCCGCCCCCCCCCTTTTTTTGCTTCCTCATTCTTTCCCTCATTTGAGGAGGTGTATAATAGTATCTGATAATAACCGGTTGTGGATCCACTGTTAAAGATATTCCAGCAGCAAAGAAGAGCTCTGTATGCAGCAGTCTCATCATTTTGAACACCCCAAATTTGTCCTACATTTGTCCCATGTAGTGACTGTAGCCATACTATAATATCATGAGTCTATTTCCACTTTTTTTTTTTTTAAAAAAAAGCTGACATTGAAACCTTGAAAGGTTATATTTTGGAGTTTATTTTTCCAGTGAAAATTGAAGTCACATGGGGCATATGTGACTTTATGCCCTATGCATATGCATTTATTTTATGAGTATTCTTCGTAAGTCTAATGGCACTACTTGCAGCAGTAAAGAAAGTGGGATTTGGCTCTGTAAGAGAAACAAAACCACAAGCATACTTTCATTCTTTCCATGTTAGAAGAGAAATTAATGTTGCCTCATGCCTTTCCAGTTTTTTGAGTGTGTGCTAAAGGTTACGTAGGACAAAGGCTTAATTTTGATCTGCTTAATATTTATAGCTTCATTCACTGAAGCTTTTTCCCATTTGCGTTGAAGGGATTTTTATCTAGAAAGCTCATGCTGTTACGGTGAACAAACTTAAGACATCTTAAGGTAAGGGTAATGTCTTCTGGAAGAAAAGCAGTTTACCTCCAGTTGGATGAAAACTATGTAGTTGCTTCATAATTTGATATAAATTGATAGAGACTTTTTTAATTTTCAAGATAACATTCAGTTCAACTGCTTTTTAAACTTCGGTGGAGTGCATGTGTAATTGTATCTGAAAGTGGCATTGGGTTTTATCTCCCAGCAGTAAGTAGAATGAGGGATGCTGATGTTTGTTTGGTTTTGGGTTAGGGAGATGCATCAGATAGGATGAATTTGTTTACTTGTTTGGGGTGGTCTTTCATTTCTGTTTGGTTCTGGGTAAGCAGAGCAATTTTTTTTTCCCTTTTTTTCTTTTCTTCTCTGTTTTTTTTCCTGCCCTGAAAGCATTTAGGTGACTTTGAAAAAGAAATCTGTGTATTTTGATACAGGAAAGACTAAAGCTGAATGTTTAACTTTTCTGAGGGGACAAGAAGAGACACAGAGCTGGAAAAAAAAAAAATGTTTTCTGTGTTAACTCCTTATGTCGGATAACATTGGAGAAGGATTTCTGGGGGAGTTTCTTTAAAATAATGACTGATTATTTGGGTTGCTATGCTGGCTGTTACCCACATTTTTCACATATTTTTGCTCATTCTTCTTATTACCTGCAGAGGGAGCTTGTATATGAGATAATCAGGGTAATCAAGGCATTCAGGGCTGAATTGTTTCCAGTAAGTACAATTTCATTTCACAGTGCCTTCTCTGTTATGTGGAGCAGAAGGGTTCTGGAAGATAGCTTTTAAAAAGGCTGTCCATCAGTAACAGTAAATAACAATGGGCAAAATTTTTAAAACGTCAGTAAGCGAAAGCTGACTTTAGAAATCATATTTCAAAGAAGTGCCTTTTTATTGAAGGCTTAGAAAGGAACTGAGGAAAACAATTTTTGCATGTCGAGGTACAAGAGGACAGTTTTGGTACTCTGTATGATGGGAAGCACATTTTTGTTGCATAAACTGTCTTCTCTGATTCTAAAAATGTCATGTCAGCATGAGAGAGACAACACAGTACTTTCAGGTCTTCGGTACATCTCGTGCAGTGTAGTGTGCTAGCCAAAAAGCAATAGGTAAGTCTTTTCTATTTACACAAGCAGTGTTATGAGTCATAATCAAGGTGATTGCAGATGCAAGGCTAACTGTTAATTTTGCTTTTTCTCTATTATAAAATATAAAAAGGTGAATGAGTCTCATCCAAATATGATTGATGAATTCATAGTCGGACTAAAGCAGGCAAGCAGTGGTAAGGATTGCTGTCTTAAGCTTTAGAAAAATATTGACAACAAGAAGCAAGGGATATCATAACCTAAGTTTATTTGTAAATTGTAACTTAAAGACCAGCTTGAAGAATCAGAAATACTTATTCTAAATAGTGATTTTCCTTAATCTAGCACAATGAAAGAAATGATCTGGTGTATTGCAGGTTTTAGAATTTCTATTACAGTTATCTGGATGGTGGAAGTGTAGGATCCTTCAAAAAGTTAAGACTTCAGAGAAGAAAATAATTCATTTATAATGCAGTTTTGCTTGCTGAGCAAGAAGCATAATAGATGGTACTTAGATGAATTCTGCACTATTTATCTCTGGAAAAAATGGTGGCAATCATTTTACTTTAAAATATTTCAGTAAATTTAAAGATGATTTGCTATGATGCTGCTAGGAAGTAAACCAGTATGCATGCACATTCCATAAAACAGAAACAGCTCTCCATAACATGCTCTCCTGTAATAAATCTGCCACATAAATTGGTTCAAGAGTTGATTTTGTTTTGTTAGTTTAAACTAACAGAACTTTAAACTTAACATATGTTCAGCCTAACGTGGTCTTAGGGTTTTAGTTTGGATTCTCTTTTTAAACACCAGGAAAGATTTACCATATCTAAAAGAGCAGCAACTCAGTGTCGATTTATTATTTATACTGGCTAATCCTTGCTAATGTGAAAAGTCAGCTTGTTATTGTAACACCAAATGGCCCTCTAAGTAGGGAAACAGTTAAGTAGATCTCCTGTAATAGGTTGTTGTCTAATAAAGAGATTTATGGTATTGGCAAGGGCTATTGTATAGGTATTACCCTCTCACAGCATGATCATGTATTATCTTAACAACTCAGTGCCACATTTATGTTGAGCATTTTCATAACAGGGTAAGAATATTAGCCACAGCAATTACACTCCAATAGGATTATAATGCTAAGATTTACAGAAAATATATAAATGATGTCTTTTGTAGAGATTTTGGTAGGTGCTAGGAGTTGAAAAGTTGCATCATCCTTTTTGCATGGGAAAATACCGATGTATTAGTCATGATGAAGAAAGAGAGGTTTCTTAATTTAATCGTGTTGCGGAATTATGGGGAGGCAATGGACATAATCTTTCTTTACACAGTGTGTCTTTTTCTTTCCCAGTGAGGTAAGGTTGTTTCAGAAATTCCATTCAGCAGAGATTGCTGTACAATATGATAATCAAGACGTGTATGTAACTTTAATTCTGTTGTGACAATAGTACAGTTGGGTTTAAGATACATTTTTTAACAAAGTTATGTTTTGAAGGTAGAACAATGGTAATTTACTTGCTACATTGGAAGAGCCTACTTGAATAAAATCATGTTACTTTGTTTTAGCTGTAGTGTAACACAGTTTTTCTGTTTCATTAGCACCAGGTTTTTATGGTGGTAAGTAACTTAGATACTTTTTAAAATTACTACAGGCAACAAAAGTGACAATAATGTCATCCTTGTACAGTTTTCATGTAAGTGACATTCAAGCTGTTCCTTAATTCTTAAAATTTTCCATCTGTTTTTTTAAAAAAACAAAAAAGTGAGACATTAATACTCACTTACTTGACAGAAGGAATGTACCAGTCACATTTAATATAACTAATTATGTTTTATCAATAAAAAACACTTAGGGGACTGATTGAACAAAATACATTAGGTTATATAGTCATTTATGAATAACTGCATTGAGTAGAATAGCAGTCTGAATGGCAAAGTGTGACAAAATAGCCACGCATTTTAAGATGATACCTTGAGGTGTAATTCAATAAATACTAGAATAATGAGTGTTTAAACAAACAAAATACCTTTCTTTCCCTGATTTACTGTAACAAAATGATAATTAGATCATTCCAAATTAAGAAAATGCATAGATGGCAATTCTTATTGTAGAAGGAATTTCCAATACATCTTCCATGTGTTGGACATATGCATGGGTAGTATTAGTTAAATTTGTAAGACACGACATTTCCTGGATGTTTTGGATTAATTCTGTGTATAAGACTTCAGGTAGAAAGATCCTGTACCCATCTGTTTTAACTTGTTATTGATTATGAGGAAGCAGAGGAAAAATGTACCTGTATTTTTTGACATGTAATATTCCACTTCTGAAAATGTGCTGATAGAAGGTAATGTTGCACACAGATTTAAATGTCTTCTGGTGGATTACTGGAAAATAACTGGGGCTTCAAAACTGCATTAAACAATAAATATTCAAAACTTCATTATTTTTGTAATCATGTTAGCAATGTATGACTTCATCTGCCATCAGTAACTCATACATCTTTTTTTTACACAACTAGAGCAAAATTCTGGAGCTTTGTCTTTAGTCTTGTCTTCAGAACAAGAATTATGACCCAAAGAATAACATTTTTTTATTTTAGAAAAACTCCTGTAGGTTCTTAGATTGGCTTCACATTTCATTCATTTTGAACTGTGGAAAACGATTGTATCTTTTGTCTGTAAGTAAAAAGAAAACACAAAAGGATGAATGTTACCCCCTGATGAATGTGGAGCTCCAACCGATTTAAGAGCATGAACTGTGACTGCATTGTTGAGGGCAGTGCTTGGCTGTATACCCTGAGAAGAAGCCA
The DNA here is from genome assembly GCF_947461875.1 of Haliaeetus albicilla. Lineage (NCBI taxonomy): Eukaryota > Metazoa > Chordata > Aves > Accipitriformes > Accipitridae > Haliaeetus > Haliaeetus albicilla. Next base: position 15,495,296 of record NC_091490.1, read on the forward strand.
GTACTTAGAATAAAAGGGCGAATAATGCGTAAAAATTCAGTAAGAGGTAAAGCATTTTTATCAATGCTTTCAATATTACAATTATTTATAATTTATTTTAAAAGTATTAAAAAGTAGGTTACAGTGGATTTGGTTTACACATATTTATCATTAAAAACATTTTCTAATGTTTTAGAAGACAATTTCTGCGTTTGAAAGAGGAAAATATATGCAGAAATATTCTTATCAAATTGTTAGCCTTATGTGCTCTCCTGAAACATTTTTGGAATATGTATATATAACTGTAAGATAAAGATTAACCATTTTTCTTTTTGTACAAATGCTGTAATTGATGGCTTCTTAAAATTAGTATTCTTCCGTTTGCAAGACAATAAATCAGAGCACAAATCCACACTGTAGTCATTTTACTTTTAGTGTGCATTGAAAATGAAGCCACACTAAGTCATACTTAACTGCCCACAGACAACTAACCCTGAAGAAAGGATAAGTCTGTCTCCCCCCACCCCTTTTTTTATTATTATTTATATCTCTCTGTCTGTTTGGAACAGCAGTGCTGTTATGACTAAGAAAGCTTTTGTATTTGGCAAATGAGACACAAATAATCAGCAGTTCTTGGCTCACAACTGAAAAATCTGCAGAACAGAGCACATAAAGCCGGTATAATGTTTGAAGTATACCTGTGAATGAAATTCTTCCATATAATTCTGTCACCTGTACAAAATTCATATATCTTTACTACATCTTCACTTCTAATAGTATTATTTCTGATTATAGTGGTATTTACAGCAGTGTTTGGACAGTGGCATGATTAAAAAGTACTGTTTTCAGCCTGCTTCTGAACATATAGTCCCTTAGAATTTTTTTTTTTAAGATAATAATACAGTGAAATCAGCATCTTTCTATTACCTAATTAATGACCAATTTAAAACTTTGGTTTATTTTAATTAGCTTAATTTTTTGTCCAGCTTTGATCTTTGCATGTGATAGATTGCTGAGATTCTGTAAACGGTAAATTTCTTAGTTCTTGTGTATTTTTTCACAGAAAATCACTCGATATATGAAACAATTATTTAAAACAATTCTTTTTGTTCAATATGGTTTTATATATTAAAAAAATGTTACCAAAGTCCTATATGTTAATTGAAGGAAAGTCAAATAAATGAAAATTTTACAGTAGGTCTGCTGTAGGTCTGCTGTAAGATAGCCAGTAAATTATTTTTGTTTATATTTTAAATAGATACATAATAACCAATATACCAAATAAAGCTGCAGCATTAACAGATTATTAAAACTAATTGGTAAGGATTTACAAAAAATACGTGAGGCAGTGGGAAAATGTGTTGCTGTTTCAGTGCTATGGTTAAGCAGTTGGCACAACTGTGTTCACGACTTCTGCACAGTTGAGAGATACGATTAATATCTCCTCAATCACTTAATTACAGCCATTATTTAAGTTACCTAAAAGAACAACTGTTCAGGTCTTGTACATACAGGAAATATTAGCTGCTGCTAAACCAGCTGAGCAAATATGCTCAGTGGAATTTTATTGTGGTTCACAAAAGGTATAAAGAAGTAGCTTTCAGTATTGTGCTCTAAAATTCACTGAAGTCCATCCGACCATTGAACAAGTTGTGTTTTTACTGCAGTATTAGTGAAAAACTGTGAATGCCGATGGGTACGCAATGTTTCCATCAACAAAAAAAAAAAGGGGAGCACCTGTCTTGCTGTAGGCTTGTGGTTTGGAGCTCTTTGGTGACATGGTCTGATAGGTAGCTGTTGCCATCCCGCACGCGAGGGTGGTCTCTGCCATGGCTGCCACTCGGGTCTGGGAGAGTGTGAGTCACCCTGGGATTCTTTCAGTTGCTTCATAATAAATCAAAGGCATAATTAGGGCTAATTTAGCTAATCGTTGTGAACCGGAGGTAGTCCCATCTGCCCTTCCCCCTGAAAGATTGCCTGGGATGTAAAAGTGTGATCGTTGCGAGACGGAAGGGGGGAGCGATGTGTGCGCTGTCTGCAGATGAAGATCCTCGGAAACCAGGTTTGTCCTTTTTCTGTTATTCACAGTCAAAAAGTCAAAATCTCCATTTTAATGAAGACATTTCAAAGAACAGACGGGCTGAGAAAGATACTATATTTCTTTACATGCTCCTTCCTCTTAAACATGGAAGAGCCCTTAGGCTATAAATTAAAGAGTGTTTTACCCTGTGTAGTTGATCTCAGGCTGCCCAGTAGCAATGAAGAGTTAAAGGAATGGCTTGGTGGTTTCGTGTTTTTCAGTCTGTAGTTATCTAATGTCCCCCTCCTGTCCCGGTTTTGTCAATATTTTACTTTCACCTCAGAACCATAGCAAGTGGGAGGAGAAGTAACTTGAAAGAATGTGATTCAATGCCAGAGATGCATTTTCATGTGGGAACCTTTATAATGCCTTCATGTAAATGACATTCACTATGGAAACCATAAGCGCAGTTATGAGCAGAAAGGTTCATCCTGCGCTCCATGGGAAGGACCCTTTGCTTCTCGCTCTTCCCGGAGAGGGCACGCACGTGTGCCGGGGCTGGGGGAGGCTTCGACCGTCCTCCCCGGCCGGGGCTGCAGGCGAACGGCGCGGGGACCCTGGGAAGCTTGCGGGAGCGTCTCCAGTAATGGCGTGTCCGGAGTCCGTGCAGTTTTACGAATGCATAGGAAATGGGAGCCACCGTAGAGGGTAGTTGTATTTTGCGTTTTTCGTTTTTGCATCATAGGTTGCTCTTTTCTTTTTTTTTTTTTAACTTGGTGTGCTCTCAGGCGTGCTCGCTGACATTCAGTTTCACTGAAGGCTTACTTCTGGAGGGGAAACCTACAACAGAATAGCTTTAAGATGAAAAAACCCTCAGAGTTGTGTTGACAAACCTTCCTGAGCAGTGCAGCACAGTATATGGCACAAAGTACTCCAGTGCATATTTGGAGCAGCAGAGTACACCCGCACAGCAGCCTGGGTCACTGGTGATGCTCGTAGCTTTGCTGGCTGGATTCCAGAGCTGTGGTTCCTAGAGTCCAGGTTTTTTAACCTGGAACAAGAAGAGATGTAGATTGATTTATTTCAAAGGCTTTGTATTTGTAAGCTTTGTTGATGATTCTTATAGAATTTAAAATTGTTCTGCAATTTTTGTTACTACCCCCACCACATTCTTAAAAATTAATTGTCTTGTTGAATAGTGTTTCCCAATCAGCTTGAATTATTGATGTTTTGGTCCTTAGCAGAAGGGCAGTGGTACTTTTCCTCCCATACCACAACCTGTTCAACCCCAGTTTAATGACTTAGATCCCAGTAGCTGTAATAGAATAACAAGACGAAAAAAATGGTAATTATGGCTTATTGAATGGGGCTCAAAATGAAAAATGGCAAATGGACTTCTCTGTAAATCCAGGTTTTAAGAAATCGGTGCTTGATGAATGTTGAAGCAGTTGGTACCTGCTGTTTGGAAGTTAGAGCTCTTAGTGGTCATTGCAAGACAAAGAACTTCCTAGAGGGGAATGCAACATTTCGTAGTATATTTAAATATTTGAAAGTATTTAGCTGAATATATTTTTATTCTTGGCGGCTATCTTGAGCCATTTTTAGAGACTGTGTTTTTTATAAATGTTTTTGAAAGTGAATGAAATAATAACAAAAGTTGAACAATAGTAAATGAATGTCGTCTCATGAATGTGTGTATGGTTGAGTACATGTACGTCTGGATATTTACTAACACGGTACTTATTAAAAAATACAAAGCATCCAGTTTATCTTGTGATAAAATTGTGAGGCAGATCAGGAGGTGACTTGTGACCTTCAGCCTCGTGACTGAAGAGATATTAAACTAAAACTAACTTCTAGACAGTATGTTGATAACCAGGCAGTGTCAGGTGAAGTGCTCTGTCATGCCTCTGTCTGTCGCTTCTTACGTGTCCGAGAAGATGGGCCTTTAGGTTGGGTTCTTTTTTTCCTTTCCATTTTTGCCTGTTACTCATCCTCCTATCTTTCTTTTTCTCTTCTTCCAGAAATAAAATCTTAGTTCAGCCCAGTAGTGACCCATAAATAAACTGTACATTTATTACTGTCACAACCTCTTCGGGACTTGATTTTTAACCAAAAAAATTGCCCAGAAAGTGCAATAGATGTGTTGAAATTGTGGTCAGCTTTTTTTAATTATTATTCTGGCACTGTGAAATCATCAGTCATTTATAGAATATGATTACTTGCAGAACAGCAAATGCTTCTAAATAATTGTATGCAGGTAAACATGCAGACATACATCTCACTGCACGTGTGTGCTGGCCCCTCTTCTAACATGTAGTGCCAACGTTATCTTTCTCTGTCTCCACGTTTATTACTGCTTTGACTCATTCTTCAGACAGATTTGTGGCTTCTGATGTGGATCGGTGGGCTTTTCATAGGGATTAAAAAGCAAATAGCTGCAGTTAGTGTAGCTCGCGTTTGTGTCCTGGATAGAAGTAAGTGTACGTTGGGTGATGAGCGTGCGGCCACTGATGCTGAATGCTGGCAGTCCGCTTGAAGGCAATCAGATTACACTCGGATATTTCATACTAGCAAGTCCTTCCCTTTTCTGTACTGTGCTGCATGTTTTCTGTTCCCTGTTGACTTGCATTCCTTCATTGTCAGTCTTCCTCGGCTCCTTCAATTGCCTCTTTATTTTGCACAGGCTCCCTGACACATCCACCCATGGCACGGCAGGGCGAGCCTGCCCGCACGGCTGCAGCTTTCCTTAGGCCTTCCCTTTTCCATCTGCTTGCTTCCCTTCTACGTCCTACCCAAGGGCTTTCCCACTTCCACTGCACTTGAAACTAGCTGGGGGGATGCCATCTTCCAGCTCTGTCTGCTCCCTTGGCTTTTTTCTTTTTTTTTTTCCTTCTTTTTTCTTTTTTTATTTTTTTTTCCCCTTTCTTCTGGCCTCACGGTATGATTCTCACTGATTTCTGGTGAGTAACTGGCAGTACGGGGGAGTCTACCTGATGATGATGATTTCATTGTGCATCTGATTTGTAATCTATTGCAGAAGTGCCTGCAATGCAGAAGGCTTGATCATGTTATTTAGTGTTAGAAATTTAAAATATGAAAGTACATAAAGCACCGGTTAAATCAAGGTGGCTTGTTGAGCATGTGTATAACTTGCATGGTTTTGGACAATACGGTGTCTTTGGGCAAGCTGTGAAATACGGTGATCTAGGTTAAATTTGGAGTTTTTCAGATTGCCGAATGAGAAGCTGCTAAAATGGCATACGTTTTCTAAACAGGGACAACTTCTCTTAAATTTACCTTCTGTCTGTTGAGCTGTCAGCCATTCTGTCACTGAAGGCTTAGAACTACATTAATGAAAACAAGAGTTTGCTGGATTTCAAAGAAAATGCTATTTTTGTTAAAAATAGCAATCAGACCAAAAGGTTAGACTATCATCAAAGTGTCTGTAAAAATATGCTTAAGACCCCATTCCGTTCTTGCTATCACAAGAGAAGATGACTTGTAAATTGCTTTTCATAAAAGTGAGTTTGATTTAGGGTATTAATAAAATCTAAATTTGTGCATTCTTGCTGTGGGGACTGAAGATTTTAATTTAGTGAAATGCCAGAACAATTTTTTTGTGCTCAGTTTGATGAGTGTTGTGTGAGAATTCCATCTTACTAAATTAGGGCAGACATATATATTACACTGTTTACAAACTGTTATGATTAAAACCTGTTAAATTTCATATTTAATATTCAGTCATCTTTGAGCAAAAAAGTCACCTCGTTTTTGTCTCAGCACTGTTGAATTCTTGTGTTAAAATAGATTAAATTGCAAATGTTAATCTGAATAACTGTGGAAAGTTGTGACCTGGATTTGAAATAGCCATGAGACTACTACAGCAGCAGTAAATCTTCAAGAACGTGTAAGGCTAGCACATGGCAGGGGATATGTCTGATGTGAGAATTAGAGTGCGGGTGGAGGAATAGCCTGAAAACAAAGTCTTGTGCCAATATCGTGTTTTCCTGTTCTAAAAGAATAAAAGTAAGAATTTGTCACTTTACTATAAAGCTGTGTTTTTACAGGCAGCACACAGTAACTTCAAAAAATCTGATTTTAAAATGGTAATCTAAAATTGAAGCTGTATGTAAGAAAGACTGTTTGTGGCACCGAGGCATCTGGGTTCTTAATCCCCATGTGCTTCCTCCGGCGACAGCGATTCCGATCTTTGAAATATGTATGGGAATTGCAGGTGCAGACTTCAGCCTAAAAAACCCGTCAGTCGGAGGAAAAAGTAGATGCTAAATATACTTACCTTTTGTCTTAAGCTTTTTCCTTATGTCCTTAAATGACTGGTTTTTTTTCTCGGCTAAGCCTGGCTTCAGCCCTAGTTCTGGGTACTTTAGAGCCTGATAGCATCAAAAGGTCCTGAGTGTTAGTTGTCAAGCGCTGGCATTGCTGGAATCTTTTATTATCTTACTGCTTTGATTTTCTTCATCTCTCTTACAACATGTCAAATAAGAATGTAGGCGATGTCAGGAGAATATGATAATAGTAATTTTTAAAGCAATGTTTAGACTTAAAAAATAATGTTAAAACAATCACGTTTAAGCAATTCATAATGGAAAAATCAGGGGAAATTAATTGCTAATTAAAAAAAAGTAGATTAAATATTTTCTACGTGCTTATTTGATCCAGTTTGCTGTTCTCTTGTATCTGGATATTTTTGATACAAATTTCTTTTTGCATAAAAGAAAGAAATGAGCTTGCAGATACTGATCCACCTGTGCCCACAAAATAAAATTATCGTGGAGTGCTATACAAAGGTATTATAAGTGTTACAATAGCTATTATTGCAAAGTTGACTATTAGTTCTTTTCAGTTTCTAAAAAATACTAAGATTGTGGGGCTTACGAAGTAAGAGCCTGAAATGCTTTACCTCTCCATTTTTTAAAAGCATTTTAAAAACTGCTTTACAATGAAATGGTAATACCAGCTAGACTATGACTTTGTTGGCTTTATTCACTACAGAGAAGGGGTGATTGGCAGGCTCTGGCATTCGGCTGTCCACAGCTGAACTGCAGGGCTTGAGTTGCGTTGGCAGGGCTGCGCGTAAAAGTTTGTGCCGTGTTTGCCAACTGTGTTCTTGGCTCAAGCTGATGTTACATGTCTCTCGACTCCAAAGCTTGCTCATTTGCCAAATTCTACCTAAAAATGTGTGCTGGAATTCCTAATTAAATAAAACCCTTGATATTTATTTTATGCCTCGGAAAGGCACGCATTCTTTCACAGTAGATGCTGCTTTGGTAGAATACAAATAAAAATTAAAAAAGCCTGAGGTGGATTAAAAAGCTGTAACTGGTATTAGGAGAGAAATTGTCTCTTCCAAACAGATTGGTAGCTTCGGTTCTTTTAGGTATTGAAATTGTGGGACTTTACCAGGTTCTTACCTGAAATTCTTTGCAAACATACATTTTTTGTTTATTCTTCAAGTATTTTGAAAATTGTTCCACTACAAATGATAATTGCAGTCAGTATATAATTTCATTGTTTTTTTCCCGCTATATAGCAATATAGCTACCTTATTGTTGCCGTAAGCTAAAGTTACCAGTTGAATGATAAAGGTATAATTTATGCCAAACCAGTCTAGAAGCTTTTTCAGAAGACTGATAGCAACTGCTTTTATACATATTGCTATGTAAAATGCTTATTAATGTTAGCAGATGTTGCACTTTAATCCCCCAGAATGATTGTTTGGTAGCAGCAGGAGATTTATTAAGCTCGAGTTGTGTGAAATTGTGTGTGCATAAGCTGCTATTTAGATTGTAAAAATGCCATTGAAAACTGTTAAAAAGTTCTAACTGTAATTGGCAGAGAGGTATTAGCTGTTCTAAAAGAAGTATATGTGTACCATTGGCCCTTGTGCTGTAACCTCTTTATCATTTATCTTCTTGTATTAATGTCACTGAATTATTAATTCATGAGCAGGGTTGGATAGGGTGAAGGCACTATTTAAATGTGTGGCACATGTATCCTTATCGCTGGAGACATGAAAAGAGTCATTTTGTGTTATCTATAAAATGGAAAGGACATTTAAAATTTCATTTACGGTAATCCACTTTACTTCCCAGTAAAACACCTAGATTATTGCTACTATAATATAATGTTTTTATTAAAATTTTGTAATCTTTCCACTCTGCTCACTTATAAATATTGTTGATAGACAAATATAGACTTACTTTTTTTCTTTTTACTTGCACATACAGTTCATGAACTGCAGCAGAACATACGAGGGGCAGGGTTTTTTATAAAAAAAAAATTCTTTTTAATTTCTGGTAAAAGAATAGAAAATAAAAGCCATTAAGTATTTGTAATCGTGAAAGGCTAAATAAATTATCATTTAAAATCATAACGTAACCTAATTGAAGAAAAATGTGATTTTTTCCAAAGTAGCAACGTCGTTGTCACATTGAGCTACCAAGACCTATATTATTTAAAAGAAATTGTAAATGCGTGACAGAGAGTTCTTGGTCTTTTTGATGAAACCACAGAATATCATCAGAGGTCATGTTGCTGCAAAAAAATGTGTTAAAAATGTTATCTTAAATTTCATCCATGCTGTATGGATGATTTAAAAAATATTAAAATGTATGGGAAATATAATGTTTTCAGTCACTCCAATGAAAAGAGTTCGTACTTTTGAGTACTTAAAAAAGTATTCATTCTTATTTAAAATTCTTTGAATGAAAGCAATTTAGGGATACTTTGTCCTCAGGTGCTCACTGTGGCTGGCGTGGCAGTGCTGGAGATAACCCATATTCCATTTTGTTTAATAGTTAGAAGATATCACTTCACACTTGCCTTTTCACAGTGCATGGAAAAGGCCTTCACTGTTTCCACAATACATCTTTTTTTTTTTCCTTTCTTTTTTTTTCTGTCTCCCCTGGCCCCTAAGGAAGAGAAAACACTGTGTAGGATGCTAAGGAGAAAAGTTTTAAACAGTGGTACATGCACATAGAAGGAGCCTTTCTGTTGAATTGTAATTTAGAGCTCTTTTTGCTCATAATTTCTCCAGATGTAATCATTATAGTTTTCTGACTTAGCCTTTCTACAAAAAGAATAAAAAATGAACTGAAATAGTTTTCTATTTTTCTGTTACAGTTTGAATAAATAAGAAAGCCCACAGTTAACCCCAATTAAAGGAGTGGTACAGCTCTGATGAATGACTGGTAGTCATTTGGCTGTCTTGCAGAGTTAAGAATAGTCACCTGAATGTTCATTCCTTATTAAATTGTACAAGAAAATACTTTTAACTATAGTTGCACCATTAGATGCCTAGGCAACTCGTACATCTTTACGGAGCCCATCATCCAGTAACAGAATTCTTTGTTTTGTTGCAGAATCAGGCCTTTTCTGAATAGATACTGAAGATTTATTTGCCATATTTATTGCCTATGTTTTGCACATTCTTGATGATGTGCAAGCACGAGTTACATAATTCGGTCGTATATTTGTGTGTAGGTGCAAGGAAGAGAGTTAATGCTGTCTGTGCAGTACTGGCATATATGGCTTCTCACCCTTGAGTTCTTGTTTTCACCATGAACGTGTGTTATGAGAAAAACCAGTTATGAGGGAAGAAAAACAGAGAGTTTGTTGATTTTTATGTCATGATTTTTGAGTTTTCAGCCTTCTAAGTGCTACTGGTATGTAAAATTGGTGAACCTGAAAGATGCGTCTTCTGTCGATGCATGTTTCTTTTTTTGTGCTTAATATACACGCCAAAGTCCTCCAAAGGGTTGGGTAAATTCAGTGAAATTTCTACCTGTAAGTCACACTTACCTGGAGAATCTCTTGTGTGCTTAGAAAGTAGTTAAAGACCATTCTTAGTTGATTATTCTTTCAAAGGTCTCCATCATTTCTTCCCTTCTTGTGTTGTCAAAATTACACATTTTGATGTGACTCATGGCTCAGTGTGGGGTGGTGGCACACAGCACTTCTCAGGTTTCTCTGCAAGATGTCATCCGCTACCTTTTAATAGCTAAATGGTTTGTGAATGGTTTGGAAGTACAGCTTTATGGAATTACTCTTAGAAGTTTGTTTGTTGTTGTTGGGTTTTAGTGGAACTAAAATGTGGTCTTCTGAAGCTCCTGACTATCAGGCTGCTGGTAAGAAAATACTACTCTCTGATCACTGTAGTATTAATTGTGCTTCAGGAAAAGAAGCAAAACTAGTGATAACTTAAGAAAGGGTTATTTGAAAGAAGAAAACCAAAAATGCTTAAGTACAGCATGTTTTAAAACATAATTAAAAAGCATGAATTATTGAAATGGTCTTTCATAAAATGCATTACTGTGATGCTATGGTAAATTTTAATACTTGAAGATATGATGGAAGAAGAGGTATTTAAAAATACCTTTCTTCTGCTGTCTCTCTATTTAGTCACAGTTTTTTCACATTTCTTTGCGTGTTCATCTGATGTATTTTATTCTAGATTACTTCATTGCTCCCAAGAAATCCCTTTTGGTAATATTGATAACTTAATATATGACAGATTTTGGTCATTATTATTTCATTTAGTGGTCATATGTATAGACCAAGACAGAATCTGAATATTGATTCACTGAATGGCTGGTAACAATGATTTATGAGTCAAGGATTCAGTGCAGTGAGCCAAACACAGCAGAGATTACATCTTACGTGCCACCATTGATTTTGTTTCTGATTTCACTGCACAATGATTAGGCCATGGTCTCACAGATGTTAACATTAGAACCATATTCCTCTCTAAGCAAAAGATTTGCCACAAATTACACCCAGTGCGCTGTGTGTATATGTTTGTGCCTTCTGCTTCTGATTTTTTAAAAATGATAAATATTTTTCAGTTACTTTTTAAAGAGTTGGTATTTCTCTGGTAACAGCAAAGGTTTCTGATAGAATTTTTAAAAATAATCAAAAGTGACTTTGCTGCCCACACAAGCTTGTTCTTGAAACTTGAACTGCATCATTTATATTGAATACAGACCACATACATTGATCTTAAATACAACTGATAGAAGGTGGGATGCTTTAAAAAGGATGCTAAAACAGCACCCTCATGAATCTTTTTGATAATATTCCTTGGCACATGCCTAGAAAAGAAGACCTCAGTGCAGTAGTTTCCAGGGGATTGGTGCTACCAAACGGAGGTTTGTCCTTGAATACCAGATGCCGAGGCTGCAGCGCAGCCTCCCCGACCCTGGTTCAGGTTGCAGGTCCAGTGTACTGGGGCGGTACAGCCCCCACTAACCCAGTTGTAGCATGGGTAAAAGTGCTGTAAATGCAGGGGTAAAAATGTGTTCTTGTCTGCTCTTGCCTGTAACTTGATTTTATTTTGGAAGTTAGTAGCCTGTGGGGGTTTTGCTGGTAGGCTCTATGCTGGTCTAATGAGGTTGTCTTGCTTCAGCGTGTCAGCTGTGAAGGGCGTAGCTGAACTCCTGTCCCTGCTTAAGCCCAGTGATGAGCGGTGATAAAGCAGAGCGGGTGCGTTGAAATCCTTGCAGTCAGCTAGAGAAACGCCACATCGCTGCACAGGTACGGACACGTCTGACCACAGTCCCAGGACTTCGTTCTGTTTGTTTTGTTTCTCAGTCTACTTCCACTTCAAACAAGTCCTTGGCTGTGAAAAACACTGGATGGGAGGAAAAAAAAAGAGATCAGCTAAGTGGCATAACAGCTTTGAGAAATACGGGCCTTTGCAAAGCCTTGTCAAGGCTGTCAACAAACAGTTTACTGTCTTACAAGACTGCAGTGTCTTTGGTTGACGTTAGTCTGGTGATTTTTTTTTTTTCCTTGAGGGAAAGGAATGATATCTTCTAATATAAATAGATTATTTTGAGGATTTCTCTTCCGTGAGAAGTTTGAAAAGCCTTTGAATTTTCTTCAGCTGTTACGATTGCTTGTTTTGGTTTGTCATATGGTTCTCGGTGTTTTTTATAGCTACTCATTATTTTCTTGTTTATTTTTGATGTTCATAAAATCTGTCCTACGTAGGTTTGAAAATGAGAGCTATTTGTTTTGCAGTTTAATGAAGAGAATGGCAAACAGCCTCAGACTGTGCCTCTGGTGTCCAAAGTGATCAGCATATTTAACATGCTCAGCGTGACACTAAGATATTACAGCCAATAACGGTTGTAATTGACTTACAGCATCCCTTTCCCTCCCCCTGTTCTTTGGATGCTGGGGATGTATCTTTGAGACCCCATGAAGATGTAGTGACATGGAGGGCAGAAGCGTTAGAAAGGTTTTACCTGCACTGTTTGAGTGGAGGTGGTCTGATGTAGCGGTACGGTGTCGATTCAGGTGAAATACAGGGAATTTGCAATGAGGATTGAGTGACACCTCCCACCCCCACCCCCCGGATTCTGAGCATTTAGCAAAGGCAAAAAAAAAAGAAATTCAGACTTGGCAAAAGGAGAGTGCCTGGAGCCAAAAAAAGCCATTCTTATTAGCGCTAGCAAAGGTTTACTTTGCTGGCTTATTGAATGAAAACTCCCTAGAGTGTCCAGGCTTTATCCTGTGTTAACAAGAAGGGGCAAAGCTGGCTTGTTGGGAAGGGAGCGGCGTGTAACTTGCCTGTAAAACACAAGAGTGAGGCCAAGCCAAACTGGAGTGCTGATGAGAAAGGAAAATCTTCATCTTTTCCCCTCAAATCCTATTTATTTTCCCTGTGAATGATTGCGGTAGACCACTGAGCTGCTGTAGACTGATGGACTAAATTGTGATGTTGCGCTGTTAAAATAGTGTCAGCACACCGTTCAGTGTCATGTCTTGCATAGGTAGGTGTGGTATTTTGAATGATCTGCTGCACTGATGAGCTGGGAACCCAGGCTGGTGTGCGGTGGGCATTTCTGTGGTCATTCTCCATTCAGGGTACATGTTTATTGCGCGCTGTTTCAGGCATTCCTCAAGCATGGGTGTGTCACTTCAGAGCACGGCGCAGCTAAATGCATTGAAGTAATTTTTTTTGTTGCAAGATTGGATGACCTTGGTCAAGTCTTGTTCTTACCGTATTATTCCCTTTCCTGATACTGTATTCCTTCCATGCAACTTGGGAAGAGATGTTTTGGGTTAGAAATCCAGTGTTCAAGGTGACAATTAGTAGGGACTGTTGAATACAGAATTGAAGGTAAGACTCTCTGGTACATTTTAAGCATTGAATTGCTTTCAGTGGAAAATAAGTCTTTGTTAACCAATTTTAGACGGAGCAGAGTTAGCCTTTCCTTTCTTCTTGCAATATGCAACTTGTTTAATTGGAACAGATCAGGCATTGATTGTTTATCATAGGTAGTAGAAGGACGCTAACTAAATCAGCATGGGGTCTTGCTCGTCTTCAGGGTTTTTTTGTAAGATCTTGTAAATTTGAAGATTTTCTACAATCTGGTACTGTAGCGCTAATGCAAAGTTATTAATGTAAGTCAATTTTTGAATAACGGTATTGAAGACTTAGGAATAACTTATATTGGATGCATCTGAAGATATGTTCATTGTTGAAAACTAGAGCTGGGTCTCACTGCAGATAGGTATAAAACTGTAGCTCTTCGACCATAAACAGTATTAGTCTCATTCTAGTATTTTACTAATGTGGCTTAGACAGTTTTACTAATCACACTGCACTAATTAAATTCTTATGTTACAGATTATAGGAAGTTTAACTTTTTTTTTTTTAAATTGGGAAAGCCTCATGGTGGGAAAGCACGTGGACACATGATTTCTCAGGAGACTAAGTAGTCTATTATATTGTATGAATATATATCTACTCACCCTTGCCTCCTCTTCCCCCTCCTTTCCTCTGCAGAGTGTCTCAGATATATTACAGAATTACTTAGTTTCATAAACTGGGTTATGAAAGGCAGTGGGGGTGCTGCATGTGTGGCAAGGTAGGTCATACAGGATTTATAAGAAGGACTGCCTGGGTCCTGCTAGTTCCTTGGCACATATAAGCTGTGCAGCTGTGGCTGATATTCCTTACCTCTCAGTGCCTCATCATCTGTAAAGCTAGTGTAAATTTTATTTCTGTAATAGGGATGTTAAAGCTTGACTAAGGTTGCAAGCACTTCACGGTGTTTCTAAGACTATTTGGAAAATTAAGCATTATATTGTAAAATACGTCAGTGTTAGTCTGAAAGACTTCCAGCTAAAGAAAAACATCCTTGCTTAGCTGGAAAGATCTCTGCGTTCCCCTCTGTCTTAATTGCCTGAAAATCTGGACGGAACAGGAGGGAAAAGGCAGCTCTTGAGCATGCTGTGTCAGTTGTCCGGAAGCTCTTAAAAGACCCTTTCTTGGCTTTTGAAAATAAAACCTTGGGAAGGTTAAACAGAGTAGAGTTGGGATGCGTCAGTCCTTTAGAGGTCTTTCTCTTCAAAGATGAAAGCATTTCAAGGAGCATGCTTGGAGCAGCTTTCTCTTATCTCTGGGGTGCTCTTGAGCAATGTTGCGGGGAGAGGCATGGCCAAGAGTGGCACGTATTCTGCGGCGGTTGTGTTCTGTCTGTAAGAAGTTTCAAAAGTACAGAAGAACAAGGAAGCAAGGCAGGGGCACTAAGAGATTCGGGACTTGGAGCACAGCTTGTGAATACAGTATGAAGAGATGCCCAATACTTTTGCAGTGTACAGGTTTGAACATTAACATTTCCATTACTGATCCAGTCGTCTTCAACAGCACATATGTGAAGAAACTTAACAAGGTGAACCGCTCTTGCTTCCAGCAGAGGGTTGTTTTTTTTTTTTTTCTATGGGAGACTGCAGTATGGCCCAGAGGTAGGGATTTAAGTTACAACTGAAATTTTCTGGCCAGCTTTTATTGCGCTCTGAAATTCAAGCAACCTTTTGCTCTAGGGAGTTTCTTTCTGCCCCACCCACAAGCCCAAGCAGTCAGTGATCCAGGGAAAAGCTTTATTAACGTCTGAGGGGAAATAAGTTATTTGCGCAGGACAGCCACTCGCCGTGGTCTCCTTTTGCTGTTTACAAAGAAGTAACTTAATATGTCTTTTCCTGGTCCTCCTTGTTTGGTTTGGGATTTGTTGTTGTTGTGAGATGCCACTGACAGTCGCCGTACCGCTGATAGATGGATGGTCAGAAGGATGTGGCTGACAGCAGTGTCTATAGCCAGAGTGTTCTCTGGCTCCAGCTCATGTCTGGGTACCTTTTTCAGGATTAGCTTTTGTTATGTTGATGAATAGCTGGTTCAGAACTGCACCGTTCTTTTACTTGGAGCCACACAGAATTTCTCAAATACAGAGGTTGCATTAAAAATTGTTCACTGTGCAGTTGTTAGTTTTTATTCAAAAGAAAAGAAAGAAGCAAACCCAAACCCTGTTACATCAGTTTTCAAACACTGCTTAATTTTTTCTTGCTTTTTTAGAAAAACATGTGTTACTAATAATCCGGTAGGGGCTGGTTAGTTTATTTTAAATTCTTTTTGCAGCAGTACACTGAGTTAAATTCTATGTCTGTAGGCTACAGCAATCTAGCGAGAACAATATCTTGCACAAAGCGCTTAAATTTGTCCTTAAAATATTTTGCATTTATGCTTAGTTGAATAGTTTCTGCTGGTTTTAGTATCACAGAAACATCAATATCCTTTCAGAAACTGTGATTTCTTATTAAAATAGTTAAAATAAGTCAGTTTACAAGGTCAGGAACTCTTAGTCATTTTAAAAAAAAAAAAAGTCTCTGCCATAAATTTTGCAGCTATTTCCTAGAGAGATGTTGGGTACCCCAAGTGGTGCTTTGACTGTAGTTTTTGTTTTTAACACAACCTCCACCTCCCACCCCCCCAATTTAGAAAAAGCCCACAGGGAAGTGATGAGTTTAAGGGGGATAAAGCACAGATATGTTGCTATCCACTTGAAAATGAAAGGAAACGTCTCAAAATCTGTGTGTGCAGTGATCTGTTATGGAAATAATGATAAAACTTGAGTCTCAGGAAGTCAAAATCTTCTGGACAGACTGGGAGCAATCAGAAGGCTGACTTAATTTCACTTTTATCCATTATTGTTCCTCATCTATTCTCTTGGATTATTCTGATTGCTTACTGAAATTATGCTGATTAGTCTGTAGTGTCTGTGAAATAGTTTTATGATTTTTCCTTTGGGTGCTACAGGTAAAAAATTAATCCAAGCTCTTCCCAAGCTTTTAGCTGAACTATCTCCAGGGGTTTTTTGGGATATATCATGGTGGCAATTTTTTCTTCTTTGCTCAGCAGGAGCTCCTTTGCAATTGTAATTTCTGCTGAATGTAGTGCATCCTTTGTGGATTTTTAGATGTATTTTTTTTTAGTTGCAAAATACTCTCAGCCCAGTGTGAAAGATCTAGAGATACAATATGACTGTCTCTTCATAACTGCTTCTGGGTTGTCCTGTAGCAGCTGGTGTATCACCATCTAAATTGAGGGCACATCTTTTACCTTTAGGCACATGGGTCTGTGCCAGGCAGAGCCACACTCTGCCTGTCCTGCACTGAAGCACTCCCTTTGCTATCACATGCTCTTTGTTGAAATGTGTGCGGATAAAAGCGCCTGTGATTGAAGAGCACCTGTCTGTAGTTGGAAATTGGAAAAAGGGTTTGTTTTTATGTATAAATAAATACAAAATCAGTTGGCCTCAGATGTCAGTTCTCTTTCATTTCCCTGTGTGAGAAATCACAAGCACGCTTGTGTTGTGTGAGAGGGATGCCTGCACTGAAGTGGCATCACTCCTCTTAAAGAGGAGCCAAGTAAAGAAGCCTACTTGGCTATTTAATAGTCTCCTATTCTGCCACAGTCACTTGCCTTCACTGAGAGCCAGAGAAATTGTTCCATAATGTTTTCTGTTAATTCCCGTCTTTCTCTCCTGGGGGAAAAAAGTGAGTGTCAGTCTTGTTGCTGTCTGTGTGCTCAGGGAACAAACTTATCATTGATTAATATTAACATTGACTAATATAAAAGGAGTTACACTTTCTACTTCTGAAAATGATCTACAGTTCATAGAATTTCTTTGTCTGGCGTTTTGTGCTCTTCATCCTTTCCAGTTCTCCTCGCCAAAAGGGTAAATGTATTTTTAAAGCCCTCAACATGCGCCAGTACTATTAAGACTCGTAAGTGGCCCTTGGATCCTGCCACTTAAATTTTTACATAGTCTTTGTTATATGTTTTTAAAGTAATGTTAATTTCAGATACCTCAGAAACGCATCCACACAGTCCTGTCCATTGGTCTTGGAGAGACCAAGCCAGTGGGGCACCAGACTCAGCTCTCTGGATCTGTGATTGCCGCAGTGTTCGGAGAGTCATTCTTCCAGAGTTGTTTCACATATCTGTAATCTATAGAGCCAGCTTTGTAGTTAAAAATATTTTTTTTATATGGATGTTAATTTTTCTCTAGCTTCCCAAACTCTAATAGTCGGGGCTGAAGCATGATCTAGCTTCCTACAGTGAGATATGGAGAGGATGTACATAGTTACTCAGTTGGCTGGCAAAAGAAGGAAGTCATTAGCGAAAGGGAGCACTCTGCCGTCAAGTCTTCTATCACAGCTACTGCACTCTATCACTGTAATTATATTTTTCAAATGCAAATGATAGCTTTAAGAATTCTTCCTTTGGTACATCGTTTACAGGAGCAGTTCGGTTCATATTTCTCAGTCGGAGACAAATCTCGTCAGAGGCTAAGGACAGGAGAGTCTCATCCGTTATGTTTATTCCCTTTTCTCTGAAGGTGTTTATTGGGTAGAAATACAGCAAACTGTAGAGTCATATGAAGAGGCTTCCTCACCTGAGTATTTTGTTGGCAAAGTTGCTGTTGCTGCTTGTCATCCAAGGAGAGCGACCTATGTGTGGCACGAAGGGAACTCCGGAGCTGTGGCAGGGAGGAGACCCGCAGAGCCTTACTGTTGAGTGGTGTTGCTCCGTTGTTCTCAGCTACTCCATGTTTCAAATCCCTTAGAAATATGGCAGTGCCCTAGATTTAATTTTATTATTGTTCTTTGAGGTAGAGAAATGCAGGTTGTGTCAGATTTGGGGAGTAGGAAAAGCTTAGCCTAGTCATCTGCACATCCAATTTCTTATACTCAGTGAAAGTGTTCCTTTTTTTTTTTTTTTCAGGTGTCTTAGTGCAAGTACATCAATAACATTCGTACTTTCAACTTTAACATATATCATTATTTGGCATTCTGTTTAATGATCACTGACCTTGAGAGATTACATCCCACAAACCTGCCAAATTCCCAGCTACAGTACAGGTGTACTGTCAGTTTTTATTAAAAATTTCTGTCTTCATGTCAAGTAAGATTTGGTATTCCATATTATTGGTGTTCAGCTATTGATGGATTTTTTTTCTCCTTTTCTTCCAAATCCTCTGCGTCTCCAGGTATGAAGATGAATAATGCAGACCACTGGTTTCGATGATGCTGGGCTTTTATAACTGGATTCATTAAGGAATACAAAGAAAATTCTTGCAGGGATCAATAATGGTGTCTTCTGGCTGCAGAATGCAAAGTTTTTGGTTTCTGCTCATTATCAGCTTCCTGCAGTGTACTGAAGGTAAGCTTTAGTTTATTTTTTACTTGAGTTTGCAGATGAGATGAATGGTCTGTACAGTTAATTTCTGTTAAATGACTTGAAGTTTTAGGTTGTCAGAGTAAAAGTATCTGTAGCATGTTCTAGGTTTAATTTATAAGACACAAAGTGTCTCTTCTGTAAAGAAAAAAGAAAATGTATTTTTTTGGTTTTGATGCAGTGTGGTATGTTGAAACTGAAACACAGTGTTCAGGCAACTGAAGTGACAGTATTAATGTCCTTGATTGGTAGGTGCCTTATTTTTGGACTCTTCCTGTTTATTCTTCTTTTTCCTGTTCTCATTGCACAACCATTTAGAAGCAATTTATGGCTATGTTAAATGTGATATGAAATAACTAAACAGTGCAAATGAAATACCTGGTTTACTCTTCTAATTTGGCTGGCTGAAAATAAAACGGCAAACACTTCATTTAAGATCAGAACTATGCAAGTTAAAATTCAGGAAATAAAACTCAAAGTGCATACAGAAATAGCATCTACTTTAAAATATTTTTGCTTTTTAAAAAAAGGGAAAAATACTTCACTGCTGTCAAATGTGGTGCTTAAAATAGCTCTTAAAGAGATGAGGAAGGAAAAAGCTCTTTAAAAAAAGTTGTATCATCTATTCTTTATCTGTTTTTCTTCATAAACTGTATTTTATCCAGTTAGTGTGTCTCCCCAGCTGTTCTTGTGGCCATTTTAATAGAGAAACACAAATGAAGGATCAGGAAAACATGGTTTATGAATTCTTACTTACAAATATTTGTATAGAACTTGAGGCTATTTCTGGGTGTAATCATTTTGATTGACTAGATTACAGGTGAAAGGACTGGTTTAGTAATAAAATAGCACCTCCATGCCTTCTTACATTATTCAGTAATCGGTTTATAATATATAGGCTTCTTTGGTACATCTGTGGCGTGATCTCACCATCTTTTAAAGCAGATACATACCTTACCCTGTCAAAATTCTTTGAATTTTAAGGCTAAATTTTCAGAGATACTTCAGGAAAGCTGCTCTGCCTCCCCCTCTCTTCTTTCCCAAGTCTATACAAACAAGAAGGATCTAGTCCCCAAAAATGGCAAAACCCTAGATGAAAAATTTAAGTACTGTATATGGTTCAGTGCATAATTTCCTAAACATTTATTCTAGACTAACACAACTCGGGTCTTGTGTTGTATTGACAGACAAGCTTTGCTGAAATAGGTTGTTCATATGTATGGGTGAACATACACATATACCAGGGAGTGCATCCTAGGAGTCTTCATGAAGGTTTCTGAACATGGGGAAATCTCATTTCACTTACATAGCTTTCACAGCCGGTTTCCCCTCCCTCCCCTCATTCTTCTTAAAAATTGCAAGGATGTATCAGAAAACTGGCATTTCCCGCGGCACACTGCAGATCTTGGATGGTTGCATCCTTGATGGGATTTCTGATTTGGTAGCTGCTGTACTGACTTCTCTCTTGGTGTCTGTTGAGTCTGTGGACTTGTGTATAATCTCACTTTTATAGGAAAGTAAGTGCCAACAGCTGGAAGGTAAAATGCTTTTCAGCCTCTTTAACAGGTAAGGAAGTTAAATGCATATTAGGAGAATGGCATTATAAATCTTATGACTGGCTGGTTAGGTAATAACTTGTGTTAATTATAAATGCACTTACATTGCAAAAGTGGTTGCACTAGTTGAAACCAAAGGTGTAGGAAGTAGCAGCATCTATTTATGTTTTTTCTGAAGTTTTAAAATACTAAGGATTTTATTTGTTATTGTAATTGTTTCAAATCCTTATATCTAGTACATTTTACAAAGCTTCACATACTTGCAGTTTAATGCTATGTGGTGGTTGAAAACATTCGAAAACAAAGGAAAAGCAGACAACTTACTTTCTCTGGTCCGGTTACAGTAGCAAACAGCATGCTGCAAAGAGTGTTTTACCTGCTGAGTTTGGAAAGGAAAAAGTCAGCTGAGAACTTCTGCAGATTGAGTTTTTGCCATTTGCAGAAAGCTAATTTTCATTGTCATCTGTAATATTTCAAGTTCATTTTGTTCTGTCCCTGTTTTTCTTGCTTTTAGTAGCCAGTAGCAATCTTTTGATGCTTCAGTTGTGAATTTACTTTTTAAAAGTCTGTACAAGAGCTGCTTTTTCAGCTAAAAGAAACAGGGAAGGAAATTGGGAGCAGATAACAGAATCATACCAAATTAATTGTAAATTCTTAAAATAAATGAAATATTGTGGCTCTGTATACTGGAAATGAATATTAATATAGAGTTGGCTTCCAGCCACAGAAGCAAAATGAATACCGCATTATTACACTTTCTCACAAGATTACATTGCCTTCTGCTTCAGTAATAAGAGATGCCAAGTGTAACGTGCTTTAGTAGCACTTCATGCCTGGAAATACGAACATGAACAAAGGTTAAAATAAGAGCATCTAACTTTTGCTAGAAATAAGAAAATCTTTATTTCTCTCACTTGGAACTTAGGGTTTTTTATAGAAATCTTATGTGTATATGCAGGTTGTTGCAGTTGGTGGGGGAGATGAAACCTGGCTGAATTCCCTGCTGTTATATTTTAATGTTTCTGTGCAGTTAAACAGAGAGAGAGCGGAAAAAAAAAAAAATCCTGGATGTGGACAAGTGATTCATTTGTTCATATAATGAAACATTTACCAATCAAGATAAAGACTTCATTACTCTCACAGTGTCTTAACTTTAACTCACCAGCGAATTAGCGAGTAGGCACAGTTATGTGAAGGCTGCAATTTATTTTAGTGTTGCCTGTCCAAATAGGAATCGTATCTTCAGTTAAGAAGGTCTTGGTTTTGCTTTGTTTTTCCTGGCTAGCGCAGTCCAGGTGGGGATGCTTTTGAAGCAGTCCATTCCTTCAGGTAAAATGAGCCTGGAACGGACGAGTGCTGGCAGCTGGAGGGGAAGACCGTACAGAGTTATTATACACTGCTGGTACATTGATCAACAACAGGTCAATATTGTTGTGTAGAGGCTTGAAAAACATTGTTATTACCATCAACAGCAAGCATTGCAGCCCTAAATAAGGAAGAGGTGCGAGGCAGGAGAAAGGAAAGAAAAGCTGAAGTCATGAGCTTGAACGTTAACGTCATTTGCGAAGGTATTTTTCTGTCCCTTTTTCTAGCCTGTTCTGCTGTAGGTATGTCTATAAACTACAGTTTTATTACAAAAGACAGACTGAAAGAACTCCCTTGGAAAGCAGTTGGACTCGGAGTTACGTGGGTAGCTGTGTGAAGCCTGGCCTCGTACGGTGGCTGATGGCCTGGGGGAGACGGGAGCTCCCACTGTGGCTGTGCCCGAGTCCGTCCCCGTCCCACGCCGCCCTGGATCTCTGGTCTCGCAAGAGGAGGGGCTTCGTGCTCTTCTGGGTCCCATGCAGTTGAGTCCCATGCCTTTACTTACCTGTTTCCTATGAATTGTAGGAAATGGATTACTTTTGACACCACCTCTTTTTGCTTTTTTTTCCCCTCTTCCTAATTAGGTGAACTCATCCAACAAGTTAAAAATTATCTGAGAAAATACAGAAAGTCAGAGAGTGAGATCACACATGCCTTGTTTCCATAGCAAAGCAGAGTAAAAAGCTTATTACATATATTATTGGTTTCTCTTCAAGCAAGTTAAGACAGATACACTAATATGCATATGAAAAAAAGATGTCAGAGCTAAACAGTCTGATTAAGATTGGGTTTTGGACTGTACAAGTTTCGATTTTTTAAGCTTTATTTTGCTTACGAAGTCCACCTTCTTGACTAGCTTTAGATGCCTTTTGGTTTTATTCTCTTCAGCTGCTTGAGAAGCACAAGTGCTTGGGAAGCACTGAAATAATCTGCTTTGCTTATAGTTATTTTAATCAAGGTTTAATACAATTTTAATTCATTTTATTATGAATTATTATCTATGCTTTGTCCAAAGGAAGAATCGTCATGCTTTCATTGGCTATCTAATTCTGTTTTCCTAAACAGCATTAGTGTTTTTTTAAAAAAATCCAGCCTGTCTTTGCCTCTGAATGTACATTTTGATGAACAGTACGCTGAGAAATATAAATTCCTGTAAATTTCACTTATGTCAGCCAAGGAGCTGAGTGTTAAACTGGAAGCAGTTTTAAGCGTGTATCCAACATAAGTGCATTTACTAAGGAAAAGACATACTAAATACAGGTAACGTGCACTGGGCCACTACAAAGGTATTTGCTTTTTAGTGTATTGCTTCAGATCTTCAGCCTCCTGACAAGCTACTCAGAGTGTCTAAGGCATATGGCATGGGTACTCAACAAACTGTAGAAGCTCGTTGGTTTTCCTATACATTTACTAGGAAGTATTAGTAGGATTTTGCCCAGGACAAAAATTCAAAAAATTCTTGTACCCTGGACTTCAGAAGAAATCAACTTCTGTTAATTAGCAGATTCAAGTTCTACAAGGGGTGAAACCCATTACGGAGTCACGCAAGAGCAAATAGGAACACTAATTTAATTTCTAGTCAGGGAATTTGTCACAGTGAGAGCTCTATGAAGCACGCAGATAGTAGGCAACTACTTGGTTTAATAGAGGTTGCAAAGCATCCACAAGCACACCCAGCGTACTAAGGCCAGCCAGTTATTCCGCACCCTTTGGAGGGTCACGCTAATAAGCCTTCCAATACTATCTTCATTTTTATCATGTATACCTATTGTGTTTTATGATTCTTTAGAAAATGTTTTTTCTTAATTGGTTAATGCAGATTATGCAGAAGAAAATATCTGTGTGAAGGAAGCAGTTGCGTTTCTGCAGAAAGCAACTGCTGCACTGCGTCCTGTTTTCTTTCCTGGAAGAGAATGCTGTTTTTCACTGGGATATTCTGGTGCATACTTATCTGGGACATCTCTTTTTCCTTTTCTGAGGGAGGTGTAGGCCCAAGGTATCTTTTAAAAAAGAAATTTATTTAAACAGTGAGACCAACCCTCTTCTGAAAGAAGAATGTCTGTTAAACTTTTCAAGTGCATTTCCAGATAATAGAGACTGACAGACTGCCTGGAAAAGCCAGAGATTCTTTAACGTGCTGGCAGTGAATATCCTTTCATATATGCCCTGAGCAGTGAGGTCTGCAGGATCCTATGCTGTAACATTACGTTTTTGAAACCGAAGCAAAACCAACACTATTTTAAAATGTAGAAGAATGCACGAAGAACCATTTTAAATACTGTACTATTGTACATTTATATGAGCATTTGCTAGGAAATGTTAATGTAAGGATCTTATAATTTAAGCAAAGAAAAAAGTATAAATGCGCAATTACTGTGAGATGAATAATGGTATTACTATTTTGATAAGCTGTCTTCCTCCTCAGCTACTTAAAAACATTCTCTTTTATGAGGTGAGATTTTGCATCTTCTTGAGCTCTGTATTCAGAAGAAAAGAACCTTGTAACATGTAAAACTGTAGAAACGCAGTGTGTTGTGCTAAGGGCAGATGTATTTTCAGAGCCCTCTAAGCTCTTACTTCAGTTTACCATCTTTCGTTGCTGTAACCTCGGTGAGCAAGGCGAGCCGTGCAGCTGACCACTGCAATTAGAGGGGATTGACTTAACCTTCAGCTAACCTGCACTGACACCACTGCCTGAGGGGCTTTTCTTTTATTAAATATAAATCTGGGTATATTCTAGATGAGCTTATTACGGCAAGGTACCTTTCCAAGAACACAATAGCAGAATTTGGACACTCATGTCTTTTAAAAAACGAATAGGCTTCATTAGTATTCTGTTACTAAATATGGAAAAAAATATATCTTTTATTTTAATTAACAGTTGTATTTTAAAAGTGTTTAATTATTTTCATTTCTGTTTTCTGTCAAGTGGAAGAATACTGTTTGTCATAGTAACAAGGTTTTTTGTATAGCTTTAACAACAATGTCTGTCTTTATATTGTACTTTTAGGTCATAGTGTAAAATGGAAGTATAACTGCCTGAAGCATCTGATATCGGTGAATGCCCTAGCACTGGCTTTCTTATTACATTTAGTGTCCTTATGATCAGATTATGAAAATTATCGTGAAGTATAATGATTTTAGATTTAATATTCATTGCCAAGTTCTGCAAGCACATATTGGGTTTTGTACTTGCAAGTAGATCCATTGATGTTCATGGTCTGCCTCTGTGAGTAAACTGTACAGAACAGTAATACATTTTGTGCTAATTGTGTGTCGTACGGATGTCTTAATAGCAGCGAGTGTATGTAGGACGAAAGCACTGCAGACAAAGGACTTAGGCAAACAGTTCTAATATATGTTTCATGGATGTGCCCACTTCTGTGTTTGTGATAGCCTTCCAGGTTGTGTTGCATGAGGAAGAGGCGATAAAATCATTCACAGGGAGAAATTCTTAGCTTGTTGTCCATCCATACTCCTGTCATAAATGCACTTAATAGTATACAAGCTCCCAACATGTTGTTATGCAGTTGTATATATTTATACAGTAACCTTTACGGACGAGACACTTTAAAAATTGTCTGGCCTTTTACAGTCGTTAATTAGTGTCATATTTACTCATCAACATTGGTTGGTTAGAAGAGTATTTATAGTTGCTCCCTCTGATTATTATTTTTTTTGTTTATTGTATGACTTTGTACTTGGATAATTTGGCTCTAAAGCAGCACTTCATTGTATTATATGCTGTCCAAGTATAAAATTAGGAGAAAGGAAGATAAAGAAATAAAACACACACATATATAGTAAAGGTTCATGAATAATTTTATTGTACTTTCAGTTTTACACGGTACTTATTCTGTGCCTGTGTTGGTAGATTCATACTGCAGGATTTTTACTTCTAATCACTTCAAATTTGATAAAATTCCATTCTGTTAAAGCTGGATTGGCTCCAGTTTTACTCATTTCTACAGATAGCACTAGTTTATCCATTGATGGTTTGTCCTTGGATTGACATTTCGAATGAAATGCATGAATGCTGGATATTTTTACAATCATGTTCACTTTTTTCAGGAATACTAAATTTTTTACATTTTAAACACAGGATAAATTTTGTATGGGTGATTCTGTAAATGAGCCATACCTGAAATCCAACAACTTCGTATGAGAAATTGAATATGCAGTTCTTTCTGATAGATAGGAGCTGAAGAAATCCTTTTGCTTGAAGGTGTCCCAAATTCTTGCCCTTCCAGAAAGAGTCTTGAACTACTCCACTGGCTTCCAAAACCCAGCTGTGCTAAAGCTCTTTGTGTTTCTGTAATCTCTATCTCCTGGCTTTCTTTTGAAGTGTAAAGAAATAGAGTTGTATGAATGTTAGCTTGGCTCACGGGCCCTTCTTTCAATCAGGGAGACGATCCATCCGTGTCCCGGTGACATTAAGGCAACCTGTGTAAACACACGTGAGTGTGTTGGCAGTAGTAGGGGAGATTCCCTGGTTGTTCCTCCTGAGCTTGGACCAGTCCAGGTGGTTGGGAACGTTTCATTCTTCTTGTTTTCTCAATTTATACTAGTATAATAATCACTGATGTTTTGTCAGTATATAAAATGTGGTGGGGGAGAGGCTAGATGGAAAGCAAAATGAGGGTTTTTTTCATCTGTTGCCTGAGCAACATATACATGTGAGAAACTCAGGGGACCACATAACTTTCAGTTGTTGGATACAGCACTCGGCTAGTTTTATGAGGGATCTTGATGATGGAAGGAGAGCTGGCTTTTGTGTTCTCCCTTGTCAGGGATTTTGATGTCTCTCTCAGGAGTTAGGTAGTTTTGTTCTGTTCCAGCAGAAAGTACAATTAATGCAAGGTGCTGTTTGAGCAATTTTCCTGTTAAATTTGAATTTAGTAATTCCGTTAGGAAACCTGAGAGGAAGTTGACACTGAAACCAGATTCTCCGATCTGCAGCATTTTTAGTTGGAAAAGCAACGAGAAATGTTTGCTTTTTAAAGACTTCAGCATTATTTCACATCACTTCTGTTTTAACCATCTTCCTATTGAGCTTCAGTCGGATTTGTCTGTTTGCCACTGATCTGGTTTGACTGTGCACGTGACTTGATCTGCCGTCCACAGTATTTCACATTAATTTCTCCTATTTCTCCCCATTGAGCTGCCCCAGTTCTTTTCTGTAACTCAGGCTTGCAGATTGCCTTTAATATTTTGTCTTTTTCTTTTTTTAATTATACAATGTTACTTTAAGAATAAAGTTAGGCTTTATTCTGCGCCATTGTTAACATTTACCATTGAAAGTCTATTGGAAAAATGTGGGTTTGTGGCTTAGAATTGATAATGCTTTTTAGTGGCTTAAGACAAGTATGCTTTTAGTAAACAAAACTGAACAGTTTGCTGCTTATGCTTTTGCATCATTTAATTTGCAACAGATGAGGCTGGCATGCGTGAAGAGTGAAGCATGGAAAGTACTAGAGGGCAAATGGGTGGTTTGTGATGTGGATTATTACCCATAAAGATGGATAGAGTCCACAAAACATCACTTCATGTATTAATGTACCAGCTGGAAAAAAAAATTAAATATATCAGCATAGCATATCGTGCATAAACTGTTGGTTTTGGCGTTCAATTCAAATCCTGCTCAGTAATAAAAAACTTTAAATCTTCTATATCTTTATACTAAAGAGAGAGAGAGATATATATCTTCATATATATAAAAAGCATCTGTGCAAATACATTTTTAAAAATCCAGAATACAAAAGTCTGGAAGTCATCCATATGTAAACTGTCTTAAAGGATTTATAATATACAGTGTTTTGTTCTGCAGTGTAAACTAAGTGTCGACAGAAAAACGATCAAGAAATGCATCTAACCACCAGTGTTTTCTTTACCAGTTACACTGTAATCTAGTAATATAGCAATTATTTTGTTATATGTATTATATAGAACAGTATAGCAGTTAATTTGCTGTATAAATTATTTCTTAATTTCACTCTGTTAAATCAGTAGATTCCTAACTCAGTCCTGGCAACAACTGCAGTTATAATATGTAACCTTACCTCTTTGATGCATTATTTTCTAGCTCTTGGATTTGTTATGGATCCATTTTAACTACATTTCTACGTTGCTTTCTTTTTACAAAAGGTTTTCTGAAGTATGAAGAGAGACTTTCCAAATATTTGCTATTAAAAGTTTGTCATGTTAATGCCATTTGTAGCAGACTCAAAGATTCTGACTTTATTTACCTCAAAGCCTCGTCTGTTTCCATCCTTTTTAATTCCTTTGTTTATTTGGCTGATTAAAAAAAAAATAATAAAAATCTAGTGACCATAACGGGGAAAAACTTTACTAGGGAAAATCTTTGGTCAAGGTATGAATGATTGTGACCTGACCAAAATTTGTTCTCTTGATCCGATTTCCACTTGGAGTAAGGGATCAGATTGTAACGGGGGGGCGGGGGGAAGGTGCATTTAAAAGCATTCAAAGATGTTAAGCAACAATAAAACTCTGTAACCATTTAAATGACAGCAGCTGACTATTTGAATTAACTTTGTGTTTGGCTTAATTTGGGGTCCTAATTATTCCTAACTTACGTGAGTAGATTTCAATTATACAATACTGCAGGGATTTGTAGCTAAGGCAACTAAAGGAATCATTTTACATAAAGTACTTTTGTTCAACTGATTAGGCAGGTTAAAATGGAATGATAGAAAATGGGAACTCTTGTCTGATAAGGCCCAATGAATTGTTTCCGATGACACTATGAAGAAATAACACAAGGAAGGCTCATTATTGAAGATTTTGAGAATTTTTATGCAACATGTTTATATCTTGATAATGTGGCATTAGTTAACCGCTCACGAGCAAGTGATTCTCATGAGTATTAACAATAGATCTATCAATAAAAAGGTAATTCACATCTTTGTGGTACCTTAGTTTGGTCTTCATAAGGTGACTTCTTCTAGAAGCTTATTAACTAAAAATTTAGGTCTTAAAAAGATTTTTTAATATGTATTCATTTATTTATGCCAGTTAACCATTTAAATAGGCAAAACATGCTATGTTTACTGCATGATATTTCATGGTTTAGACATGAAAGCATTTTTAGACATACAACTCTCATCTCCAATATCCCATTGATCTAAAATTGCTGTTCCATGATAATTATGCTGCATCCTCAAGATAACTTGGAGGAATTAGAGGTGAAGGAGGTATTGGAATAAAAGACTCTGGAATCAATTTCCATTTGTATTACCCACACAAATGTATACCCTTCACTGGGAATTAATTTTTCAACAAAGTACCTGCATAGTTTGAGCTTAAAAACAGGTAATTTTTATACATATATATATGTTTTGGTTTTTTAAACAGTGTGTACATGTACGCTCAGCTAAAATTTCATTTTTATTCTTTAAGCATTTATAAAGTCATGCCTCCTAAATTAGATCTGCAACATAGGTAGGTATCTCCTTTTGATGATGGTAGACTAACATCCCTGGCTTAGAATGCTTATTTTTCTTCTTCTCCAGGTTTTTCACACTCACCTTTTTTGGTTTCTTCAACCAGAGTATTGAAGGTTACAAGAATGCTTATTCTGCTGACTCAGGAGAACAGGCACCACAGTAGCATGTCAGCAACCTAAACTGATAAGTCTGGTTTTAGAGCTGTCACATTTGCCCGTGTCATTTGAATATACACCTGGACCTTATAGTCAGAGACTTTAAGAGAAGCACTGCAGTTGTTTTCTGTGTATGTTGTGTTTCAGAGATCAGAACTTGAAGTACCTCTAATGAGGTCATTGTAAGGCTTTGATGCTGTTTAAAGGGAGGAAAAAAAAACCAAAAACACCTACGAAGCATATGGTTAGAATATGTAACAGTAATTTCTAAGTTAGATCCCAAATAAATGCTTAAAAAAAGAATAATTTTACACAAGAATAGATCCACGTGCATCTCTCCCCTCCCCCCTGACAAATTCCAATTTTCTGTGGAAAATACGTATTTTTGATCATATGTCTGCTGTTAGCATATTAACACTACACACTTTCAATTAGTACTGCTGACAGGTTGTTTAGGAAAGTCCCTGGAGCATGTGGAGATGCGCACAGCCTCTCCGTGTCAGGTGTTTGCTTTCCGAAGTGAAAGTACTAAGATTTAATTATCAGAAGATGCTTGCAGTAGGCAGCGTGCCTTTGGAAGACCGTCAAGGGCAAGGCTGCGGGTGCCCCCCCTCGCACCGGGGCAGGCGGACCTCCGCACGGCCCCGGGAGCCGGTGTCACCGCGGTCGGGCACGGCTGCGCCTCTGCGTACGTGCACATCAGTGGGGCGAGCCAGGGAACGCGGGGCTACGGTATTTTCATCCGACGGCGGTGGGGAGTGCTGAGTCCTGCCCTCTCACCCCGTCAGCTCCCTTGTGCCGGCTCTGGCATCCCTGTGGTGGTCCTGTGGTGGACGGATACGGGGAGCGGGACTGGCAGGAGAGAGTTGGTCTTTTTTGGGGGAAGATGTTTACCCCAGTCACCTCCCTGAACCGTGTCACTGGGGCGTTGGACACGTGGGAGCGGTGTAGGTCATGAGAGCTGTCAGGGCGGGCCACCCTTAATAGGTGAAAAAAACAGTGAGATCTGTGTGTCCGCTGGAGCCTGGGAAACCACTGTGCCAGAGGAATGGGCATTTTATTTTCAGGAGGGAAAACAGGTCTAAAATGTGTCGTTCCTTGTTACAATCTAGTACCAGTTTGATTCTTAACACCATTCATGCTACTCTGTGGGACTCTGTCATCTAACGTCAGAGTATCTAGAGCCTGGATCTCCTTGATTCAGTTATGAAGATGGTGAAGGGTATCCCAAATTGCCTGCAAGTGTTTAAAAATGCAAATACGATTATTGTCTTTGTGGTTCTATAAGGGCGTGGTTGGGTAGATGTCAGAGTTGCGTCTGATTTTTGCCCTGAAGAGGGAAACAAGATTTTTCCAAAGGACTCATTTCCCACATAAGCTAGTCCTTTCAACGGTGCTTTAGGGATTTTAAGATTATGTACACTTTTACAGGAACTGTAAATTGCCTCATTGTATCTTCGTCCTTCTAGTTGAGATATTTTTCTTTCACTGGTAGTCTGTATTTGAAGCTTCACAGGAAGGTGCCAAAATACTAAAATTCACCAAGTAGCCTGCTTACAGTGCACATTTCTTAATTATCCATTGTGATTGAGTCTGATCTGATTTATACCAACTCATCACTTAATGAAATACTTTTTTAATATCCTAAGTTATATCTTTAGGTTTTGGAGTGTATTACTGTGGTCATGAATCGCCTTGTCTTTTGTAGACTTCACGTTTTAAAGACATTATCGTGGAGGAGATTTCTCCATCTCTGTCTTCTCACCCCATTTCCAGATCATTTAAGGAGTATACTGAGTAACACCATTGCCTTGTAAACTTTGTCATCCTGTTTGTCTCCCTCCATCCTCTCCATCATCCTTTTCTGATGATCTATGCCAGTTTGCAAACCTCAGCTGTGCAGAGGAAATCATTCAGCTTCTCTGCATTGTCTTCCTTATTCTTATTTGGTCACCTAATTCAGCAAACTCGTCACTTCTCACACAAAAGTAGGCTTCCTACTTTTGTTGTACTTAAAGAATTTCTGGTTATGAAAAAATTGGAAAATGTTTTGGAAAAACACTTGGGAGTTTAAGAAGTGCACAGAACATAGGCATGGAGAAATATACCACAGTCAGGAGACAAAAACAGTTGTATTTTGCCAGTTTGGTTAACTTTACATAGTGATACAATTCATAGTGCCAGATACTTCTCTTTAATTTTGCAGCACAGTTATAAATTTTGCTATATCTAATTGCAGCAAACTTTTCCTGCTCAGCACATTTTCTTCTTGCTGAGCAAGTCGTGTGTTTATGTGAATGATAGTTGGATATATAAACTTGGTTTATGATGTTTAAGGGCTTATAATTTTCTCTTTAAAGTCAAACCTAATTTTTAATTTTTTTTTTTAATGAAAAGATTTTATGGCCAACACATGCCCCATGAGAAAAGGAAGAAGTTACAGATGGTCCAGAGGAGAGGGTCTGCTTCATACATAAAAACTTCATGTCAGCATTTCAACAGAGCATTTTCTTAGGGTATCTCTGTTATCACTGACACTTTCGCATTGACAAGCATATGGGATGTAGTGCTGAATGTGTAAATTGAAATGATCACATCTAGCATTTCCCTCTACCAGGTGCCAGCTTGCTGCTGCAGCTCTGCACTTAATGTTGAAGGAGGAGTGCTAGGAACAGTTTTATTTGCTAATTACATCTTATCTCCAGTACATAGTCCTTGGGCAAACAGCTTACCCAGGTGTTTTTGAGAACACCTATCTGGACAGTGGAGGATTGCAGGTGGTCCTGTGGTGACAGTACAGTGTGCAGGACATATAAGAAATCTCTATCCATCTGTGTATGAGTGTTTTGGTGTTTTTTTAAGTCTTCAGTGAAGAATAGAAGACAAATTTGAGAGAATTTTTCTGTCTTTATAAAATTTGTCAGTGTGAAAAGCAGAAGACTGTTATGCCTCAGATGAAGAAAAATGTGTGCATGTCTTGTTTGTTATGTTGGAGTTTTTTTGATAACAAACCTGATTGTCCTGTCCTGTGATTTCAGCAGAAAGGAAAATACGTACGTGCCAGTAAGAGTTTTGCAAGGACCTGCAAGTTAAAATAAATAGAATGTGGTGGTTTAAGGAAGTGGTAGAGTCTAAATTGCCTTTCACTACTCCTTTTCCAGGATCCAGTTTAACAGGATTATATAATTTTACTAATACCACTTTGATCTGTCATTTATACAAAAAGGCAGGCTTTCCAAAGCATTTGCCTTACATGTTCTTTTTGGGCTAGACTTAATCACTTGCAGAACTGATAATATTTTCTCATTCTTTAAGAATTCATATTACCGTCTTATGCTTAATATGATTGTGGTTTGAGTGCAGAATGGTAAAAGGAGACTTTTAATTCATAATCCAGTAATTCAGACAGCTAAATTATTCCTCCCTTT
Source organism: Haliaeetus albicilla (assembly GCF_947461875.1). Taxonomy (NCBI): domain Eukaryota; kingdom Metazoa; phylum Chordata; class Aves; order Accipitriformes; family Accipitridae; genus Haliaeetus; species Haliaeetus albicilla. The sequence continues at coordinate 15,527,811 of NC_091490.1, forward strand.
ACCTGATATTTATTAAAATGAATCCAAGGAAACCTCAGAAGTGTTGATGTCATCCAATTGCCCTTTTAGGTTTCTTTAATGCTGTTTATAGAATAGATACATTCCTTACTATGAGTAAGTGCAACATCTGTTTCTTTACAATTTCTCCTTGCATTTTTCCACACTTCTCATAGGAGTTACAGTTTTCATTCTCAGGCGTTCTATAGAGTCCAAAATTCATGATGTTCACTTGAGCATCTCAGTTATATATATATGTGCCCAAGACAATTTTATTACTAGTTGCACCTTCACACTTGTTTTATTTCTTGCCTCTAGTTCGCAAGTTAATATTTACTAGCACTCAGGAGTTGTTATATAGCAACTTGTTAATTAAAAAACCCCACAAACAAACAAAACCAAGGAAAAAAACAAACATGAAAAACAACCCAAAGCAAAAAAAAAAAAAGCCTGATGGATGACAACACCTTTCTTTTGAATTGAAACGCTCAGACCAGTCTGAAATCCTGAAGAAGAAAATGTAGTTATTAATGATGCACTCTTTAAAACCAGTTATGAAGAGTTAATATATATTTTAATACACAGTTAATCAATAATTACAGAATCTAGCAAATCAACAGGATTTTTTTAACTAGCTTGAACATGACTCCTACCATCTCTTGATGTACTCATGTTGAGGTCATGCTGCTATATGATAATTTGTGTTTAAAAATAGTGGTCTTAAGTGTGTATTCAAAAAACATCCATATTGATCCCAAAGCCTATTTTAAAGGATCTCAGGTTGTTTCCAACGTTAATTCTCATATGGTTCTGTGAAAACGAATCCATACATATCTCTGTCTTCCCATCTTTCATTTCTTCTGTAACCTATTTGGTTTGCAATGTTACTGCAAGAAAACAAGGAGCTTGCGTTTCAACAGCTAGAAAAAATTGCCATTTCATTATCACTTTGAGTAGGAGTAAAACTGATCAAGGTAACAGCTCTAGTTGATACATGGGGCAAGGCTGACAATTATGGGTGTATTTCTGAATGTGTTGGGTGCCTAACTTCTGTTTCAATCAGGGAGAATTAGGTGCTTTAAAAACCTTAAAACATATAGCGCTTGATAAGAATTCACACTTACCTGAGAAATGCTTCCTCATAAATGGATGAGTTTCTCTCTGCCTTTGTTTAGATTAGGAAGACTAATCAAACTTAGGTCACATTTCTGCTGTGTACAGATTATGCTGAAGTAATCATCATTTCCTTTCACTCTTGCCTTGGCTGCGTTCATCCCCTGCTACTCTTGCGCTGGTCCTGGTGCTAACCTCGGAGGGGTGTTCAGGGGCTCAGCAGGGGCAGCTTGCTGTGGACCAGGTTAGCTCTACTGGGGACCTGACCCCGCAAAGTCCACTGAGCAGGTTAGCCGAGCGGCATGGGAACCTGGAGCTGAGAAACCTTCCCGTGCGTTCTCACCTTGAACCACCGCCAACCCAGTAGCTGGTATGGTGCATTCCTCTTCCTTGCTTCTCCATCTACTGCATAAGTTTCTGGAGAAGAAAATGTAATTTTGATAGTAGAAGAGAACAGCTGTGTGCATCCATTGAGTTTTATCTCACCCCTGCTGAAGCCTGGTCTTGTTGTTAGCAAACTGGTTCAAAGTAAATTTCCTAACTAGGAAAAAAAAAAAAAAAGTAAAAATGATGGAAAATTTTCAAAAGGAAGAAAAAAGTAGCTTGGGAAGGTGTGCAGTAGGGTGTAGCACAGCTCTCCACTGCATGGTATCCTCAGAACATTTTATGAACGGTTAACTTCTAGTGCTGTTGTGTTAACATTTCTTCATTTTACAAATGAATAAATCATGGAATGAAAGGTCAAGTTACGTGCCCTGAAATACAGAGGGAGTAAACACTGGAACCCAGATGAGCATTCAGAGATCCTTTCCTCTCAAACTAAGGATGCTAAAGGAGACATTATTTTAAAGATAAATTAATTCACTTACAGTCAAGTCATTTCCTCTGGCACCTGTTGCATAAAATATACATTCATAGTTGAACAGTTCTGACTAAAAACTCAGCAGGTACCAAAAGGATGGTTATAAATATATATATATATATATATTTGCATCTTACAGGTGGGAAACTATCCTGAATCTGTAGCCCTAAAAGGAATGAGTCTGGAATAATACCTGAGCGTGCAGTTACTCTATGCAAATCAGACTGCCTTAAAAAATCAGCGTGTGGGTTTTGATGTCATGGATTAGATCTTTCTCTTCTCTTTGCATATCTAAACTATTGGCAATGCATGTTTCTGTTAGTGCCAACCTAAAGTAAAATAAATATTCATGGTAATTGGATCCAGCTCTCTAAAATTAATTTAAACTTTCTCCATGTGCTTAATCTGTATTGTTTTCTGCCTCTGAGTTTGTAGGCAGCAATTCAGCAAGCTCAGTGAACAATTAACTTCTGAAAGAATTTTGTCAATCAATTAACTCTAATTTAAATCTTAATCTGATTCTGGGGTAGAATCGTCTGGCTAATTTGTGAAGACTGGAGTTTACTTGAAATGCACCAGCAGCCTGGCTTGGGTCGGTTTGCTTCCTGGGCGTTGGGGACTTCCGATGGGTATCCCGGTTTCTCGACGAATTCAGCCCTGGCAGTGGTCTGTCCCCCTGTTGAAAGGGGGGTGCTCCTCCTCCACCCCAGCCCTGCCTGCTGGCTCCCCCCCGGCCCCAGGGCTCGGCCCCCGGCCCCTTGCTGGCCCGGATCGTTTCCCAGTCCTGGGGGTGGCCACTGATGGGTGGGGGAGACGTGGAGGAGAACACAGGGCTACCCCTTTCTGTGGCAGTGCGGTTTTACGATGGATCAAATTAACTCCGAAGGTATTGCCTCAATCTCCTGTCGATGTCCTAGTTTCTACAGAGCTTCAGTTTTCTGTCCCAAGAGCCAGATATTTTTAAAAATGTTGCTGTGCTTAGAGATGGAGGCAACCGCTTCTTTGTAGGTGCACGCTATAGGTTCTTGGTGTTATGGAGAGTATGTTTATGGATGCCGTTAGGCATTGTATCTGCGTTTTGGGTGCCTAAAATGTCATCATGGGAGACTACAACAGTGGTGTTTTCCAGCTCTTGTTTCTGCTGAGGTGCATTAACCCAAGGGAAATGGGTACATAACAAAGACCAAATAGCATCTAGGAATTTATTTCAGGCCTCTGAAGAACTCATTTACCTTGTTCAAGGGGTCACTTCTTTAGGCGACTCCTAGACCAGGAAAAACAGGATTTTCAGAGAATACCTCCAGGCCAGGTAAGGCCCCAGACCTTTTAACTCTGATTTTCATTATAATGGCTTCCCCAGTCCAGGCATGAATAGACATCTGGGAAACTGATCTGTTCATCCTGCAATAGCCTGAGCAGAAAGTCAGGTCAGCCATTTCTTGTCTTTCTGATATTTGCTGTAGCTGTTTCATAAGTTTTACTGTGAGATTTATGAGCTCAGCTGGGATTGATCATGTAAAAACAAACTGAATTCAGAGAAAACTGGATACTTTCACAAAAACACGATTTTTTTCGCTCCTTTCCAAAACTCATAATAGATGAAAGTGCCTCTAAATGAAACAAATGGGAAATATTCATAGTGAAATACTTTATCTTGGAAAAAAATTAAGTGATTTTAAGAGTAATGTTTATGACATCATAAGTTAAACAGTAATTCTTAAAATGATGAAAAAGATCAAATAAAATTTCAATGTATCATATTAAGCAAATTCAGTTTATATCTCCTGTAATTAAAATTTACCATTTGTCTTTAGTACTATACTGTGTTATGTCTTATAACTACGATATAATGATTATTTGAAGGATAGTTTTGTTTTTCTCATTTTTTAGCTACAATGTATGTTTCTTTTGGATCAGCTTTATACCATTAAGACTATGTTCACACACTATTTTGAAGAAAATATATCTATATACATCTAAGGAGATAGAGGTTGAGCTATAAAAATAAAGTCTTCCATTGTTTTCATCATACTGGTATTTCCTATGGTCAACATGTAATCTCCTTTGTTATGTCAACAACCAAAAAGTATTTAAACACATTATTGTGCAGTTCATTCTAAGTATAGTTGTCACTATTCTCAAGTCTCTTCTTATGATTAGATTATTCATATGGCAAGCTGTTGGTGCCAAGGCATGGCATTTTTTTATGTACAAGTTGCCCTGTACCGGTGCAGAAGAGGCTAGCTTCATGCAGAAGGCAATAGATTCCTTTGCGACATGTAGGAAATATTTAAAACAATTCAAAAAGAAAACCTTGCTGTTATTTTAAAAAGCACGGACTGTATTCTTTCACCTCTTAACATGGCATATTGTCTGTTATTGGAGCTTAATGGATCTGAATCTGAACAAAGAAATTGGATGTTGCAGCAGTACCAGAAATACAGATTTGTTATGTTCGGTGGTTTTGCTTACAATTCAGCTGGAGGGAACTGCATTTTGTAGTGACAAGACTCCCAAACTGACACAGAACAGTAACAGACAGTAATCTGGAAAAGGCATCCTAGATGCCAGCCATATTATTCATATGTTGCATGTGACCTCCATAAAACACTAAAAAGAGGCATTAGGTAATAAGTAAGCTATGTATATGCTGAATGCTTCGAAATACGTAAGATTTATAAGCTGGAGTTGTACATCATAGTAAATCTTGAACCTCATTTGAATGAAACTTGATTCCCTACTGCAAGGAGAGTGGTGTCCTGCTTAATTGCATTTCTTAAAAATAAATTTTTACTCCAGAAAGCAGGAGGGAAGAATACAAATTTCCACAGCCATATTTGATAGGACTAGTGCTGGAAATTCTGAAAGGCAGAGATGCCTGATAGGAGACTAAGATACTCCACTTTGATGGAAGGGAGAGGAAGGTAGCCCTGAGCAAGTGCTGTGGGCAGCCCTGGGGGGACTCCATCTTTAACAAAGGAACAGAGGAAATGCAGCTGCAGGTAACTCTCTGAAGCAAGTTAGCTATGGGTACAGGAGGGGCTTGAAAACCTGCCAAGTGAACCAAGACAGTGCAAGAACTAGGAAGGGTTTCCTTGGGAAGCCAAGCTCGACAACTTTGCTTTCGTATTTTACATCTCTTTTGTAACTCTTCCCAAGCTGGTAATCAAGAATGTGACCCTTTCACACTCCTCAATTTTTAAACATGTTCATATACCTGACACGTACAGGGAGCGTCCAGGACATCGGACCGGCAGCAGTGGGATGCATTTCTTGCGAAGTTGCTAGCGTCAGCCTGGCGAGTGGTGGTGCGAGTGTCAGACAGGAGGAAGATGCTCCCCTGGCTGATGCCCCACAGGCAGCAAGGTGTCCCATTTGGCAAGAGGCAGATAGCAGCAAGGCAAGATGTTCCTGCAGGGTGGGAGGAAGAAAATACTTACGCAGGAAAAGCTGCAACCTCTCAGTCCAAATAACTGTGCGTGAGAGACATTTGTAATGAGTCACACACAGTTTCTCACACGGAACACTAAAATAACGAAAAACAAATGTTGTACCGATTTTCTAGTTAATTTTTGTGAGGTTGAGAATATTTGGAAGGTGTCTGAGGGAGAAAAGCCTGTAGTCACCCACTCCAGGTTTCTCCACAGTGATGTGCTTGAGTGGGCTCAATGCAAAAAAACCCAAACAAAAACATTCAGCCATTTGAACACAGTGTACCTTTAAACAAAGAGTAAAAACAACGGAATTAGCAGTACAATTAAAATACTTGCCTGTAACGTTTGTTTTCCACATTGTAGGTAGTCAGATTTGTTGATGCTATAAGGGGTTAGAAATGGTAACATGTATCTCTCATTTCTCTGAATTGGGTTGTTAGCCGTAATAATCTCATGAGAGATCTGAACCTTCTCAATTCTTTATCGTCTGCAGGAGTTTCATTTTCTTTCTAATTTCCCTTCAGCTGTTATTCTCTATTTCTGGCTTGCCTACAATTTAAAAAAAAAAAAAAAGTTTTTAGAACTCACTTCTTGTTAATCCCTTTCTTTTGCAGTGTTTCCCTTCGGGGCAATTCTTAATCTCCCAGAAGCATCAAGGCATTCAAGTTAATGTTGGTTTAGTGGCCAGTCCGGATAAGAGAGCATTCTTTAGCTCCTATTCTTGTATCCCCACCCCCCCCCCCCCACCCCCCCCCCCGGCCCCACTCCCTTCATCCAGTAGGATTGTGGATTTCTAGAAGGGTTTGGAGTGGAGGCTGCAGATGTGTTCAGCTGGTAGTGTGTGGCTCCCACCATTCTTCCCTATTTCCTTGCCAGTTCAAACAGCACTTTCCAGATTTTCTTAATGAAATTCAGTTCACCTTACTCAGCCTAAAGTGAGTAGTAGAGGGATGTATTAATTTAACCTAGAAACTCGATCTGTGAGTTATCTCAGGTCTGTCAGCCTAGGTGCTTGTTGGGACTTGGATCTGAGTTGTAGGAATGAAAATTTCTTGCCAGAAATTTTAACTGCAGTCTCTAGGCATAGCTAGCATTGTCGAAATACGAAAGAACTAAGTTGTCTCATTACTCTTCACTTTGCAGAGGTGAGAAGTGTGTCAGCACCTTCCCAAAATGAGTAGAAGTATTTAAGATTAGGTATATTTTTTTCTCATTACTTAAACTTAATCTCTTCCCCAGGTGCTTATGATTTTTTGTCATCTCTGCCTGTTTAAGACTCCCACTGAAATAAATAAGAAGCCGTGCTGTGCATGTGGGGACAGTGCTTGGCCCTTTGGAAGTGTTTTGCTGTAGGTCTCAACTGCTGTGGTACAAGTCTCATAAGCCGAAATACCTACTCTGCATTTTAAACCATAAGAGAAGTGAAAAAAAAAATTTTGAAGACATGACTGTGAAGTTTTTTTCATCTGTATGGAAAGTGTGGTTCTCTCGTTAACATTGTTAACACAGTTAGTAAGGAAAGAACCTGGCTGAAACAAAGACGTGTATCAGTAAAACTCAAAATAATTGGCATCAAGGTAGTAAAAGAAAATAGTCACTGAGAGTTTATTTTTAAAATTAAGGCATCAAAGTTTTTTAAAAATTGTGATTTTTATTTTGACATAATTATGTACATGTTACCAGCATTTCAGTGAAGACAACATTTCCTGAAACAAAACACACCATTTATACAGGCTGTTAAAAACTCAGCTCTCAAATTATTCTGACTTCAGCAGTATAAATTACGCATATAAGCAGAGCCTTTAACATAAAATGACTGCGGCACCGGCATCATCTTTCATCTCCTTTCCCTCCCCTGTCTCACACTTACTCCTTCGTTTTGAAAAGGTCATATCTGTTAGTGTAAATGGTCTTGTACACCAGTACCAATAATAATAGAAGGGAAACGCAAAGGAATCTCTATGATGGAGAATTATCAATACTTTTTGCCTTGTCTAAATTTCAATTAAGATTAATTAAACTAACAAATCCTTCAACTGCTGAGGGTAATAGAAAACTGAGATTATACTCATTTGCCATTAAAATAAGCCAGCATGACCACTTAAAAAAGCATCCTACCCTTCTCCCCCACTCCTGGGACCTGTTTCCAACTTCAAGTTTGCCCGTCCCTACAGAAATGTGGTCTGAACCCTGATCAGCTATGCAGCATGGGTGATCCACTTACACTGTAAAAAAAAAACACCCCAAAACCCACACCACAAAACATCTAGGCAAAACAAGGGAGGAGCAGCAAAGATGAAAGCCAAACTATTTTAGGGTTTTTTCCCCCTTTCGTTTTTTTGTGGTGATGCTCATTTATGCCATTTAAAAATGCAGCCTTGGTCTTTTTAAACTCAGTTTGTAGTTGAAGAATCAAATTTTCCCAATGTAACAGGGTACAAGAAGACAAATTGAAGGATAGAACCTGTGATATTTTTTACTCCCACTTTTGGGAGGAAACAAGAGATTTTTATGACCCTTTTTATTTAAGGAGAAAAATAGAACCCAGGTTGGATTTGATGTTATAAGTATTCCCTTGTTTATAGTTTTGAGGTATTATCAGTTTTTATAGGTGGATTTAATTTCCATGGAGTAAAATCAGTGCTAATTTCAACATGTGGCAGGCTACTGTAATGTTATTTCTTTTGGTGTTTTACAATTTCTTTTTCTGTTCTACTGCTTGATTACTTTTATTGTAAACCCACAAAACAGCTGGCATAATGTGCAGATTAAAATTACACTTTTACAAGAATGATGAAGTGTTAGACTACTTTGACATTTTGGGCAGCTAGATTTTAATTATTTGACTAAAGTTGTTAATTCAGCTCAATAAAAGCCATATCCACATGATAGATGTAGATGTCAGAATGCCACAAAGGGTTCGCCGTCTTTGATTAGAGGTGTTACTATGATGTTAAACCCAGATTACAAGAGCATCTTAAATTCTATTGATTCTGTCATCCTTCTTTCTAATGTGCTGTTCAAAATCAATGTTTTTTTTTAAAAAAAAAAAAAGGAAAAGGCGAAGAATGACACTATATTCCCCCCCTAGACCTGGTGGTTTCTCTGTAAGTTACCAAGAGACAGTTCCTATGTCTTTCAGTCAAGAAAGGACTCGATGAAACAGGGATTTAGTCTGACTCGGCTGTCTTGCTTTAAGTTTCATTTTGTTATACATGCTTCACCCATCTTGGGACGTTGTGTCGGAGCATGTGCTTGGGGGATGCAGCTGTCAAGCATTATTCCAGATAAACAGAGCCCAAGCTACATCCTATCAGAGAAACTGTCCGGAAAATCAGATACTGCTTCTTTCGGGGTTAGCTTGACTTTTGCTTACATGCAGCACAAAAGAGCTTACAGAGAGGAAACACAGTCCTTGGCACATTTTGGCTAGTTGCAAATTCATGAATACTCTGTATTCTCTCTTTGTCTAAGGCTTACTCCTTACGACCCCAAGCGTTCAGTTATTCCCTTCCCTTTCCATTACCTTGCTCTTTTTTTCTCAGGGAGATAAGAATGGTAATTCTCCTATGCAAATGATACAATTCTTAATGGCAGTATTCTTTGAATAAGAATTGGTAGTGTTTTAGGAATAAGAAGAGAGTAAAAAGAGAAAGGCTATCAGTGTTTATGGGAGTAATCCTGTAGAGGACAGGTCATACAAAGTGGTTGAATCTTTTCCTTTAAGTGTGTCTTCCAGTGTGTTTTGTTTGAACCTTAAGGGCATAACCTTCTTAGAAGTAATAATTAAAGTCACAGCTTATAGGATAAATATACATATCAATTTTTAGCATTTGAAGGTAGAAGTGCTGTTAGGAAGTACGATGTCTACTGTATTGAACAGAACATTTTACTTTTAATGTATGGGGTTGTAATCTTAAAATTCTGTCCTGCACAGAAGAATAAAAATTGGACACATATCTTACTCAGTTCACACTATTCTGCTTAAAAGTAAAGCTTACAATCTGATTTTTTCATAAAAACAAACGCTGAAATCAGCATGCTTTAACTTTAAAAAATTTCTTTTACATAGGAATTCTGCAGAAACATAATGTAAATGTTACATACTGTGACATGGCATTTATTGCATTTCAAATTTTATGCCTCAAATGGATGGCTTAAATAGGAATTAAGACAAAATGATTTTTTTTTTCCCCATTTAAGTAGTTGCTGGGAAAGAGGGAATAGTCTGAAAATACCATCTTGTAATCATGAATTAGAATGAGTTATGCCAAGTAGCTGTGGAGGCCATTTAGTATTTCAGAAACACAGCAGGGGAGCTTTTTTAAAAGACATAATTAAAAACAACGGATGATATAGGCTGTTATGGATCTTGGGTCCCAGGCTTCCAGAATAATTTAGGTTCCTCTAAAATACATCTTGCTGTTGTTGCCTATTAGCATTTGTGCGATATTGCCCTTTAGTCAGTATATTCGAATGGGGAGATATCAGTAGGTTGCAACTGTGTTCGTCACTTCCATAGTAATTTGGTCAAATTTTGCTTGGTTGGTTTTAGATAATATAACTTTTGAGAGAATATTTGAATAACATTCATGAGTTTTGCTGTTTTGAAAACCTTACTTTAACTAGGAGGAAGACCATGCCATACCAGTGTAGGTGAAGTTACTTCTATTGTTATAAATGACAAAGTTGTTCAAATGACTAAAGGTCAGTATTTTTCTTCACTAGTTACCAAATTGTAAGTGAATGGTTTACAATCAGCTCTCTACTGCTTTAGGCACAGAGCACCATGCTTTAAAACAATTCTCCATAGTTACACAGGGATATATCTTAAATTTCATTGTATTATCAGCAGTTTTTACTAGGGACTGCAGTATTTGGAGGAAAATTTCTTTGCCACTAACAGTGAAGATTAATGTGCATCTTTGAAAAATAGAGAACATAAAAACACGCATAACATTTTCAATACTATAACGATATTCCTGAGAAATGTTAAATAGGATATTGAATTGAAACCTTATTCTTTCCTTATTGCAGCATTGATCTGTAATCATTATATACTGTCGTCTAAATTCCAATGACATATTCACCGCTGTAGATGTGGGTCAGTAATGCTGTGACACTGACCATTGGCATCTTTAAACAGGATATTGTCTAATACAGTTTATAGCTTCATTCCCTGTACCATTAAGTAAATAAAGGATTCTGTGTGTGCATCAGTGCCATCAAGCATGAATACCCTGCTGGACTGGGAATTAAATGCCAAGTGAGGGTCAGAAGCAACAAAGGCTGAATAACACTCAGCAAATGTATACATATTAGGTAAGGAACAGTGCCCTGATGCAGAAGAAATTGAATAAGCACCTTGCAAGGTCTAGATGGAGCATGAAGGCTTCTTTTGTTTGCCTGAGCTGCCATCATTGACCCAAGTAGAATATTCCATTATTGAATGAGCTGAACAATAGTTTATTACAGGTAAAAGGAAATCTTGGGATCTCAAATTCTTCTGGGCCAGATCAGATACAGTTAGGCCTGATCATTGTACAATCTGTAGCCCCTCAGGCCACATGGACTGGTAAAATATAGTTTGCAATATGTTCTCTTAACAGGCAAAAAATATGATCATGGTTTTGTCAGATTTTCTTTGTCTGTCTTAAAATACGCTTATAACTTTATATTCTTAGAGGTAAGGAATAACTTTGACTGTGCTAGTTGTGTTAGTTTCCCTGCTTCTAGGAGTTCAGTTTTGGCTCTATGAAATACTCTGCTTTTCCAAATACAAAACATATATGTAGGTGACAGTATTGCATTCTGGTTGACCAGCATGAAGTTACTGCTGAAGCAGCTTTTCCTCATCTAATTCAACCAGTTTTTCTGAAAATATCAATTATGTTTTATGATTGAATATAAATGTAAAACAATGTGTCTAGCAAAAGTTCCCAGAGGCTGAATATAGTTCGTTCTTTCTTGGGTTATGTTTGAACAGTTCCCATAAAGAGACATATTTTTGTAAATACTTAAATTGGTTATTCTTCATTATTATAGTTTGGCTTGCTTCATATTACCCTGTAGTGTACAAATATCCTAGAAATATTATTTTTGTTGTTAAGATTTAACAGGACCAAGTGCTTAAAAGAGTTACCCTCTTTGCTTTGCTTGCCTGAAGTATGAATAATGAGCTTTCTGGCTGATCTAATATAGATCATTTTATTTTAGCATTAACGTATCCTGTGTAAGCAACTGAAATGAAAAGGCAAAAATTGTATTATGGACCATTTGTTAAAACAGAAGGGCAAAAAATTAAATAGGTGACTTACTGGTAAGCTGAATGAAGGGATAATTATTGCTTTGGGTGTGTAGTAACCTGGAATGCTGGAGTGCTGATAACTGTCTGTGTTCCCGTAAAAATTTTTTGCTTCAGTCTTCATATATAAAAATTAAGTTGGTTGTAACTCTGTCAGTGGGTTGGGAGAAAAATTGCCAATAGTTAGAAGGAAAAAGCGTGGTTATGACAGAATTTTCCACTCAGTTACTTAAATGTGTTCTGCACAAAGACATTCAATAGCCAAAAAAGTCTGTGAATTGCCTGAATTGATGGGAATTAAATAATGAAAATTAAATGAAATTTGTTTTGGAAATAAAAATGGAAAAAAATCAATAATGCATCAAACTGTCATAAGAGGCTATTCAGTTTCTTGCATAGTTTTAGTAATTTATCTCCTGAACTAAACTGGTGGATGTGCTGATATATGATACTACACACTTACCAAATTCTGTAATTTAATCCACACTGTAACTCAATAGCCTTTTGCCTAAGATGTTGTAATCTCTTTAGGATGTACTTATCCATGAAAGTAGAGCCTACCAGCCTCTGTGAGACTATATGTGAGCGCAGAATTTAGTGCCCATTTAAGTAGTCTGATGCCCTTTTTCTTAGGTAGTTTAACAGATCTGATTTTGTAAGGTTTTGTTTCCTTAAAAAAAACCCTGAAATTAAATTAAGGTAAAATAATAAAATTAAACATCGTGGTAGTTTTATTCCTGCAGGTGAGAGATTTCAGACCAGATCCTCATTAAATGAGAATAAGTTTAATTGTGATGACTTCACTAGCCATGAATTCAGTGCTAGCTTTCTCTTATTAAGATTTGTTTTTATGACTTTGTGTTTTCCCGAGAGTCTGAAAATATACATATAAACTCTAGAATTGACAAACATTTTGTGCCTCCACTAATTCCTACCTCTGTTTATATGTTCAGAGCTAACAGAAACATAAACAGGTATAATGTAGGGTACTTTAAGGCTTTCCTGTAATCTCCTTTAATGCTCTTTATTTGTGAATTGGATAACAGCACGGAAAAGATCAAGCTATTGTCTTCTGACTACTCAGTAGCACCGTGTCTTTGGCCAGAGTTACAGTAGGTTTACATCTCGTCATACAAAAAAGGTATTCAGTACTCATTAGTCTCATAGCAGTTTTGAAAGTTGGATTCAGGTGTGTAAACCCAGTTATTTGTGTGGTAAGTAATGAGGGGTGGGTGTTGTTTAAATTCTGGTAAAAGAAGACTTCTGTGTGATTAGGACTGCTCACTGCCTAAGCAGGAAAAAAAATCAGGTCCTCCATATTCTCCCATTTTAATGATTATATTACCAGTTTCATGGAAAAACTGGAATACTGGAATACAGATGATTATAATTACAATAACTGAAGTAACTGGAATACAGATACTTTCATATTTGAAAGTAAATTCAGAGAAACTAGATAATGAGGTTTGACTGTTTTGAATGCAATGAATAGTTTAAAAAATTACTTAAGGTAGTGGTAAGAATAAGCAATGAATTATCACTTGGCTGGATGTAAATGCAGATTGCAAAATCATGTAAGATCATTTTTTACTCTGTACTTGTGAAGGCCTTACCCTTATGGAAGAAGTAATGCAGATGTAACATCTTTTGTGGGAGAACAACATCAGGGTGAGCTTGTAGACATGTCTCCTCTCCAACTTCACCAGACTCCCAACGCCTCACATGGCTGGACTCAAATATTCTTTAATGTACAATGAAACTCTGAAGAGAGACTATAAAATGGATTTTTAGGCTCAACAATTGTAGGTCAATAATAAAATGTGTTCTATCTTCAGTTAGAAAGACATTTTCCTCTTAATTTTCAACCTCTTCAATCTACGTGTAAAAGAAGATGCCATTTTTTGAGCATTTTTGTGGAGCTAATAACTAAATAAAAACTAATTTGTGTGAATTCTCAACAGCATACAATTTGACCCTATTAGATTCCTCAGACCCCTTCATCTATCCACATCCATTTTTACCTGAAGTTGTTAATTTGTAAAATGATAATTAAGATTTTGTCAATTAATTTTTTTTAAAGTTCTAATAAGTGTACTGTACCACTATAATGAACATGTTCAATTTGTGCTTGTATGGCACAATTTCTTCTTAGGCATCCTATAATCCCTGCTTCATTATCCAAACAAGATTTCAACTTCCTTTTCAAGTACATCCTCATGATTAATTGGGCTATTAGCTAGAAGGTACCTCGTGCAACTGAAAGGGTAATGTAGCACTGATGTTTTGGGATGTGTGTGGTGTCATCCAGAGACCAGAAGAGGCACCCCCAGGATTATGTCTATGACAGACTTGAAATATCTGTTTGTGCTTTAATAAGCAATCGGAAGGGGTAATCTGGTAACGCGTCATTGTAAGTAGTGAGTAGTAATTGCTGGAAAATAAACTGAGATCTTACAAAACAAAGGCATGCACACACTTGTGGATTTTTACTGTAGGTCTGGAGCCAGGAGTTGAGGCAAGTCGGTTTCTATGGAGAAAATAGAATAAAGTATAGAATAAAACTTGTGATTAAGCTTTCTAGAAGTAGTGTACTCTCTTAAGATTGATAGCCTCTGTCTGAATTCACATTTCTTATGGAAAATAATGTAGAATAACAATAATTTACTCATATTTTTCCCTCTTTTAGGAGTAATTGGAATGCCCATGCACACATTTTTTAAAACAAATAACACCAGTGTATCAGAAAGTATTTATGAACCACTGATTGGTACCTCTTAAAATACTAATACTGTTTGAATTACTTAGCTGTAGCTACAAACTATACCAAAGTATTTCTTATGTTAAATAACTAAGCAGGCATAATTCTGCTGTTCTTTGTATTTTCTTTTGTCTTTTTTATTTTTTTAACTTTATCATTAGGAATGGTGGGCTCTGCCATTCCACTGAAAGATCCTTAATCTGGTAATTTAACAAAAAAGCTCTGAGATTGTCTAATGCTCACTTCCCCAAGAAGCAGCCTTCTCACATCCTGGATAAAGCTGACTATTTAAATTGTTTGTCCTGTACAGAAATTCAGAGATTCCTGTTATGCATACGTATGTCACAGCATGTGTCCTGGGTGGACTTCGAATTTCAGAACGGGTCAGAAGGAACTGCTTTCTGTGTTCAAAGGGCAGTGGGTGTTCCTCATTGCTTTTAAGCATGCCACTTCTAATCAAGCACAGCTCCTTGTGCCTTTGGCTTGCGTTCTGCTTGCCTCTGCCTCGGCTTGCTGTGTTTATGAGGACAGTTACTAGTGAGCTTCTCCCTCCTGTAGGTACTTACACATAAATCACCTCTTCGCCCTCCGTGGGATTGATTTTGTACCATGTGTACTGGAAATTCATAGATTCTGAGCCATTTCTGTAACGCTGTAATAGACATTTTGCCTCAGAGGAGCTGCAAGCTTCGCATGCTGAGCCCATCAGGCTCCAGGACCCCCACTCCCCCCCACCCTGGTGACCCATTGCAGCCTGTGAGCTCTTGCACAAAACACGGGGGCCTCGAAACCCACGGGGTTTGCAGCAGAGGACACTTCGGAAAGAACTCTGTTCACCCTCATTCAAAATCCTAACTCCTCCTCTGATCAGAAACTCCAGTGTGGATCCAAGAAAACTTCTCCCAAAATGTTATTTAAAAAAAAAGCCAAGCAAGCAGTAAAATTTACAGTAAGTATATTGCCCCAGGCCCTGCTGCATCCCTGCGTCCCTGCGTCCCTCCACTCCCGCCCTCGCCAGTGCAGCAGAAGTGTGGTATTTCAGGGGGCCTGGCCTGGTTTTGCAAATGAGACAAGGTTTACTTTGATGTTGACTGCACAGTTTTATTTGTCTTGGTTTACACAGTAACTTCAACAGCTGCTGGAGTATACTATGGCATAAAACTTGAGTGTGTCCAGAGCTGCCCAAGTGTGTAACTACTCAATGGCACATTGTGCTTCCTCACCCTCCCTCAACCTTGAAGAAAGGCAGTATAGTATTTTATTAAGCTAATTGTGCTTGATCTTGCCGAACTGTAAAACAATAAAACATAAACACCGATTTTGAAATCTGAGCTGAAGAATAGGCAGTTTAAATACTGACTGATTTTGAAACCAGAGCTGAAGAACAAACGGTTTTGCCCAGGCACGCAACCTGGAGTGCTGCATTAATTCACCCGATCTGTTCCCGACTGTTCCCTCCTGAGGTGTCGGGGGCTCTTGTCTGTGTCATGCCAGCTGGTGAGGTACACTTGTTGGGTTGAGGATGGCTCTTGGCCAACCTGCATCGCTTCCAAACATGTTGAAGTGACTAAAATTTAGATTTGAAGTATTTAGTTACTCTGAGCCAGCTCTTCAAGGTTTTCTTTTTCCCGTCCCCCACTGACACCGCCTTTGTTTTTTTTGTGCTGGAAGATGCAAAAATTGTGGGCTGCTGCTTTGAGACTTGAGCAAAAGTTTCTGATGAACACCAGATGAAGAAACAGTCATCATTTGTAAATGTTTGTTAAGAAATAATTTCTTCCTAAGCACCTGCAGTTTTACACAGTAGAGTCTACTTACAGTTTAGGGATTTTTGATTTTTTAGTACATATTTGTGCTTTTGTTTTGACTCTTGGGCTCTCATTAGTTTGGCAGATGCCTTGCTCTGAAACCATGCAATGCCTTCCTGGAAATACAATGGAGTCGTACCAAAATGACTGTACAGATCGTTTGAGATACTGTATTCAGTGTATTTTTAGTTTTGGCCTCTTTTCTTTAGCATATATATGTATATAGCTGATCTTTTCATTTTTTCTTTTCAATATCAGTTTTTATCAGTAAGTAATTGCTAATTCTGGAAGCAGTAATCTTTAGACATTTGCAATATCGGCATGGGAGCTTTGGAGATCAGACATTTAGTCTTGGTCTTGCTTAACATTAGGTACATGGTCCCCCACTCTTAAGGTCACTGTGCTCCTTGTACATTTGGTGGTACCCCCAAGTGGCATCTGAAGTCGCTGGTGGTCTGACCTGGAGTTGTCCACTCCCAGTTCCCAGTAGGAAATGTGTTTTTCTGGGACTTAGTTCTGAGTTAGCACTCAGGACTACTTGCAGGCATTTCCTTCCACCTGAGATCTGGAAGTCAACACTTGTTCCTACATTTAGCATCTTTCAAAGGTGAACCAGTGGTTCTGGTTTTGCTGCTGGTGCAGAGGTAACGTTTATGTCCTCTGAGGCTGCTCTAAGCTCCAGGCTTAAGGTGTCCGCTCTGCCCCTCCTGTCAGTAGTTTGCTTGGGGAAGGTACAAGAAACCCTGCAAGATGCTGTTCTAGAATAGCCTGATGCTGATGTTGGATATGTATCCTCCAACCTCGACCAAGTATAAATTGTCTTAAAGCATGAAGGCCTGCTGCCAGTGATCTCAAAAGAGAGTAAAAGCTTCTAACTAGGTCACTCAGCTCCTGGTCATGCTCCTGATCTGATGCAGTAGTCTGTCTGTGCTCAGTTCTAGGCCAAGTTACAGCTGTAGTTGTAGCCAGAATTATTTCTTCAGACCTAAAATGAATGAATCCTCAACTGCCTTTGGGTTACAATTTTATAATAGGTCTCTGGAACAACCTGGTGTTGCGAACTCACAATGGTATTAATGTGTTACCTAGGAAATGCTAATTAATCCACACATATCATTTCCACAAAAAGCAAATGCTGAGTGGTTTATTAACCTTTTGTCCGAGGGAGGTGGAAAATGTAGGCCTTACCATTAATCTACCCTCCCAGAGAGGTGGGCAGAGAAGAGGTGGAATTGCAGAGTTTATTATTTCTCCCCAGTAAGAGTGCCGGTGCCATATACAGAATTTATTATAAACTTCTGCCTACAGGGAAGTAGGAGAAAGGAAAAAAAAAAAAAAGGAAAAAAAAGTCATTAGTGTCTGCTTAGCAGTAGTGATGTCAGGAGTCAGAGCTGGGTTTATTAATTCCCCAGTGCTTGGGAAGGGAGGAAGGCAGGCAGGCGAAGGGCAGGGGGCGGCCAGGGAGGGGCGGGCAGGCACAGCGCTGTGCTGCTTGCAGGTACTGCGGTTGCCTTGCAGGCACTTCTCGGTTTGTGTTTAATAAGCAATATTCAAGCACTACCAGTTTGCTGCTTCCCTCTCTAAGAAAGAGGAATGGTGAAAGCATTGATTTGATCTGGAACAAAAGTCTGGGGGGTGCTAAACTAGCTTTAGGCATGAGTGCTGTCCTCTGCAGGCATAGGAATAGTTTGGGATTTATTTTTAATTTCCATTTATTCTGTTTATTCCACTTCTGTGACAAGTTTGTTAAAGTTATCTAGGAACAGTGAAAGAGGAAAAATCTTTTTTTCTTTTCTTCTGATCTCTAACTAAATTTTTGGATGTAAGAGGATGAGACTACACTTATTATAAAATTTTGCAAGGCCTGGTCATCAAAGCCTGACAATTCAGTTTTTCATTCCAGAAATGTGTTGCTTTTTTAATATGTCCATTTGTAATGTAAACAAATGGGATAACTTAATTTAAAAGGCAGTAATCCACAAGATTTGAAGAGGTGCATGTTCAGTTGAATTCCAGTATGTTTTTTCCCCCAGAAAGGTCCAACATAAGTAAGAGCGATATTTGATACTCATTTAGTTAAAAAAAAGAGACATATTTACCCTTTCCAGTATAACAAAAGAGGAAGAATGTAAAACTCTCAATGGAAATACCGAGGTAGATATAGCTACAAATTGGCAGAGGGAAGTGCAAATTCAGTTTAATAATCTATGTTTATCAATCACTTGAGTTATCCTTTCTTTAATAATAAAAATACAGAAGTAGGCAAGGATAAATTGATTCTCTAAATATAGGTTTCCTTCTGACAATTTAAATAATTGAACTTTGATTTAAATAGCAATTTAAATGATTCTAAAGAGTTTGATTTACATTTATCCATTCTGTTTCCAGAGGTGTGGATGGCAGTGGCTCTGCATGCCACTTGTTCTTTGCTCATGCAGTTACTCCTTGGCTTAGTGTTTAATTATTATTGCATCAACAGACTCCTCTCATCTCCAGTGTGTAAACAAGCACAAACGATATTGCATATCACACTGTGGCAATGGAAACCAAAGACCTCTCCTAGCTTTACTCAAGGTTTCCACCTACCTGAACCTGTAGAGCAGAAGGACTCCTGTCCTGGGAGTGTGAGGGAAGCTCTCAGACAATCCTGTCTCACAGCTTGCTAAGGAATTTCTGAGTAATGCTTGTCACCAGAAGGGATCTCTTTTATCTCAGTTGCTGCCAATGGAGCTCGGTGGAGAAGTTCTGTTTTCCTGTCAAGTGCCTTTGGGAATTTGCTAAGCACGGTGGAAGTGACCTAAATTTCTGCTCTTATCGTACAATTAACATCATAACTTAGGCGTGGAACATGCCTCATTGTTCAGCAGTTATCTTGAATTCACCTTTTAACACGAAAAGCTAAAAAAGACCAGAGAATGTACTTACCAGCAGACCACAGATTTACAGTACGGAAATAAAACTAAAACACTTTTTGTGTCTACCAGTAATTTGGATAAACTCCAAAGGGTTTCTTTTATCTGTCTCAAGCTGATGGGGTTTTTGTGCAGCCCTGTGACTGGGCATCAACCTTGCACACAGATGCTCAGTCCTAAGGTTTCCCTTAGTGGAAGATGACCCATATTTGAGGATTGGTACTCAGACTGGGGGGATGCCATTCAAATTTACATTCCCTTCCCCTCTCCACATTTCTGTGAGTGTAACTTAATTAGTAAGTTGATCTTAACCTTTTCCTGCTGCTGCTTAATTTTTAGAAATGCTAACAACCTTTGGGAATGGTTAGGTGGAGCTATTCCTGTCTAGACAGTAAATACAGCTTAATGGCTGTCCTGGTCTTTAAACAATCTTTAACTCGTTGCGAAGTACATGCTCCCTTATGCTTAGCAGCACAGGGGGCACCTTCAGCATCCTGACCTCTTGACATGGAAAAATCCCCTTTGTATAAACAAATATGTGTATTTATTAACAACCAAACCTTACTCAAATCTTTAAATGCGAATCGTGCATGTCAGTTTTTACTAATGCTCAACTGAGGCCAGACAGGGTAAGAAACAAACCCTTGCAGGTTGTAATGGATTTGTGAGGACTGACCCCAGCTTCATCTTTCAGGGATACTGGGACAGTGTGTTACGCTTTCTCCACCCGCTCTCCAAAATGTGGGAGCTAATTTAGCATAATCTGCACAGTCTGGGGAGTTATTACTGACCTCTGTATTTGCTTTCAAAAGGCACCGTTCTTTATAGAAGTTTGAAGCCAGACATCAAAGTATTAATTTTGACGGACACTGAATTTCACAGAAATTCTGAGGGAGTTGTCAAAATGTGAAAGCAAACATCACAGAGGAAAAGCAACCAAATGCTGGGTTTAGTTACTTTAATCTATTCTGGTTTTGTATAAACACATTTGTGATGTTGCTTACTGCTGGCTGTGTATTCTTCTGGGCATGAAGATGTCCTTGATTCCCATCTCAGGCAGTGTTTCTTCTCACTTCATCAGAAATTGGTCCTGATTGACAACAGACATTTGTGTTTTTAAACTGGCTGTTAGGAATAGTCACAGTGCCACAAAGAAAAATAGGAGACATATGTCCCTAGAAGTGTGTAGTGAATGTAATCTATTCAGAGTGGTAGTTTCCAGTGGGCTAGCAGCAGGGAAACTTAAACACATGCATTGAAGGATTCAAGAGTGAGTCTTCATCTGCTTATCCTAAAAATGTGTGCTTTTAAAATAATCATCTATAGAAGTCTTCCATCAGCTATTGTGGATTTTACTCAAACCTTTGCAAATAAACTTCTGTAACTGGCTTTGCTGAGCTGGTTGTGTCTGTGACTGTCTTTGCTAACATTCAAGATTAAAGTGCCTAGGTTTATGTGTAAAACTTAACGTTTTAATGTAGATTAAGATATGAACAAAGTAAGTGCCGTACTTATTCGTGTTCTATTACAGCCCACACAAAGAAAACAGGAAAGTTAAGACTCAAGGTCTATTCTATAATTCAGGGTTTTTACTGAAATTTGAAGGCAATTTAAACCACCTACTTATTTCAAAGGTAGTATCGACAGACCACCTGCTGTTGACATGCACTAAGAAAGATGGAAGGATGTAAATGAGTTTTAGTGATTTGCCTGCCTTTGAATACAAATGAGGCTAACAACCTCCTGTCCTGCACTCTGGCAGTCAACTACCAGAATGTTTTCAGTGTGCTTTATTGGAAAGTGAATGTTGTCATCATGAATTATCATTAGACTTTGTTGTTGTTGATGACTACTGTTAACAGTGGATAATTCAAGTGTAATTCAGTTAGAATATTTCAGGTATGTCACTAACTGTGTATTTTGTGACCGGCATTTGACAAGGAAAACTACTGGCAGCTGAAACTTGGGAAGACTTCTCCTACCTGCACGTAGGTGGGTGACTGTCAAAGACTTTGTGGTGGAGAGTGAGATTTAAGCTGAATTAGCTGAAAGAGGGAAGAGAATAGAAGGCTGTCTGCCCCTATCCTGTGGTCGTAAATGTAATCTTCCAAGCTCAGTCAGAGTTTTCAGTCTGTCCAGGGAAGATGTGTTAAACTTGTCTAATGGTCGTCTGTGCTTTTCTGTTGAGAACACCAGGAGACTCAGAAATTAAATCAAAGATTACAGAAATGTCTGTAAGTTTTTCTTCTAATGTGGATGCGGAGGCCTTTGTGATGAAGAGATTATTTCTTCCTGTGGCCTAAC
Source organism: Haliaeetus albicilla (assembly GCF_947461875.1). NCBI lineage: Eukaryota > Metazoa > Chordata > Aves > Accipitriformes > Accipitridae > Haliaeetus > Haliaeetus albicilla. Next base: position 15,549,303 of record NC_091490.1, read on the forward strand.
AAAAAAACTAGGAAGCAACCGATTAAAAGCAGGAAGAGCTCAGTCACTTTTTTTGGGCCGATGAGATAAAAATCTGAACAATCTTGACTGTCCCTTTGGAATAGCTCAGTTGGCTGCTAGGGGAGGTTTTTGGACTGATTTTCATTCATTGTTTTCAATGACCCTCCTTGAAGAGCCTGAAAGACACTTTTAAAGTTAGCACCTCTTCTTTCTTCACTTGTAATTTTTGAAAGCACTCTGCTGTGATTCGTCTGTGGTTGCAGACTGCCACTGGCTGTCTCCTCCCATAGTATCAGCCATCCCTTTGAATATTTGCCACCTATTCCTTGTTTATGCGTGGCTTCAAAAGCAACAGTTGTCACAAAGAAACAGGCTATCCTAAATGACAGCTTTCACTGTCTTTAAGATCATGGGTCAAAATGGAAGGTGAAGGTTTGGGGATGCTTTGATAGCACCAGATGCTATCCTAACATCTTTGTAAACTGATTTTACAGTTTAATTAAACACTGTAAAACTCCCAAGTCAAAGAAATGTCTGCTTGTCCTTAAATGGGCAGCTATCATAGCAGTCATTTGCTTATGAGATGCTTTTCTTTCTGGAACACTTGTCTGTCTTGGTTCCTATCAAAAATAGATCAATTTCCTGTGGAAACTGGCATAAATCTTTCAGATTGTTTCTTCGTGCTTTTGCAGCATTTGTCAGAGTTGCTGTTAGCTATAGCTGGGTATTGTCTTCTGATGAATTGTAGCAGCGGCCGAACAAAACAATATTAATCTGTTTTTGTTAATCCTGTTCTGTAATTAAATACGTCTTTCATATAAATTCTGTTAAGATTTAAATGAAAAGGGATTTATGGAAACATGACTTGCTTTTTATAAGATAGTTTTGGGATTATGAAATCAACACTGGGAAAAAGAAAAGTTTGACTTGCTCACAGAGCAAAAGATTTTCTCTTTGTTATTCTTGCTGTGCTGGTGCTATGGAAAAAAAATATAATAAGAGCATTCAAGCTGGGTTGCCTGTGGTTTAACTCTAATTCTATAGGCTGCACACTCTTTCTCCCCAAAATCCCCACAGCAAGTGACCTTGTCAAACAAAAGTGTGGAATAATGGGAGGCAGCCCAGGGACTGTGGCTCATTTACAAGCAGCTGTTTGCTACTGTCAGAACAAAGGCAAATCAAAGTTGCATTAACGGGGTATGACAGGCACAGTGAGCAAGTCCCCAACAATGTTCATCCTCTCGTGTTGTTCTGGTTATAATATTGGTTTGCCTGAAGGAGAAAATGGTCATAAGGTCAAGTTAGACATGTATGTTTTCAAAAGCCTTTCAACATTGCACACATTTTTCAGCTGATCAACTATTGATGTTTTTTTAACAAAATTAGCTTAACAGCAAATAGATACATGTTTATGTGTGTGCCTGGCTTTTTGTATGAGAATTAGAGTTACGCAGAGAATTAACAATGATGTCTTCACAGCAAGATAAGTTTGTAACGTCATCTGGCCTTCCCCTCTTGTCTGATTTAGCCAGTCCAAGAACTAAGGCAATTGTAGGTAATGTCGCTTTTGAATTCCTACATGGCATCCAAGCACATTTCAAGATCACTCCATCTTCTGCAGAGCTTTTGTAGTTTACTGCTTGACTAGAACTTTTCTCTGCACCTTGCGAAATAGCACCGAATTATCTGACCCTTTGGTAAAGAAGTTACATAAATGACATACAACTTTTCTTGAATTTCTATTAAAAGTGTACCCTGAATCCTGAGAAACTTCATGAGCAAAGTCTGCTCCACTTAGTTGAAGCCTGGTAATGTGTAGTTATTGGGAAAACTCATCACCAGTAAAGAGCACAGGAAATTTCTTATGGAATAGTGGAAGTTTTTAGGCAAAAAGGGCCAGAATCCAGCATATGAGTGAGCAGTACTCCCTAATCATGACTTAATGGAGTACACAGCAGGTGAGTTTTTACCCATATGAATGAGACTGTTGCATAACTTGAACCTGTACCACTCAACATCAGTTTGTAATCCAGAATCATTACGAATCAGTTAGACTTGCTGAGAACACTCCCGAGAAAGGCTTGGAAAGAAAGGAAATTCAAACAGAAAGGACAGGAGAATTGCTGGACATGAACTTTATAACAAGGCACACAATAGGCAGCACATTTCTCAGTGTTTATTGTACCTCACGTAGGGTGATAAAGGCTGGAGGCAGAGTGACTTTAACAGTCCCTGAAGTGCAGTATTCCCTGAGAAATACACAGTTTAAAGTGCCTTACTGCCATTATGAAATTTATAAATAAAAATAAGGAAAGCGGTAAGATTTACGGATTTATTGGGCAAATGAATATGACTACTGCATCATTAATAACCGGTCAAAAAGATCTATTTGTTCCAAAAAACAGCTGAGAAAGTCTTTTATATTTAGCAACTATTTTACTACCAGTGTAAGTTCCTGTATTGCTTGATTATTTTTTGATAGGGAGAGGGAGACTAGGAAGAGGAAGAAGAGAAAAATGCAGTAAAATACACTGCAGATTTAAGGCAACTGTGGAATCCATTTTGGTAATGGCATTTGACATCTGCTGTATTTCACAATTCAGGATACGATAAACTCGCTTAGAATTTAACAATTTGAAGTGCAGTTACTTCATTTTCAGCCTAATTTGCAGTTTAGTTAGGCATGTTGAGAAGGTACAGATATGAATAATGTGGTTAAAGGCCGATTAAGATATGGCCAGTGTATCTTCTAACCTTTAGAGACAGCGTGCTTGAATTCTAAACATTTAGGGTAAAACTTTCAAAAGTGCAGTGGCTTGCATGCATACAAAGTTGTACTGACAACATCTTTTAAAGTGCTAACATGAATGTGAATTTAATTTAATTTATTCTCACAAACTTGCAGTTCGAGCTGTATGTGTTATAGTATCATGTACAGGTGCCAGCCAAGATTGCGGCTCCATTGAGCTCTACTCATCCAAAAAGTTCTATATTTATCAGCTTGGAGAGCTCGTCGAGTTTCCTCTTTCACTGCCGTTATCAACTGTTTTGAAATATTCAAAACCTTAAGTGATATTGAAAACTTACCCAGTGTCCAAAGCACATTGTGTATATTGAAGTGAGAAATAGAACTGTACTTGTAAAAGCATGCTTGCATTTAGCTTAACACTCAAAATAGAAGAACACTATTTGCATAGGAAATTTGATAATACTAATTTATTTCTTTGAAAGGTTCAGACTTCTGGTACTGCTTTAGGTGTCACACAGTGTGCAGCAGTTTTGTATCATCACCTTATAGTCAGTATATTTAACAGTAATTAAAGAAAAGAAGATTTTATTCTGTTGTGAATCAATCTGTTAAACTCACTTGACAATACCCTAAATTCCTTTCAGTTAATGATCCTACTCTTGCTGGGAAAGGAGGACATTTTGTGCATTACTTTGCTTGAATAGTGCTAACAGACTAGCAGATGGTCACTTTCCAACTGGTTTGCCTTGAAAAAAGAAATTAAAATATTATAGTGCCGGGGAGAGATGTTGTAATGTGTCCCTTTCAAATTAACAGGTCGTTTTTTCTACTATTTTATGATTGTAAAATAGCTCAATGTCACATAAAAGGTTAAAAGCTGGAGTAAATGGCATCATGGGAAATTTGAAATAAATAGGGTCTCATATGGTTTATGGCTCTATACTTGAACACACAAGGAATATATTTCTTTCCTTGAAAAGGCGTTCTCTAAGAGCTTGCCGTGTTAATATGAATAGTGGTCACAATAGATTCTATTTAAAGTAGTTTTAATTCACAAGGTAATATTTTTTTGTTTACTGAATTACTCCTTGCAAGGGGCACTTGTTCAAACCATTTGCAAGCCTAAGAGAAAATGTGGTATTTTCAGAAAAAAATTGAAGCCACAGATTCCAGTTCATTGAATTATTCTGCTGGTGTCTTAGTGGTTGCTTTTCATAAGGCACAGATCTTCAGAACTGATTAAGTTTTAGATTCCAAACTGTCAGGTGTTTCATATTAGTGCCAAATTTATTTTTTTGTGGTAAAACTGCCTCCACTATGATGTTCTACGATGTCCTACTTCCAGCAACCCTACTGAGCAAGACTTGAACAAATTTAGCTCCTCTGTCTGTCCCACTGGCTGGTTTATTGCTATGCAGGTGAAGAAAGGTGATGGGAAAGCCCTTGTAAAGCTTCTCACTAGCTACCTGTGTGAGATAACCCTTATTTCTTCTTGTGATACGCTGTCACCTATGGCTGTTACAAGGTTAGTGTCCAAAGACTAAGAGGAGATGTTTAAAATTGAACTGTAAAAATCGAAGCGTTTCTGATTTCTAAGTGTGTAAAATTGTCATGACAATGGGAAATGTTTTGTCTTTCAAAATCATTAGCAGTGGTAACCTTTAAAATTATCAGTCCCATGCAGCTAAGATGTTTTCATGTTCAATCTGATACCAAGACAATTTTCATTTTTGTTTTGAATGAGGGATTGTGAACTACGTCTAATTCCATCAGGGGTCTGGAAGGAGAGTTGGGAAAGAAAAGAGCGACTGGAGCATTGTCCTGCACCCAGAGCTTGTTCCTCAACATAAAGTTTGTGCAATTTTCACAAAGGGGAATGCTGTGGTTTGCTGTTTTGGAGTTTATTTTCAGTCTTGTCCTACTGTCCCAGAAAGAAGCCTATGGATAAGTTGCCTATAAATGAGCATCACAGCCAGTTTGTTTCAAAGTGCCTTTAATTTTTTGTTTCTGTTTTGCTTCTAGTCATCTTTGCTTAATATAGCTGGTAATCTGTGAGGAAATACAGAATGCATTGCCTGTATTTCTTAGTAGATGAATGGCAATGGTAACTGCAAAAAGAGGCTATTCAGATAGGTGATGAAGCCTGAAGATGTAATTTCCCTAAAAGCTAGCTTAGGCCAATTAAAATTAATAACCATTTCTCATAACTACTGCAGGAGAGAGTTGTGGATATTTCTGCATGATACCATACAGGGACCTATTAAAATTGCATTTGAGCTCAGAACTGTTCAGAAACTGCTTACCTCCAGTGTAGTGGTACCGTGACCGACCTAATAAACCAACATCGGGCAACAGTCGGTGGTCAGTTCGGCACTGCCCTGCAGCACAGCTTTTGGCCAGTTTGAAGTATAGCCAGCAAGCTGAAGTTTGCAGCAGCGAGGGAGGCAGCGTGCCTGCCGCTGCGCCATGCGGGTTAGCACAGACATAAAGAGATGGGACGCCCTTGCCTTCCACCGCTGTGGGACAAACTGCCTCCATTTCGGTTCATACCGTATGAGTAACAAGTTGGTTTCAGATAAGGAACCAGTAACGCCTTGCAAAAACTCCCCGCCTAATAGCAAATTTTATTGAAGTCCAGGGATTAATGCTGTAGAGGATAAGAAGTTTGAAGGCTTTTGTTCAAAATTGCAGGAGTCTAAGCAAAAAGGTGAAGATGAAAGATGATGGATAGAGACTGCTCAAACAGAGGACATAAAAATTCTAAAGAATTGACAAATCAAATTGACCACCTGGAAAATTGTTCAGAGGAGAAATATCAGGTTGTTATGGCTTCCTACCAACAGAAGAGGCTGAGGTATTTTTTTCACAGTGGATTATGACGGAGCAGGGTCTGGGTAATATTGAACTTCTTCTCCAGCATGTTGAGTCACTGGGAAAGCCAGTGACACCGTTCTTTGAATCTCAAAGAATGTGAAACTCTTGGATGACAGAAATAGATTGTCACAGAGATGTTTAGCCCTAAAGGTTCAACATCACTGAAATTTAGCAAAAGACATAAAAATAAACTGGTCGCTGTCATTGTGCTTGGGAATCCAGACTAATTTTTCAAATAAGAATAAAATAGTGGTAAGAGTGTGCCATAGTAAATTATCTGTAAATCAGCTAAAGGCCTTTTTTCTTCTGATGGATGCTACATGCGTGTTTTGCAAATGAACATGTTTATACCCAAATGGCACATTCATTTGCTTTTGTGTTATCTTTTCTAATGGAAACCTTTATTTGTCTTTTTCATTTTTTTCTTAGGGTGATTGAGTTTTAGAGGCATATACAGTGATACAGATATTAATATGCATTATTGTAATTGGCTGTAATTGATCTTTAATTGTACCTTTTTAACTGGGATGACAACTACAGGGGCTTCAGTTTTTAAATTATGTAGGAATAATTCTTCCTATATGTGATTTAGGTTTTATAGCTGGGAAAGGTATTTGGATTAAAGAACATTTTGAGCGAATAGGGAGAGGCAGGAGTCCATTTCAGCCTGAATTATCTCATGATGCTCTGATCCTATGAACTGTTTTGGAACAAAGGTCAAAGATGAATTTGCCTGAGTTCTCTCAGCTACCAATCACCTACATTGTGCTTCCTGGGAAGAGGAATATGGATGGGATTTGGGTTGGGTTTGGAGGAGGGTTTGTTTTGTTTTGACTGAGCCTGCTCTGGAACAAGCATTTACTCCTTTTTATGCATTGCGTGTCTACAGATCTGTTGAACAAAGGTTTTTACCAACGTCCTTAGTTTATGTTGGAATAGTTGAATATTACAGCAGAAAAACTGTGTCGCATCATATGTTTTCTTGAGATGCTTGGTTTATCTACCAATCAAAAAAAAAAAAAAGATACAACAGTTGCTAGAGTCAATAAAACTAAATAAATAGCTTTCTTTTGAGTAGTAGCTGAACAGACAGAAGAAAGTGCTTTTAACATGTTATACCCCTTTGAGTAATGGATAAAAATAAATTTGTAAATGACATTTACCCAAATGTGATGTCGTGATAAAGTTCGGGAATTATATGGTGGGTATCCAGAGTGTTCCATTGGAACTTGGATCCTGAGCTGAATCCCTTGCATTCTTTTAAGTACTGAAAGAAGCAAAGATCATTGGAATGGCACACAGCAAAGGATTCAAATCACCATGGTTTATCAGTCTTGTTACTTTTAACACATTTTGCTAACATCAAATTTATAAAAATATGTTAAAGAAATGGGTTTTGGTGGTGGTTGCTTGGAATGAGGTTGGGAATTAAAAGAAGATTTATCCATTGGTAAAATAGCAAGGAGACAACTAGTTGCAGCATTGCAAACGAGTCAGTTGCAATTTTTCCTTTAGAAACCTTTCTGGTAGACTTTTTGTCCCTAGCTCCTAAAGGGAGAGTTTAAATTTTTTTCCTTCCTACAATCCTTCCCTGTCTCTCTGGTTTTTCTTTTGCTTAAAATCAGCTGGGAACATAATGTACTTGCCTGTTGTTCCTCCTGTTTCCTTACTTTGAAGATACTTCCTCTAAAACCTGCTTCAGGATTTCTTGAAGGATGAGATAGAGACACTAATACAGCTTTTTCCCCTTTTTGGCTTTCCTGGTGTTGAAGTACTGGGAATTGCTTATGCTCAAAGTTTGGTGTGTGTCCAGTGGTGATGTGTGATTACACCAAAAACAGAAGGAAAAAACAAGTTTGGATATGTTTATAAAAGGTAATTATCATCGCAGAGGAAAAAGACAATGATGCAGTCAGCAATCTGAATGACTTGGCACGGAGCCAATCTTTAATCTGTTTTGTTGTGCTTTTGAAAGCATTTATTTTGTCTTGTACTTCCCTTTCCCTGTTCATCTCTTTCCTAAGCATCTTACACGTCCACGAGTAAAACAAATGGCCGGTTCCTGCTTCCAGGAGGACGTGCTCAGGGGAGTGGGAGCACAGGGGAGCGACACGCTCCTGGGACTTGTGACAGGCCGAGATAACCAGGCTCGGGATGTCGGCAGCAGTAAATTAGGAATGCCTTTCTAATAAACACAGCTGCTGAGACCTTCTCCCAGTGCCACGATCCAGCCGGTCGGTCCCATTTCCAGTCGTGAGAGTTGACGGCAGTATACTGGAGCTCCCTCGCTAATGACCGTCCGCAGACAGGAGGCGGCCGGCGCTGAGTGCCGCGGCGGTGCGGCCCTGCTCCGGCAGGCTCCCTGCGACTTACGGGGCTGCCTGAGAGGAATGGGAAAGCTACTTTCTCAGTCTCTGACCAGAATGCATGATAAGGCTTGATGTCAAAAAGGGCAAGATTGGGCTCACAGCAATTATGGCAGAGGCATACTGGTTTCCTTGACAACCAGATTGAGGATTCTTTGTGATTTATTATTTACCACTTCAAACTCTCATTCTCTGATTTAATTAGGGAGAGGGATTTCCATCAGTCCCCTCCCTTCCAAATTTGACTACCCCTACACTACTCTTACAAGCAGCTACACCTATCCCGAACTGATGTGGCTCTAAACCAGCTACAAATTAGGCTCCCCGTTTAGCCTTTGGAATTTTAGGCAGGTTGCTCAGACAGCAGTTAACTGAAATTCAATGGATATTATGTTGGGCGAAGACTTGTTAATCTGCGCTTACTGGCAGGGATATTGGACATCTGCACTCACCACCTCCCCGTCCACCCTCCCTCCCCCCAGTTTTTCAAAGGCGAGGGACTGCAACAAGTGATACTCCTCAGTTGTCCTTACAGCTATGGGAAAGATAAAACCGTATTATACAAGTGCCAGTTTCCCTTGCTTGGGCAAGTCACGTTATTTTCTCCTTGAAGGCTTTATTAGCAATACATCAGCCACTGTTGTATAAACAAAGACTGTATTTTGATATTTGGGAGGTTTTTTACTACTACCGGTTGGATAGCTATTTGAAACAGAAATCCTCTCCTAATTGTGGCTAAAGATGGGAAGCGTAGTTGGCCTGCTCTAACTTCACATGTATTTCAGATACGTATTTCCCACATTTATAAAGCATTGACTGAATCATGATCTACAGGGCCTGTGCTAAATTTAGTAATTCAGAATAGAATTTTGAACACAATAATATATATAATAGCGGTTTTTATTCAAATGTCATTGGCAAATCTGTGACATTATATATCAAGACTGAAATTGGGTCCTCCAAAGGGCGTTTTTTTCTTAAAGTACTTTCCCGGGTTGCATATTTTTTATTTTGTATTCAGCATGAGCTGTCTGCTGCATTTAATAAAATAAAATGAAGGTCACAGAAGATCACTAGTTTTCCTATAACGTGTCCCAGTAGATGACTGGAAAAAAGGTAGTGATTCAAATGGGTTGACGATCCTCTGTGCAGACGATGTAGAAAATTTGTGTTATTTTTGAATTATAGGAAGGAATTTTAGTTTTAATTGTGTTTATTTCACTACGTATAGTCTTTCAGCTGTACCACCCCAGTTTTAATTTCAGAAGTTTACACACATTTTGTCATCTTTACCGCAGGGAGTTCCTGGAGTGAGTCAATAGGTGTTGCTCTTCCCTTGGTGGGCTGAACGTGAAGCTCATTGAGTCAATAAAAAGACTTAAGTGACCTAAACACTCTTGTGTCAAGTCCTACCTCACTAATGCACCAGTGCCCCATTAGGCTGTTGAGGGAAACTGACTGCTGAAGATGCTTCTTTAAAATGGAGTAGTCTAATGAAGCTCATTAATGCATTTTTCATTAGAACAAGAATATTGAGTGTCCAGGTTAAATTCTAAGGAATCTATCCTGCACTCATTGAGGTTAATGACAGAGCTCCCGATGATATTAGTGATGCAGGATGAGAACTTAATTGGGGTAATTAAGATTCTGCTTACCTAAAATTCCCTATTATTTTCAAGTAGATAAAATACTACAAAATTACTACTATGAAGAGTTGTATAATGTTGGATCTCAACACATCCTTCAGAGATGACAGCATTTCAGTGGGAGACGATGCTATTTCTGTATTTTGCATTTGATTCATAAAGTACCCTTGTAATCTTCTAGAGGCTTGTCTATGTGAAAACTGTCATGAAAAATGGGGTTCTTTTTGGTTTTGGAGTTCAAACATTGTCTTTATTGTAGATTTAAAGATAACGTGGCCCATACATTGCCGAAACCCGGTAAGGATCTGGACTTCAAATTCAGCAGTGGCAGAGACGGAAAAGGCACTGCAGCAGTACTGTGGGGTTGTGTAAATTGCAGAGAACAGTTTCATTAAATGCAGCTTGCTTTGCGGTAGTGCAGACTTACTGAAATAGCTGTTTGTACCAAAAGAAATGCAGCTTACCTACTGAGTAGAATAGATAGGCTATGCAGCTTCAGTGCCTTCCAGGGAGTCTAAAGCCTCTGTTATAAATGATTATGTCAGGATGCCTAATTTAAATAGTTACCCTAACACCTGCTCATTCCTGCCTCCTTTGGACACCCCTAACCTTCTCCTTCCCTCCTTGGCATCCCCGGCAGATTAACAACTCCCTCCTCAATTACGTTGCCGTAACGGCCGCTTTGATCACGCTCTGAGCTCGCTCTGGAAATTATCTTGATTAATAAGACTCACCGCTGTAGAAGAAACAACACTCTAAATGGATGGGCAAGCGGAGGGACCCCGTGGGTGCGAGCGGAGGCTGGCAGTCTGCCGGGCAAGGCTGGCTTCGCTGCTCGGGGACGGCAAGGAGGCGGCAGCCCCGCGGGACCCCCAGCTCCTGGGCAGCCCCACGCTCCCTCCCGACCCGGCTGTTAGATCAGGAGCCGTCCCCTCTGACTTGCAGAGGCCGTCCGCCTGTTTGTACACCTAAATAATGTATCGGGAGAACACGGCGCTTTCGCTGGGAAAGTGTCGGTTTAGGTGGTGTGGAAAAACGTGGAGCAATCAGATCTTTTATACTTCACAGCTGCCTCCTCCTGAAGTCTAACTTGCTTTAGACACGTAGGGAAGGATTTTTTTAAAAGGAAACTGCGACCTATGCACAGTATGCAAAAAACATTAGTTACTGAGGAAATTACTTTCCACATCTGTAGCAACGGTGCAGTACCTCCGTCTTGCTGGTTATTGAGCTTTTACTTGAGCACCTAGCGATGATTTTTTTCTCTGCTCTGGTGTGGAGCTTTCCAAGTCCTTTCCTTTATTATTGGTTGTATTAAGATCAATGAACAACTTTGGAAGCACAGTCTTTCAGCTATTAGATGCTTGCTTCTAAATAGAAGTAATTAGGAAATGCAAAGTTTTCCTTTCTGTGTTGTGTTACAGTGTGTACTCATACCTTTTTTTTACTTTCTGATGTAAATAGCATTAATTATGGAACTCTTATCACATAATTATGGAAAATTGTTTACTTTCTGTCTTAGTACTCAGAGAGAGATTACAGGGATCCTGATTTTTCATTTATTTCATTTGCACACTCATTAGCTGGTTCTCTAAAAGCTGAGAGCGTTCTTGCATCCACATTGTGACACTTGGGAGGGGGACACAAATTGCAGGATTAGAAATGAGAATCCAAATTCAGAAGCCCTGAATTTGAGTCCAGGTGGAATTTAGCTGTCCTGTCACCTTATCTCCCTTGTCTTTCGTATTTGCAGTGAGGCATATGGATACGCAATTCCTTTATAGGTGATTAACAGCAGTTTGACAGGGTAGCAGAGGTGTGTATTTCCTTTATTTATCCTGGGAATGGTACCTCTGTTGCCACTCTTACTCCCTGCTGCCCAGGGAGCGTGTTAGAACTGCATATATTCCTTAGGACTTTTTAAATTACCTATTTATTGATAAATAATTAAATAGTTTTCCTTTCTTCAAGCAACTTACCATTCAGAGGATGCTCTCAAGTATCTGTGTAGGATTATTCCATGATTCCTGGAATGTGCCAGAACCTTAAGTATGTTGTAAAAACTATGTATCGTATATCCCTCTCCTCTCTATAATAGTCTTTTAGAAATCCACAAATATTTCATAGAAGGTAAAGTCAGGAAGAAAGCCTTTCACTCTGACAGGCATTTTCCAAGATTGCTAGCTACTCTCGTCTTGTATCTATTTGTGGGAATATTTGAAGTGACGGCACATTTACCTTAAAGTACATTCATCACATTGCTCTTCTCCTTGTTTTCAAAAGATATGACTGTGTATTTTGGCCTAGCAGCTTCATCTGCAGGATCTTGAGCCTCTATGTTTCCATGGGTTCTTCTTCTTCCTACTCCCGAGTCCTCAGAAATGTTTCGGAAGCTATATTGAATGAGAAGAGGGATTGCTGTCCTATTTGCATACTCATAAGCACTCTTTAAGTGGCTTGCTGTCATTAAAATTAACCACATAATTTTTCCTCTGTAAATTATACTGTGACAATTGACTCCATTCCATCATTTTATTGAAACAAAAGAGAGTATATGAACTCTTACATTGTTTTTTGATGCCATTTCTAATGTATATATATGCTGTTTGTAAACAAGAAAATCTCAAATATTACCATGTGGTAGCAATCATACAATATTTTTGATTAAATTTGTGATACTTTTTTAGCACTAGGCCTGTATTTGGCATTTTAAACTCTGGCACTTGTAGAATAACATTTTCTTTGAAATGAGCCAGAATTATCAGGGTCCAGTTTCTACATTTTAGTGAGATTAAATGTTTTGCTTTCTTACACAGCTTAGGGTCTAACCAGTTTAAGAAGGCGCTGTGCACAGCAAGGGTTATTATTGGCACCCAACATGTCACCCGCTGGAATGATTTAACTTTCACCAATTCACATATTCCCAAGGAAATGGTACATCTCTGCATGGTTTCTATCAGCCTCTGAGGTGACAAGGCTTTCGGTTTCTTAGAGATGGGAATAAAAGCATATTTCTTTTGACAGCTGTTCACTCTGAATACTGCTGATGGAAATTCCTCTTCCTTCCTCTTCCTCTGCCCCTTCTCAATGCATGGTTTCCAATCAAAAATGATAGAACTGGAAATATAAATTGTTGTCAAAATACATTTTTATAGAAAATAAAAGAATATTTATTTTTATCCTGCTACCAGTATCCTGTGCAGAGGAAATAATTCAACGGGAAATCCTGTTGACACAACATTTCTGACAGATCAGCCTTTGTGTGTCTTACCTCCGTGTTTTGGAGGTTGTTTCTGATTCAGAAGCTTCTCCTTCCTGACAGGTGGTGTGCTCAGAGAGTTCGCAGTTGGTAAACTGGAGATAATCTCCAGGAGGGGGATTTACAGAGACCATGGGACTTATTTGCCTTGAGAAATTTTGAAGATGCAATATATTTAAACGGCAAGAAAGAAAAGGGCAGAGTGCTTTTTGCGAGCTGGCAGAGGATCAAGAGTGTTATGATGTGAAGGAAAAAAGGAAGGAGATTCTTGCAGCCTGAGAACAGACATCTGGCTGGCAAAAGAAAAGAAATATCATTGACACATGAATACTGTTTCAAACTGGGATAATTTTAGATCAAGAGGGCAAAGTTTTGCTCTCATGCATACAGCTCCCACTGAAAGGAATGGGAAAGGTGCATGCATATGAGAACAAAATTTAGTTCTAAGTGAGAACTGAACAACACGCATATTTTTACACTAGATATTTAGACTTTCATGTTTAGATCACATGGTTTCCATCTGCCATATGTAGGCATTGCTAAAATGCTGCCAGGAACCATGCTCTGGGTTGGCGACTTTCATTAAAGGAATTAGTGGTTTCTATCCAGTTTCAGTGTGGCTGGATTCAAAGTGCAGAAGCCCGTTTTCACAGTTTAGCATTAATTAGCACTCTTGCGGCAGCCTCAGCAGGGAGGTGAAGGATTAAATGGGCATGAAGACCAAACTATCTCTTTTCCCATAGTGGCGATTCCTTCAAAACAGGGTTGAGACATGATGGACAAATGTGGGGATGCATGCATGGCTGCTGTCTGGGCTGTTCTTGGTTTGGACGATTGAAGGACTTCGGTCTACAGGTCTGTCAATATAGCACTCTTCTCTCCTGCAATTTTAAAAAAAAAAAAAAAAAAAGCAAACGCCAACAAAAACACAATCCAAAAAACTCCATAATTCTGCTACCTTGGAGAGACATATTCTCACCCTTTCGAATGAGGGGTGAGAGCTGTTTAGGAGAATTTAAATGAGATCCTTGCCAGCCGTACACAGGAAGGATCGACGCTGTTACATTAAGAGGCTGAGATGCTGCTGCTCACTTTAGGTTTTGCAGAATCATTCAACAAGGTGCGAAAATCAGGTAAGCCCTGACTCTTTTTTTTGCTGAAGAGAGCCTCACAGGGATATTTTTGCAAATTGCATGGAGACTGGAAAACGTAAAAGGAAAATTGTAATAAGTTTCAGTAAACCTGGAAGGCAGGACCCGTCCTGGTGTGAGTCAGAGGGTGTAACTCAGGCTTCTGTCCTGAATTTCATTAATCAGACATACTGTGCTTTATATTTATGTACACTGAATATTAAGTATATAATTACAGAAAATTACTTAGAGTTGTAATTCTGCTGCTCAAACTGAGTCTTGAAAAACATTAAAATTTGACAAAGATTTTTAAAATTTTAAATTTTTTAAAGACTAAATCACAATCTAATAACATGTAAAAAATTTATAAGAAGCCATCGTTAGTTACTTAATATTTCTAAAAACTTCTAGTGATATCAATTCCTATTTCTATTTTGTAAGAGACAGGCTTCCAGATTTCAGCCAAGTAATTAAAATATGAAATGGTATATCTGAGAAACAGAATTCTAAAAACCAGTGTTAAAAAATCACCCCTTACAGTTAATTTATTCAATGAAATAGTTGCCTTCCTTCAGTGTAATTTAAATGGTCAAGTCTGTTCCTTAGGACTTAGGGACTCTTCGTTAAAGTTCGAATAATGAGCATGCTTTCATGTACCTTGTTTTGAATTAATTCCATTTTTATGAATGAGTTACGAAAAATGAGGAAGATGTCCCTTACTAGAAAATAGATTTCCTTCACTAAATAATCCCTTTTCTCTAGATGTCCCCTACTTCCAGCATCTTAAATGAAAATAACGAGCATACACTTAAAATGGCAAAAAATACAGCTGTAGGAGAACAGTTTTTTAAATGATCGCTTCCTGCCTAATTTTACGCCAGGCGAACAGTGGGGTTTTGTCTGCCGGGCTGCAGCGCGGGCTGGCTGTGCGCTGGCTGCTGTGTTTCCCTGAAAGAAGAGCTGAGTGCTGTGAACTCCAGACCTCTGTGCAGTATCAGAAGCTCTTACTGTGTCAACGTAATCTTTTAATAGACATGCTTGCCAGAATGACTTTTTTCCTTCAAAGATAGAATTAGAAAATGCAGTTGTCATTTAAATTGCCTCTATCTTTGTAGTAGTTGGTAGTGATCTGTTGACCAGGATTGGATAATTTAACAGCTGTTTAACAAAATAACATGCTTGTCTGTGTGAAATATATACAGTGCTGAGAAACAGGGAGAAAAGTCTCCCTTGACAGAGTTCGTGGGATTCTTTAGAAACTGCAGGATGCTGAGGCTTTTCTGCGGAGTTACAAAAGCTTTGCGGAGCCCCTGTTGAGCATTTGCATGATTTTCAGATGGCAAAGTACGTTCAGCTGTCTCTGTGCACCCTCCGTGCACACATGTACGCACTTCTCTGGGAGAGGGAGAGGATTCGCAGCACAGTTTTCATCGGGCTTTGCATTTGTTGAACATATATTACTGAAATGCTGCCCAAGATGCATCACTTCGTCTTGTGTAGAACTTGAATCATCATGTTGCATGATTTGGTAAAATAAAAGAGATTGTGAAAGAGACAACTGTAAACATTCTGTTTGAAAAGATGCGCTCTTTTCAAAAGACCTTTCTGTTAGAGCCAAATAACACAAGAAGCAATATTTCCTTGCTTGCAGAGACATATATATTTATTTCTGTGAAGATTTGTTTTGGATTCTCAGTTCTTCCAGTATCTGCATTCTTTGAAATAATTTTATGTTTCCATGTTGACTTTCTCTGTGCTTTAAGTTTTAATCAAAGGTTCCTTGCCTCTGATGTTGAGGATTACTGATGTTAGCCTGTTTACATTCCACTGTTTTTCCTCTGTATGGGGTGAACATTCAAATGTGGTGGTGCCTTTTTGCTTTTATCTACCAAATTTAGCACACTCACTTATTATTGACAGCTCAAAAAGATGGTATGCTAGTGGGCAGGATGCTGTGAATTATTAACTTTTCTTTGCACTTTGACAAATTTAGGTTATCTTTCTAAAGACAAATCATTCCTATGAAGGAACCAAGACAGTAGAATGGTAAATAAGGCATTGAAAACTTATATATAACAATTTCAAGCCAAATGTGAATTTAATATATTTCTGAAACACGGTTCTGAGTTACATTTCTTTCATAGGTCTTGGTTTTTTTCATTTCATAGACTAAAGTATAAGAGGAAAGATCCTTCTTTGTGATGTTGCATTTAGATTTTTTTCCCTGTGTGTTTTTCTACATGGATTGATCAATAAAGCATTAAAGAATGTATATTACCACTAAAAATCCACTCTACCTTTTTTTCTCAGAAATGGGATTTTGCAAGAGCAGTTTGTTTTCTTCTTTCAATAAAGAGCCTGTACTCAACTAATTTGTGAGCAGATAAAACATGCAGGAAACATATGTTTGCCAGGAAGCTTTTCTATAATCAAAATGGTCAGCAGGACAGAAACCACTCTCTTTCTCTCATTAGGTATTAATCCTCCATTTCTGAAAAAAACCACCCCCCACACAACACTAATATATACAAACGCGAATGATTCAGAGACAGCATATGTTGCATTTGGTAATAGACGCTTACTTGAGTTAATGTTTAGGTTGTGCTGGAAGTCCCAGCCCGGGCACCAGAAAGGTTTTTGCAATCGGGAAGCACTTTGCATTCTTGGGTGGCAGACAGCAGGAGCAGTGTCATCCATGGCACAGTTTGCCTTGAAGCAATTAGCAGGAAGACAGGGAATGTTGATTTCAGCTGCAGGAGGACAGCCAAACAAAATAGGTTTATGCAAGGTACAGTAAGGCAAGCAGCAGGTTGAACACAGGTTGGTTAGAAAATACAGTATTGAAAATATTCATGAGGCATTGCATTGGAGATGCAAAGTTACTGGTGACGGCAGTATTGACAGAGCCACATACTTAGGTCTAAAAAGCCCTGGAATGATGTGGAAGGAGGCAGTAGCATTCAGATGCCGGTCGTTCAAACTTCTATCCTGTGGCAGTGCATCTGTTTATCAGGAATTATCTCCTGAATGTAAATGAATTTCAGTCCTAAGTCATTGCACCTGTTGCCGAGAGGTATTTATTCCAATCACTTGCCTAAAGCGCAGGGAGTTACTGCTTGACGTTTTATAGCTCCAAAAAAAGCTGTCGTTTCAAAATCATTTGTTCAGAGAGGAGAAAATGGAGCAAAACAGTTCATTTTACCCTAAGCACTGCTATTTGGCAGTATTCACATTTGCACGGCACAAAGCTGCAATATTGATTTTTTGCTCACAGGGCCTCCCACTACTTCTTTCTTCGAATGTCAGGGTTGCAAGATGGATTGAATTACACTTTGCTTGTTGATACGCTTATTTTTTTCTTTGTTGATAGGAAAAGATTACAAATAAAGCTTCAGCATAAAGATCACAGCAGCTTTGTTGGTGGACTCTAAATTTATTTATTTTAGTTAGTTAAAATTCTTTCTGCACCATAGAGATTCCTTAGAGCAGTCTCCCCACCGAACGCATGCTGCATTGTTTTGCTTTATTGCTTGCTGCTTTTGCAATGTAACACCTACGTTACGATCTCAGGTGTGTCTTCCGTTGCCTGTGAAGTGATCTAACCTTGCTCTAGTATTTTTAATGTTTGTCCTAATACAGAACTTCTCATGGATGCCTGCAGGGTGAAAAATTGCAGGTTAAAACACATTCGTAGTACTCATAGCAGTTGCCATAGATGATGAAGTAAGATTTGCAGGCGGCTGATCTCTGTAACAAACTGCGGAGGTCTTGTATTTGAATTCAAGGTATTTCCTAGCAGAAGTGGAGGCTGTGCTGCAGGATCTGCCGTAAGGGTTCAGCGCTTGCCACGGGTAGCTCGGTGCGGGTTCGTCAGCCCTGGCCCCATAACGATCCATACATCTGACCTGCTGCTGCACACGCGCTGTGTGCGCAGCCACCGACACCTCGGCGGCTGTACCGTACCCGGCTGTACGTACACGTACCGCCTGTACCGCCTCTGCCTGCCCGCCCTTCTCCCCAAATCCCCTGCAGACAGCCGAAGGTGCTCTTCCCCTCCCTGCTGATCGAAAACCCAAAGTTTGGGGGGGGTGGGGGGGGTGGCCGGACTCCCCTGGCCAGGCCATGGCGGTGCTGCGCGCCAGAGGAAGCCCTTCGGAGTGCAGGAGGTACGGGCTCCATTGCCACCAGCTGGAGGGATAAGCTTTATGTGGACAGCATTAAATTTGACGGGAGTGGTAGGATGTAGGAACGGCAGTCACTAGCAGCATTATATTTGGTCCCACCGTGGCTGTCGTGACGGTAATTAATCAAAGGGGCTGCTGTATGCGTATGTGGTGGGGGCTTTGCACGTACCCCTCTCTGTGCCCATTTCACGCCCTCACTGAGCCGTGAACAGCTTCTGTCTTCGTTGTATTAATTTGCTGCATGGGAGGAACACGTAGGGTGTTAATGTGATGGATTCGTGTTTTAGCTCTTTCCAGCTTTCAGCTCATGATACTTCAGCAAGCCTCTAATAATAGCGTTCGCTATTGCGCATGGTATGTGCAGCCAAACCGACGGCCAGGAGTGAATATGAGATGGAACTGTGGTGCTTTCCACAGCAATATGGCTTCTTCCCTTGTTAAAAATTACTGAAACATATTGGCAGAGTAACGGTACTGGTTTCATGTAGGATATGGTTCCACAAAATGTAAAGTAAAGGCAGACCCAGTTGCTGCCCTGTGGCTTTCCCCTTCCCCTTGTGCCGGGGTCGGTTCCTGCCCAGCCGAAGGCCTGCTCCTCTGAGACCTCATCGCTTCTTCTGCAGCAGAGGGAGGTCAGAGTCAGACCAGCTCCTTGCACCACTTCACTACACAGGCTGGACACAAGCTGGTGCTGGTGCACAGGGGAAGGCGGGGGGGTGCAGGTAGAGGAGGGACAGAAGGTGGGCTCTGGCTGCCAGGGAGCCGCCTCCGACGCCGGCATGGTCCTTATCAACAGCTCTTTTTTGCAGTCCTAACAGATAATCATCTTCATACAGTAGGAGGTTTAATCCACAGATCATTAATTCAGTAGAAAAAGTGACAGCCTCTGGTTCGTGTGAAAATTTACTATCAAGGGGTTATCTCAAGTTGTTCTTGATCTTTTTAGATCCTTACTTCCTTGCCTCTTCTAATGCATCATACTTTTTAAGAAAAGTTTGTTTTCTTTGCCTTCCAAACAGCATAGAGCTCCAACTTTTCATACTTACTAGCTGGTTTTCTTTGCTGTCACAACTTGTCTCCAGCAGCCTGCACTGAAATATTAATGGCCTTGTGCTACTGTATTGGGAGGACTTTTTTTAAAAATAGGAATTATCTGTAATTCTGCTGAAAATTCAGAAAGGATTTACTATTTTAAAGAAAAAGGTATTTAACACTACCATGTTACCCAGCTTGTCTTCCAAAAGGCAGTAATGCACACATTTTGTAAGAAACAGAAATACTGTTTAATAATAATCTACTAGTAGCTGTGTGCAAGAAAGTGTAGTATACACATATGTTTTTCTGATGCAATGTATTTTCTGCATAAAGAAGTGTCTGTAAAAGACAACATCTGGATGAATATCTGAACCATTGTTTTGTTTCTGAAGTGTTTCATACTACTTCATTAGAGAAGTTACCTATTTTTAGGAATTCTCATGCAGAAAAACATGTTAAAAATGACAATTCTGTGAAACATATATAATTTTGGGGAGGGACAGGGAGATTTTATACAGTACACATCTACAGTTTGCGGTATTGATCATTTATATATTTGTTCAAAATCTTAACCTGTCTGTGGTTTAATTTATGTAAAAGGCACAGTAAGGAGCACTGAAGTTCAACTAGGTAACATATCAGGCATGCGTATTAGATCTAGAGGCACAAACATGCCCGTGCTGGGGACATAAAATAGCTAAGCAGAAGAAACCAACTCTTCCCGGAGAAAGGAAGATAAAAATTAAGAAAGACTAATGAAGTTGGAACTATGGCTTTGGTTTTTTTGTTGGTTCATTAATTTATTTTCTTTAAATTCACTTCTGCATTTGCAAATCCTGCCTGCTCTGCTCCTTCCCACTTTCAGACACAGCCCGTCTGACTGTTCCAAAGAGGGGAGAAACAGAGGAAAAAGAGGTGGGAACAGTAACGTGCAATGTAGCCATGCAGACAGGCACCACTGTCTGCCCTGGCAAGGGTTAGAAGAAGCGAAGAGGAATTTCCTCCTTTCCCAGATTAAGGACACGGCAGCAGTGGTGTAGGGATGTGACAGTTTCGTGAAAGATGCTTCACTTAACATGGTACCAGGTCACACTGTTTAAAGGTGTACTTCCTTTAGCACGCTGCTGAGAGTTAGTGCTTGTGTGACAGAAAAAGAATAGTCCAATGCAATATGTCCTTTAGGATCAATCCCTCCCTTTTTTTTTTTTTTCCTTTTTTTTAGGTTTCAGCCGAGCAGCGCTACCGTTTGGTTTGGTTAGGAGGGAGCTCTCCTGCGAAGGGTACTCCATTGACCTCCGGTGTCCAGGAAGCGATGTTATTATGATAGAAAGTGCTAACTATGGACGGACAGATGACAAGATTTGTGATGCTGACCCTTTCCAGATGGAGAACACAGAATGCTTCCTTCCAGACGCCTACAAAATTATGACACAAAGGTAAAAATATATGTATCATTTTGAGGACTAAAGAGGAAAAATGCCTGAATTAATACAGTGAGAGCTATATACTGTAGGAGATGCTGAGTTGTAGTTGCCAATTTGCTGTTGAGGTACTATTATTACTATCTAGTAACATCAGAAGGAAATAAAAACTACCAGTTGCAATTAGAGAGGCTTTTTTTTAGAATCCCATGAGCAAAAGTTAAAAAGCAGGAAGAAAACTGCAAGGAGAATGGAACTTATTTGGAGACTCCCTGTCTCCTTGTCAAACGGCACTCAAAAAGTGTCCAAATGGCAGGTGCATTTTTCAGTAACTTCTACATTCCCTGGCAAAGTTACACATTTCCTATCAATGCAGTAAATCGCTGCTGTTTTTCCCACCTGTAAAATGCATCTAATGGAAAATGCCGGAATGATTAAATGCCAAGATGATTATATGTCATTATACATGTGTGTACAGAAGCATGTATGCATATAAGCACAAGTTACATTATGTCTTAGTGACAGTGATTGTCAATCAGAGAAGACAATCAGTCAGAAGAGCCAGTGAAAGTGTTTTTAGTACAAAAGGCGCATCAGAACTAAGATTCACAGAATTACCTGTGCTACAGGCCACATACGGGCAGCAGTCACCTAGTACGGACAGTTGTGGAAATGTCAGCGCAAATCAGTCACTGGAGTTGTTACTGGCTTAAACTACAAGGCTGAATAAGTTCAGGATTGGTGGGAAGTTTTCCTCCCAGTGTATTTTTCCTAGGGTGAGGAATCTGAGCAAAAAGTGGATGGGAGTAAACTGGGAGCTTTGTGGTGCATGTACACAGATGTGTCAAATGAAACATGCAAGTTGTCCCGCATGCTGCGCTCCATTTACTGTGTTCTGTTTGAACATGGTAGCACTCAGTAACATATGGTCACATCTTAAAAATAGTCTTCCGTTTTCATTTCCCAATTCACTCAAGTTGTTATGAGTGTGACTCTTACAATTTTTTATCATTTTCATGTGAATACATGGATGTTCTCTACTTCTGTAGTCAAATATTTGGGCTAGATATCAGGCTTCAATTTCAAATGCTGGAGGTAAATTAAGGCTATCAGGCCTTTTATTCTTGTTCCGTGTTCAACCTGTGACTTGTTCTGTGATCAGTAAGGGAAAGGCTCCATTGCTACGCTAGTAAAAAGGTAATATAACTTCTTTAAATCATGTTTGAATTATCTTTTTGTGGTTCTAGTTCGTTGTTGTTAATTAGATCAAGCCAGATTTCCATTGAGACTGCAGCAGCAGTGTCATCATCCTCTAATCTGTCAACTCCCTTTGAAACCACCTTCAATTGCTTTTGTAAATGTAGTGCCTCTCTGTAGACTTCCGTGTTGTGTAAAATGCATGTTGTGTTTTGATCAAAGTCCTCCTTATGTTCACTGCAAATATACAGATTAAGGTAGTCAGAGACAAATATAGAGGCACAATCTTGCTTAAAGTGACATCAAACTGTTACTGGAAAGCTGAAATTTCAATCCCCCCCCCTTTAAATTAATCAACTGTAAGTTTATGATAGCAGAGAGTATTTTTGAACTTCCCCAATCTTCTACTCTTACCCTTTTTTCAACAGATTAAAATGAAGTTGTAATCACATGTATGACATTGGTTTAGAACATCTGTGCTTAGAGGGAGGTTTTCAGTTTTGTTCTTTTTTTTTTTCTGGACAAATGGCAAAGATCATTTGACACTTTAAAGCTTTCTATTTTTGTCTGGCATTTATAATAATTTGGAAGTTTGCTTTCGTAGCTTTCTTTCTCAGATCCTGTCATTAAGTAGAAAAGCTGTCTCTTGCCTTGTTTAATCTTTTCTCAGAATTGCTCAATTTGTGCTATATTGCAAGCATACAAGAATGTTGCAAATTTCTTATGAAATATTAGAAGTTCTTGTATGTCATTATTTATAACTGCATTGGTGATCATAATTTTTTGTTGTCTAAGGCAAACTGTTGTTTGGTACTCAGAACATGTCCTTGATCTGATATCTAAAAGTATCACATCAGCTGTATTTTGATGGCAGCAATTGCATAGAAAAATCTCACCTGAAGGACTATCAGATTCATTGGTTTTCTTTTCTTTTTTTTTTTTTTTCAAACTGACTAGAAAAAAACAATCTGTTAGAACATTTGATCACAGGGAAAACTTTTCTTCCATACCTTTAAAAATAACCAGCAATAGTTTCTATATTACTACTTAAAATCTTACAGTGTTTACTTTTAAGGACTAATGACATGTTTTTACCACTTCAGCCAGCAGTATTTCTACCACTGCATTTGACCACTCAATTCAGTTTAGACCTGCAGTTAAATGTAGTTTCACGGCAATTATTAAGTACTCATCATTCATTTGCAACATCACTCCACAGCGTTTGCACAGCAACTACATTTACTGCAGTTACAACGTGAAAACACTAGCTTAATGAGATCAATACTGTGAAATCTGAAGATTGAAAAATAAGATGAGATTTCCAGTTTAACACAAAGCCGTGTAATCATAGGCCCTGCTCCCCTTCCAGAGAATTTGAGATGCTAACACACAAACTTTGCCAGTGTCTACTGATGCATCAGCTCCCCTTTCTCAGAACAAGCTGCTACTTAATCTTTTCTCCCTCCCTTTCCTTTCTTTTCTGCAGTTCTCAAAAGATTTTTAACTTAATGCTTTCCTAGGAAGCCTGACTAGAACACTAATGACTTCATTGCTTTGCTTTTACCTTTGTAAAGTAGTTATTAAATTTTTAGTCCCTGATTGAAATTACATCCCAATTATTCCAGAAGAAAGTCTTTCAGATGTATTTAAATTCCATGTAAACTTCAGACTGGCACAGTTAAAATTAAAGCTTTGAAGAAAGGGACTAGACCCACAGAAAATCCCTCTCCCCTTTCACACTTCTCTGATAATTAACCCCAGCGTTTGCATACAGTCAACGTTGAGAGAGCCTACCATGCTGAAGTTGAGTATAGAAATAAGCTTACTTCTAGACTATTTGGGGAGGGAGTAGTGTGAGTGAGTGGCAGAGGACCCACGTTTCAGGCAGTTAGATCTTAAAATAGTCAAACTCCTTGGTGCTCTGCTGTCCTTTAGCAGGGACAAATCTCCTCTGCTTCCTCTTTGTTTAAAAAGTAATTAAATGAACAGGGAAGCAGAAGATGCAAAGCAGCCTGAGGAAATTGTGCTAGTTGCTTGCTCATAAAGTGTGTTTGTGTGGCTGTAGCCCAAAACTGTCACGAGACTTTGAAGTTGATAAGGCTAACTAGTACTGCTCTTTATAGGCACAGCAGAGACTTGAAAATGAACATGATAAAATTTACTTAAGACCTAGTCTTAAGTCCACTTTCATTGTAAGTGGATTGCAGGTGGATTGTGTGAGTTATATTCAAACCGCCTGTGCCTTTATGAGGGCACTCTGCCTCCAGTGTCGACTTCAAAGCCCTGCCCTGCAACGGCGGGTAGGTGGACCATAGGTTTTTGTTCGGACAGGCACTAAGGGTTACATAAATACCACATAGTCTTTGGATTTCTGTTTCATTACCTTAAAATAATTACAGATATTTAAAAGTACTTGTAAATACATACTTAAAATACATTTCAAAGGCAAAGGCATATTGTCTGTGTAATTTTATAGTAGAACAATAAGCTGCTAAGATGCACTTTGGCATGCTGGGGCCTTTGTCTTCTGAATTAAAAATAGGGTTTTTTAGTAGGAATAATTTTTTCTAGTCCTAAACTTTTTGTTTAGGAAAAGTTCGGTATTATTTTAAAGATTAGACACTATAACTATCTTTGTGATTCCAGTACAGTGCAATTAGATGATATTTTTTGCCTCTGTATTTAAATAGATATTTGGGTAGTGTGGCAGATAGTAATTTTGAATAATACAATTTTAAATCTTGAGAAATCCTGTAGTAATAAAATGTCAGGTCCATTCCAGTCTGTACACCTTATTTTTTGAGTAATTTACCGTTAGTGGTACTTGTAGGAAATTAACGTTTTGTATTTAAAGAAAATACAGCCTATTAACTCTGAATCTACGGAATCATTTACTTAGATGTGAAATTCAAGCATTTACTGTTGACAGCCAAATTAATGTTAACTTCAGAAAGATAACACTGTTTCCCTCCTAATAAAGGCTAAAAATACCTTGAATTTTTAAATGGGAACTTCTGATCTGCATTCTGATACTGAGAGCATAGCTGTGATCATTAAAAAGAGGAAATACTCAAGTTGTTTAAAACTACAGACTTTGCAGACCATGCAAACATCCACATTAAAAAATATAATCTCACAGTTGGTATGTTCAGTTCATTTTTCATCAACATAAAGGAGGTTACATCAATCCTGCACGGAAATGGCCTTTAAATTCTATTTTCATCTACAATTTAGGTATAATTGTAGCTTTATGTGATCTTTACTAAACATATTTAATCAGTATCATTTTGCTTTTTAGCTGTGCACAAACAAGCAAACCTCATTATAATACATAGGCATAAATATAAAAGTATGTTAGATGTAATAGGTGAACTTAGGGAACTGTAATTTTTTGAAATACCCTTCCCTTTTAAAACATTGCTGCAGAAAAGTAAAAGGATTAAAAGAGGAATAAATCCTCCTCAGCAGTGAGTGTTTTTCCTGTTGCACATATCCTGTCCTATCTATAGCACGTCCAACACATGTACCTTCAATTACCATGTCCATCACGACACCAGTGAAGAGTTCATGCTTGGGTTTTTGTTACGATGAACTTTTCTCACATGGTAATACTCTTAACCTGTTACGTCCATCATCTCTGCAAGACAGCTGCGCTTAAACGAAGGGTCTTCAAAATGTAAGTGAAGTGCCTCCTGCCCCCCAGAGTGATCAAGGGAAAGCTGAAGGAAGCAGTGTATCCATGCCTTCTCCTGCCACTTTATTTTTTTTTTCTTAATCCTTCCCAACGAAAGAGTGGGAGAATGGAGATGTTCATTCATTTCTACATATTCACATGTCCAGCAAAGATCTCATTTTGAAAAATCCTGTATATAAATGAGAGTGAGACTTTTTTGAAAGAAAACAAAATGAGTTCTCCTGTGACGAAGACACATCTCTCAAGCCCTCTGTCTTGTTCCCGCTTGCCGGGTCTGCAGAGGAAACATTGTCATACCGTGTGAAATACCATTTTTCAAGTGAAAACAAGTTTGGTCTGTTCCATAATGTGAGGGAATAAAGAAAATCTTCCACTGGTCTCCAGGCTTGGATGGATAGTGGGTAAATCTCCTACTGCCGATTAATCTCACTCACCGGAGTGAAAAGGTCTAGCCACAAGCAAACTTCGCGCGGGGTGTCTTTGCTGGTAGAAGGCAAAACCTGCTGTGGGGTCACTGCAGAGCTGAAACCAAGCCTTTGGCAGACTTCCACAAAGAGGCATTTTAGTGCCTCAAAACCAGCTTCCTCAGACAGTGCCCAGGGTCGATTCAGTGTTTAAACCGTAGCACGCTTCAGATTTGCATTTCTTAATGTGCCTTAAAACAGTTTTCCCGGGCAGGATTTTAGCCTCTGCCATTCACAAAGGGCTGCGATTGTGGTAATGGCGCACTTTACTTCAGGGGTCTGCCAGTCTTAGACAAGGGCTCTGCTGACCCCTGCTGCTATCTTGCTTTTTCCCTTGCTTTTCCTTCTGCAGCCGAAGATTGCCTCCCTTTGCTAGAGATACTGTGTAGTGAAAAGTGTCTCAGAATGAGAGATACACCTTGCCTTTTTCTGCTTTCTGGTCATTAAGAGCTGGCATATCTGTCCTTTTTGTGTCAGAGAAATACCGGTGTTGACGATAGGATAGCACAGGCTGATGTGGATAAGGTACGTTCTCGGAATTTATGCACGTCGGAGTTGCTGTGGTACTGATGCTGATCAGTAGTACGAGGTCCTTCTTTCGCTTTGGCGTGCCAGCGGTTTCTGTTTCAGCTTGCTGACAACTCCTTCGCAAAACACTTACCATACAAGATTATCAACATTAGATACCTGGGTTTTTTAAGCATCCTTTGAAAATGAAGGCTTCTACTCATCTGAAACAGACATAGGTCTTAGTACGGCAGTCATCCCCGTGAGTATTTTGATGTAGCAGAAGCTTAAAATGCTCTTTATTTTTAAACTAAGCTTTTCACAATACCGGGCCATGACCCGATTGATTTTTGTTCTGTTTTGTTTTGTTTTCTATGTGTTAGTCACAAGATTTAGTTATGACTCAAATGTAAAGAAAAAAGCAGAAATACATGTAGCCTATTTTCATGAACGAGGCGTAATCACAGAGCCTAGAATATTCATGAAGCATACTGTAGTCCTTGGCTTTATTACAGGAAAAAACAGTAATACCCATGACTGAGAAGAACCTTATCTGGCATTGTGCATTTTCAGTATCATTAATTCTTAATATGAATGTAGTAGGTCTAGTTTACTCATTAAAAACAGGGGGGTTTATTAATGGGGTTGTCCCATCGTGACATTACTTAGTAAATTAAATACAAATCCTCATATTACGAGGTTCTGAGCAGTCAGGTAAGGTGAAATAGCTGTCAGTGGTACTTGATCATCTTTCTGCAGTGTGTTGTATTATTTTCTGCAGAAGAAATTACTTTACACATGTGCGAGCACATAGCATGCACGTGCGCATTGCTGTAGTCGTGGCATTGGACAAGCTACAAAGGAAACAACAAAAGGACCATTGATACCAACTAATGACATTTAAAATTTAGATTTAGTTTACTTCAAAAAAGATTGGATTAATTATTTTACCAGGGTGTAGCTTGATATTTTATTTAGTGTTTTCATATCTTATATTTAAGTAGTTTTCTTTATCATTGGCAGCACCACCATCAAATTCTTCTTAAGTCAGTGTATATCTTACCTGGCAGGATAGTATATACATATTCATCAGTCTTTGCTTGCTGTTCATGGGTGAAGAAAAATATAAATAACTATACATATGTGTACATAATTTTTTAAAGTATTATAAGCTGCTTCTTATATGTTTGAGCATCATATAAAATACATGCTTCAGCCTGTGATTTTCTTGGGGTTTTTTTCTGATTTCTGAAATCAGCTGTACTAGGTATGCATGCTGTTTAGCCTACAATTAATCATGTACTATATGTTTTGGGTATGTAGTTACCTCTCTTGGTAATTTACTAATGTTTCTGAGAACTTGACTGAGACAACACTGCTTAACCTTCAGCACCTTTCAGTTGAATTTTGTGTTCTCTCTGACGAATTTGTATGAATTTTATATAGTTTTCAAATATAGTTACACTCAGAACTTTATTATTAAAAAATTCTGATTTACTTATATATTGCTGTGCCAAATTTAGTTCGTATAGAGTAATACTGTAATAACTGAAGCCTGTTAATTCCTCCCACCCCAATATATCCTCTATAATACTTGGCCAAAACAGCTACATTATCTGATAAGTTGATTTAGGACTTTATACATGTGTTCATATAGCCATTTATCTCAACCCTTGCTGAGGAGACCTTTATTAAGCTGTGATGACTGCTGAATATGAAATGTAACCAAGATTATTTTTTTATTCAAATATAATTTAAATATTCATCAAAGAGGAGTTATGCTTGAAACTGACAGAGACTATTAACATCAAAAAATATAATTAACTGCACTGGGTATCATGAAGCAGAGTTAGCCAAATAGCCGAGAGGTCTAATTGCTCTAGAGTCTAAGAAGCAATAGTTTTATTTTATACTGTTGCTGTGGTATTAAGTGATGTGGTTTCCTATGCGAGGCAATTAAAAGCTGCCTGTTAAGGTTCATTGCACTATAGGAAATCCGTTGAGTATCACTTAGTAAACAGAAGTTACATGGAAAAGGTACATGAAGATGGGCAGAGCAGGGTATAGATCATAAATTAGGACAGATTAATATGAATTAAATATATCTAAGTAAATTATGAGTACTTTTTAGTGTTATAAAGTCAGCAGTAGCGATGAAAGTGAGAAGTTTTCATTAGTAACACAAAGGAAATAGAATTTAAAGATTATTACAGTGAAGCTGTTTAATTCAGGGGAAAGGAATAGAAGAATAACATGGGTTTAAAAATTAAAAAGTAGCTACAGTAGTATAGAAATGAGCAGATCTCATATTCTGGAAATTTCCTTCTGCCACAGAACAAATAATCTCCTACTTATAATAAAAAGAACCTTCTGACCTTTGTGGCTCAATTAAGCTTTTTAGTTGAATTCAATAAGAAAACACTTCTTTATTGAATCCCATAGATTCTGCCTGTGCCCAGGGTATACAGTTTAAAAAGGGGTGGCCATATTCATGGCATTTTGACGTTAATGAGGTTGCTGAAATGAAAAAGTTTAAGGATCAAAGACACAAGCAATAACAGTATTTTACAGCATTTCTTTTTTTTTCTCTAATAATAAAATTGCAATCTAATTGCTTAATAAATGGGCCACGATTACTGAAAGACATAGATAATTTCCCTCTTTGCATTTCCCCTCTTTGCATTTTATTTTCTACATATTGCAGAACAATAATTAGCAAAAATGTTATGGCCACAAATGAAAGAGGTCTTAATTTTTTTCTTTCATATAATAACTGTGAATGAAAGGAGTTTTTACGTATGTTCTTTAATTTAGTATGATAGTCAACTTCTGGTTTTTTTAAGAAGCAGTCTTAAAAACTAGCGTTGTACTGGTAAAATAAAATCAAACAAAGAATTCAACTAGAATTCCTGTTTTATATAAAGATTGGCTGCCTGTTTCATACATTATTTAGCATGCTTACCCTGTTTATATCAGTGACATAAGAGTGCATGCTACTTTCTCAGAAGAGTACCGTCTTTGCCGCTTCACAGCACAGTGCCTTGTACTCCCAGGCTTGCACATGGTGTTAGCAGATATTTAAAGCACTTCAGCCTAACATTTTATAGGTCATGATGAACTGAGCCTATAAAACAAGTTACTGCGATGAAGTTAATGCAGTCTTAAGAGTGTTACATAGACCAAATACTCAGTATTCAGTGTATTTTTAGCCTGCTGTAGGCACATCAGTGAGGAGGAAAGGTTCTTATCACATAGAATTTTTCCCTGTCAAACCTGCTTTATAATACAGTTGCAGTGTGGAATCTTTACTACAAATTTACTATTGAAGCCGTATTTTTTTTTTCCAGGTTTTCACTATAATATGGTAGCTATCGGAACCTTTGAATTTCAGTTTCTTCTAAGACACATGCACACAAACACGTACACACGCAAAACAGAAAAAGAAAAGAAATTAGGCAGCAGAATCATTTCATTCAGGAAGCTGCCCTGACCGCTGTCCGAACACCTTAGAGGAAGAAGTCTTACTACTTGTTAACGACGCCGAGCTGTATAGCGTTTCACCTGGCAAGATACGTATTTTGCCATTAAATGTGCAAAGGGACCTATATGCCTTTCTTAGGAGTAATCTGTGATCTTTAACCTTACTGTTCATTGCTTCTCAGATACCTTGCTTCTTGTGATATATATCTATATGATGAAGGAGCAGTTTTGGAACTAGTTTAATACACACATTTTTCCAGCACTGTAAAATTGTTGTTTCACCATAACTCAGAATTTGTGTTCCTTTTCCTCTAATACATTAATTTAGGCTGAGTTGTAAGCGTAACAATAACGTGGCAGTTCTGAACCCATAATCTTTCCCTGTTTACTGAGTTTTTTAACAGCATCGAACTCAACTGTACTACTACACTCATGAAGCTGTAGGTGTTTTCTCATCTAGGATGTAGTAGCGCTGATACTGCCTTCAGTATGTTATTCTAGTGCCAGCATCACTGGTGGGTATGAAAAACATCATTTACTTTGTATATTTAGCTTTCTTAGATAATTTTGCTGCCTCTGTGACAGAGGTACAGCAGAAGAACACCTCCTGGAGTCACATTTAAAACAGGAGCACTTTGGGTAATGTGCTGTAGACAGAACACATATGAGTTAGTGTTCAGTTATCATGAACGCCATCAGCAATGCCTTGTTGCTTTCTTATCAGCCACTTCCTGCTGTCAGCCCAGTGCTTATTTCAATAGAAAAGGATTTGCATCAAATGTAATACAGTATTATGTATGGCTAACGTGGGGTTTTTAATTGTGCAGGCACATGAGACCCCTTCAGTGGTAGGCAGTTTGATAAAAGGATTAGATCATTAATGTTTTTGACGCAATTAAAGATTATCTGTGCATTGACAGAGTCAAGCCAGTGAATTTTCTGATGTGTTTTTTACAGAGGTGAATCTACTTGACTTGCGTAAAAACTAATGGCAGAATACACAGGATTTTTGCAGATGTAAAAATAAGCAAATGAAAGCAGCCCCCTAAATTTTGTTGGGCTTAAAACTGGAAGGTCGAGGAATCATGGAGTGCCCAGCTCAAATCAGTAACTTAATCCCTCAACTTCAAATCACAAAAAAGTGGGATTGTGCTTTCCAAGTTAGAGCAGAAGGATACTTTTGTAGGGGAAGTCCTGTACCTGGAAGCCCTGCAAGCTTTCCAGATGATAATTAGATCCAGACATCACTGTGGGTAATGAATAACAGTGCTTTTGTGACAGGCATTGCTCTCGGAAGAAAAGAAAGTACTTGTAGTGAGGACTCTCAGACACATTTTAATAGGAAATGACACCACTGCTACAGATTTGATTAAAGACCTACTAAGGGACAGCACTTCTGAAAAAATCAGCAGATGAGATAAGAAAAGTTGTAATTTTATTATTAGTTATCAGTTAAATATATGTAACTTTAAAGCCATGAAATCAGCATTAAAAATTATGAGAAAAAGGACCATACCATCTCGCTAGCAGATTGCACTTCTGTAAATCTCATAAAATAACCAAGTTGTCTTTTGGCCTCTTGCTCAGCATTTTGCTTTGAGTTCTGTTGAGCCGTAGAAATGAGTCACCCCGTAGCCCTGTGGAATTGGTAGATAGGCAGCGGTGGGCACATGGTCTGTGATGATGAAAATTATAACCCAAAAAGGGGATATTCCCTGAGGCAAGTTTACAAAAAACAATTTATTCTTTTTCACCCTGTAAAACTCATCTTACATGCAGGATCTCTTGCATTATTACAAACTCTAATCCTCTGAGTGGGTAATTAACGGACCAGAAAAGCCATTTGTGGAAAGAAAGAGCCATAAGGGTGAAAAATATTTCTCTGCTGAATGATCTTTAAGGAGTAAATAATTACAAGAGTGAGAGGTTTGGGATGACCAATCTAAATTTGAACATAATTAGGATGAACACAGTTTGAAAATCGAAGCAGTTGGCATGTGCAACAATTCTCATATCAGAAGACTAATTAAATATTTAAAAGCCCAAAACCCCTCACTATTCACAGAAAAATAACCTGCCACAAAAGGGTCTGTAACTTTGCAGATAATTAGGAAGGGTTACAGGGGGAAAAAATCACAGATTGGCTCCAAGGTTCTGCAAGGTCACGTCTTATTATGGTGTATCTTTTATATGGTCTGATAACAAGTTTCTTGCTAATTTAATCTAGGTAGGGCATCCCATAGCGATTTCCCATTTCCCTTGTTAAAAATGTGATCGTTTTTCTATATGCAAACTGCAATAGGTGAACATTTTTATAAATAATTGCTCCTAATTGATACAGGCTATAATATTTTTAATTATTTGAGGGGAATGCATGTGTTAAAGTTCAGTTAGGGTTGCCCCCGCCACATCCCCCATTTGAAAATGTCCTCATCCTGTCCACTGTAGAGGGAGACCAAAGGACCTTAGGAAATCATTTTGTCTTGATGGCCAATTCTGTAAATTAGTAAGTCTTACTTTCCTGTTAGAGCTAAGATACATTTATGTTGAATATGCATTTCTGCAAACAGAAGAGCTGTGTTAAACTCAGGAGACCCATAGTGAGTCAAGCTGAATTTGCATTGAACTGACCTGGAGGTCCAGTCGAAGCATGAACTTTAAAAGTGCACCAAGGCTTCTACATTTCAGAAGTTGCAGTAACAAATCACACCTGTCATTTGAATACCTTATTTTAGTAATTAAAGTGGGTGATTTTTTAAAATATATTTAAGATCTGTGCAACTCAACATGAAGGGTAAAGCTACATGTTTTCAATATTGTAATTCTTCAACTTAGTCATTTAATGATGACTCAGAAGCTGTCTTAAGTTACATAACTTTTAACTACATTATGAATATGCTGCACGCCAAGCCATGGATATAAAAGATTGACAGTGCTGCAAAAAAGAGTTTTAAAGGGTTTTTACTCTTATCCTATGCTCTCTACCTGGGAGTCTCTTCTTCTGCAAGTCTGTTGCAGCGTTATGCCTAAGGATCAGACACTGTGCTTCAGGATTTTCACTTGGATTTTCTATACGCTCTGCTCTAGCGCTGCGCCTCAGAAATAAATGCCCCTTCATAAAGCTTTGATATTATTACCCAACCCTACACTTCTCCCCTGAAACCTGCTCAGCCCACAAGGTGTGGTGCTGCACTCACACTCATTCGGTGTGAATTATCTGTAGAAATTGCTCAGATGTTACAGTGCTGCACTACTGAAGTTTTCATTAGTAAATACGCATAGCTGCAGGCTATTTATTTTGTCTAAATGGTGAAACGTTTAATTGGATCTTTTGAACTGATTACTTTTCAGCAGTGCGGATCTGCTTGGCTTAGTTGGTACACTAAGACATACACTGCCTGTAATCCCATGCTGCATTTTGCTTGCAAATAACACACACACACACAAATAATGACAAGTTTATGAATATTACTTTATTTCCATTTCTTCTTCCTCAGGCAGGCTTGCATTAGAAACATTTTGTCTAAAAAGCAGGTCTCTTCTGTTTCGTACTCTTAGAAGGTTTGGGTTTGCACCTACGCAAACCTCACCAGGAGATTGTCCCACTTTGCACACCTCATTGCATCTTTTGATATCTAGTTTTCCTATCCTTGCTTTACAGTCATGTCCTCACAGGCTCTGGTGGTTCTAGTAGGCCTTTCATATATGTGGTAGAAAGTAGTGAGGATGGAAAGATGGGATTATAAAAGCAGTTAAAAAATTATTGAGAGAAGGCAGGTGTTACGTATTCTACCGGAATCTACATTTCCTTTTCCTTTTTCTTCTTTTTTTCCCCTCCCTGTTTTATCTCCTGCTTCAGTTTGAGGTTAATAATAACTGCATAATAATAGCATTTACACCAATAAACAAAGTACTGGAACAAGGATGAATTGTAACAAGAAAAAAACATCTCTGATAGCTTAGATGTGAGTAAGTGAGAAGATTCGTCTTTTTAACAGTGACTGCTTTGAACTTAGAGAACATGAATACTAAAAGGCAATGGGTCATAACTAAATGTATTAAAATTGTAAGAAGAGGTCGAAAGCAAGAAATACTCTGTTAAATTACTTTTCCATACAAGTCTGATACACATTCATTGATAGTGAATCAGACTGGGTAATCCTAAGAAAGGGCCTGTGGGAGTTGTATATTTTCTTTTGTGTTTTATTGTGTATTTGGAGTTTTCATCCTTAATGCGTACCCTTAGACTCCCACAAGATTACATTGTATAAAAAAAAATACAATTAAATATTATTGCATATTTATTGGGCAAACAGAAACAATGCTATGGTGCACCTTCTTCTACAGTATTAATTATACACTACTTAGCTTCCTTATGTCATGTTTACTCAGTAATTAGGAAGATTCAACAAACCATCAATATTACATTTAAAAAGAAAATAGAAACAATTTTCTCAGGTTTCTTCCCCCCATGTATTTTTCATCCAAAGCCACCAGGTTTATTGCTCTAGTGGTCATGTTGCCAAGTGCATAGAAAATCCCAAGGCTGGGTTGTGAACTTTCAAACCAATTTCTAGCGTGCCTTACTGCTTTAGCGGTCACAGGAAGATCTCCAATATCTATACACAATTCTTATGGCCAAATTCTGCTTTCATATGTGCTCACGTATCTCCCAGTTTTTTCTTAGGATATGAAAACTACCATCACAGCACACTAAATCTGTTTTCCCTTTGAGCTAGGTAAAATTAGTGCTATTTTCTTTTTGCTTGCTCATTCGCCCATAATACTTCTAGGGATTTTAACTTGAAAATAGTTTTTAGAAAATCTTACATGTGAATAAGCAAAATTGCCAGTGTGTCATCCAGGATTTTCAAGAAGCCAGTTGCAGAATTATATGTCTATCTTCAAGGAAGTGTGGCTCTGCAGGGATGCGTGCGCTCACTCCTCCCGCATGGGTAGGGTTGTGCTGCGGCTGTTGCGGTTGCTGGAGTGCTGTGGATGCTGCAGTGATGGTTGGCCAATGCTGCTTCAAATCAGGGCTTTATAGCAAGGCTGGGGTTTTTTAGCAGGTCTTTTTTTAGGCTTTGGTTAGCC
The DNA here is from genome assembly GCF_947461875.1 of Haliaeetus albicilla. Classification (NCBI taxonomy): domain Eukaryota; kingdom Metazoa; phylum Chordata; class Aves; order Accipitriformes; family Accipitridae; genus Haliaeetus; species Haliaeetus albicilla. The sequence goes on from NC_091490.1 coordinate 15,584,403, forward strand.
CCAGTTTGCTAACTTACTAGATTTCAGTATGTAATAATGTATTTCTTGTGAGGTGAATTTGAAACTCAGAATTTAAATACATTGCTTTAAATAATTTTATCAACTGTGGTGTGTGTGTGTGCATATGAGTGTATCTATACACCCCTAAAATAAAATCACTGTTCTCTGGCTATTTTATATGTAAGTTTTGTACATGCTTGCTAAGACCAAATTAATAAAACATAGCATTTAAGTAATATCTGACATCTTCATATGCATGTAACTTTGAGTTTAATAACAGGAGTGGAGGTCTAGTGAATATGCATACAAAAGCAGAAGCACATCTCACGTGGCAGTTGTAGACCATTAGGAAAGCATATGTGAAGACAGCCATTTACTCTGGGTAAAGAGGTTCAAGAATTTTTCTATTTAAAATACGCTGTTGTTAAAAGTCAATACGTGAAGTGTAGTCATCCCAGATTCCTGTCTCTTTTACTCAGACTGCAGCTCACCCAGGGTGAATAAGGAACAAGAAGACCATATGGACTATGTGGTGCTACAACTCAGAGTTTACGTGCTTCAAGTGCTGTTTAAGCAGGTTGCTGCAGGCAATATTCAGGAACATGTCATCATGCGAGCTTTTAAGTATTTAATCAATATGCTGAAAGAGAAATATTGTCAGATCTGACTTAAAAGTTTCAGAACATACCAAGACAGATTTTTTTAATGTATTGACAAATTTATTAAAAATTAATTTTATGTATTAAACATGGCTTTATACTGTATCTTTTTTTTTCCTTTTTAAAGTGAAGTACACATGACTGTTTTCTGTGTTTGCCATTTTTACCTTACTGAATGAAACACTGCATTCACAGAAATGCAGCATTAGGAATACCCAGAATTATTTTGATAGCCCATTTCTGGCTAGACATTAACCCATATGCTTTTCAAAATACCATGATGTTTCTTTTATGTTACTATCTTTGACAAAGTTATGTATGCAAAACAAAAGCATTTGAAGGATAAATTGTAATGTGGACATTATTTCCTACGTACCTTAATTTTGCAAACTGCAGGAACCACTTGGAAAGGAACTGTATGTATCTTTGTGTGACCGATGTGACTTTACCCATAAAGATGACCTCTTCCCTCAGTCAATTGGTTTGATCCATGTAATGCTAACATCTTTCCAGAACCTGCTTCTTGGATTCCAGTACTTCACTTTGTGGTCCAGTAATGATACACTGTGTTTTTCATTTTAATGCTGGAGTATTTGTTCAAGTCCATAGATTCTGCATTTTTAATCTTCCTTAGAACAGTAGTGAATAATGGCCCTTGGCAGGAGATAATGAAATTTCCTTAATTTATATTTTCAAGCAGAAGTTTCAATTGAAAATGGCATCCTATGGCCTGGAGACATAGCTCTAGTGCAAGTTTCAGGGGAGCTGTAATAATAATGCAGTGCCAGCGGTGACGGGGAATGATAGGACAGTGAAGAAGTAATTTAAGAAAGAAAAGAGAATGTACCAAAGCTTTATTGTAGCATATCTAATGATCTGCTGAAGATTCCCAATAGCTTTTGGAGCATGACAGGAGAAGCTAATGTTATCTTGCCAAAACAGAAGCCCCTGCTTAATCAGCAGAACAAGATTATTGATTAAAACACCTCACACAATAGATTGCACATGGAATCTCATATCCATACATTGCACGTGGAAAAGTGCAATAATGAGCATAAGATAATAAAAAAAGAGCAAAAGCAATTTGTTGGGAATTGTACAAGTCAAGATTAGAGTTGAAAAGCAAACAAATTATCATGGAAAGTACAGCTGTCCTTAAAGCTGAGCACAGAAGGGGATGGATGCAGCAGGGACATGGCTACATCATGAGCAGAAGATACTTGATAACAGCCCTGCTGGAACTGCTTTACTTTCCTTTTTTTCTGTATTCATCTGAAATGTGAAAGGGCCATTCCTCATTTGCACAGTCTTCTTCCTGAGGTGAAAGGAGTTCAGACATTGTACTGTAACTGTTAATTAAACACTCCATTTGATTTTTAGATTACTCTAAGTGATGCATCTGCATTATGAAAATGTAACCTTTCTTCATTCATACTAAAATACTGAAGAAATGAGTGTTAGAGTACACAGTTGCTCCTTGCATTCATGAGAATAGTGATACTTGCTACGTTTCCTCTTGCAAAACTCTTGCCGCTGCTAGCACAGGAACCTGAATTATCATTCCTTCAGTGCTACAGTTAGTCTTTTCCTAACTAGGGTTTCAAATTTAATTCATATGTTACCTTTCCTAAATCAACTGGTACTGACTTTGTATAGAGTTCTTTGCAGATCCGCTTCATTTCCTTGTAAATGACAAAGTCATTGTATCATAAATCTTTGTGAATATTGTGAATGTCTTAGACGTGAAGACATTTCTTGGTGTGAGATTATATGAATTTTCAGATAGTACACAAATTGAATTTGCATATTTTAACATATGCTAGGGAAGTATGCAGTTAAGTAGATTACAGAACACTTAAATGGTACTTAAAACCTACAGAAAACTTAAACACTGGATTACAGATACTGAAACACTGAAGTATTTGTGATTTGACTTCTTAAATTTGCAGAAATTAGAGCTGGTTTGTATCATGCCTTCACTAGAACAATTCTAAAAGAGTTTGAATAGAAGGCCTGAACTAACAGTATATTGTGTAGAAAAAATAGTGTTGGTTAAAATGAATGAGGGACTTCAAGTTATTTGCCAGTTAAGTTTTCTGAGGTTTGGACTTTTTTTTTTTTCCCTGGTGGTGTCTAGGCCAATTTTGCAAATCACCAGGAACTTTATTTCTACCATAGTCTTGTTTTGGAGAATCCCTTGAAGTTGCCACACTCAGAAAGAGCTTGCCCGTTACAAAAAGGAGTTAAAATGGGTCACAGGGTTGAGTTGAAGGCTGTAACAGTATAATATCCTTTTCATTGGGCATAGTGTTTCTAAGTGTAAAGGTTTCTCAAAATCATGAAGCTCTGCTATGGCAGTGATGTGGTAGCTTTGGTAATCTGTATCCATGTAGGGTAATCTGCTGTTCAGTGCTATTTTATGGAGGGTGGAGTATCTTTTGTCCAATATACCACAGAATTCAGTGCTTCTTGTCTTAAAGAAGCTCAACTGAAACCTTTATCAGTTTGTAAAATGGTCTTTGCAGGCAGCAGCAGAACTGTAGGCCAATAACTAACAGAGAAGTCAGTATCCCTGGGTTTACAGGGAAAAAAAAATGCAGCAGACAGAAGACCTTCATTTATCCAGAGAACAAATAGCAGTAGTGTAAATTCCCTGAAATATTTGTCTCAGAACTACCTCTATAAAGTCCACTTCCTCTTCATCTCTTCTCTATAACCCTTGAATTGGGATTGACAGCTTCTGTAGATGCTGTAGGGTTCTTTTTGAAGGTTTCACTGGAATTGAAATATGACCACTAACTATGCAACAAACAGTTACCTGAATGTCAACTTTTTAAAATGTGAATATCTTAATCAAGTGTCTTTAATTTGGACTCTTAGAAGTGCATGAAAATCAGAACCTTATATGAAAATTATTCAGCTTTTATAAAACGCAACCAGCAGTGCAGCAAAATCAGTGATTTGAGTGTAAAAAACTTAAAGACAAATCCTTCTATCCATTTAGTTAGCCAAGTAATTGCACTTTTTGGGGAGGTGGTGGTGTGCTTTGTAGCACGACTGTGTACTGCAGCGGTGGGCATAGCTCATTGTTTTGGAATTGGGGTCTCCTTCATTTTAGCCAAAGGTGAGCAAAAGGTGACCATATGCACAGCAGGTGAAATCTTGCATGAAGCAATAGTCAAAAATTTTTGGAAGGTCAACAACTTCCTGTAAACACCACTCAATGCCTTAAGTTTGACACTGGCACTTACTGTACAAAGAAAAAAATACTGCATTTTCTTCTGAATTAGTATTATGCATCCTTTCAATACAACCTCGCGTGAAGTTCTTCTCAGTTTCCTGACTGATGGCAAAATTATGAATCTTTCACTGGGGGAAAATGAAAGAGAAGAAAAACAACTTTTCGTAGGGAAACAAGAGTCCATCTTTTTCATAAGATTTACAAATACTGCTAGTAGAACTTCTTTTTCCCACAGCTAAGTATGACCTTTATCAGTTTCATTCTCAAGCAGTTTCTCCCAATATGCATCCATTTTATTTTGTAACAAATCAATATTTCTCTCTTAATTGCTGCTCATTCAAGTGTAAAATGAAATTTTCATACAACTCAAAGCTGTGGAAACCATTATACTGAATGATGCACTACACAAAGTCTTTTCGTGGGAATTATTTTGGCTTCAGCATAAGGTTTTCACTAAAGAAACAGAAAGAAATTTAAAGAAATCAATTACAGAATCTTACATCCGAGGTTTTCTCATGCTGGTTAGTCTGGCATGAGGTGTGGGGCATAAAAAACACCGTACAGGGGTTAGAATAGAGAGGTCTGTGAGGTTTTGGGCCATATTGCCTTCTCCTGCTTCTACAGCCTCCTCCTACACGACACACACGAGAGTAGCACTTTGACCTTGGTGTGAGTACAAAAAAGTGGCTGTATTGTACATTTTTAGTATTACAGATTCAGTACGGTGATTTTCGCTGGAAGTCGGGTGCACATTTCATCGCTCCAGCATGGGTCTGAAAGCCATTGGATAGGTCATACTCGTTCCAGACTCTCTAATACACTGCGCAAGGTGTTGCACTGAATAGTAGTGCTCTTGGGAGTGGTGCAGCCTTACCTGTGCGATAGCTGTACAGGAGACCTGCCTGTGCTCTTTGGAAAGTCACTGCCGCGAGCAGCAGAGAGGTGACAGGTGAATTCCTCACCATCTATCTGTATCCACAGTTGTGCGTATATACAGAAATCCCTGGCTATTTCCAATTAGTTCTGCAATTATGAGCCTTATGAGGCTAGAAATAAGTAGCTTAAAAAAAAAAAGAAAAAAGGAAAAAGAAAAGAAATTAACTGATAAAGTCAGAAGAGTTGTTGTTCCCAAGTTTACTCAGCAAAAGGCACAGCATGTCCTGACCAGCTCTGTGCTAGTTTGATTAGTATATAAAAAGGAAAGTGATTTATATCAGAGTTCTTCAAATGTGCTTGCTCTACCTTTTATGAGGTAGTGTGAATCATTCCTATACCTGTTGGCAATGCACAGCTGTGGAAAGCCGTTGATACAAGAGAGATTATTTTAGCTTGGGATGTGGTATTCGGGGAGTGTGGGAAGTGGTAGGGCAATAGAGAAGTTGATATACAGCTGGAGTCAAAGGCTAGGCTATTACTTAAGTTCAGACTTCTGTTATTCGGTTTGCTGACAAACAAAACTAACCCCTGAGAAGATCAGCCAAGCTCTTTTTCTTTTAGTCACCAGACTCCCCCATCTTCTCTTTTTTTTTCTTCCACTTCCTTCTGACTTTTTTCTGTATTACGTTTTGACCATCTCTTCAGGGTTAGGTGATTGTTTTTCCACTTTTAACTTCCAAGCTACTATAATTTATTTTTTTTTCCTGGAGAAATGAATAGTAGTCTAAAATCTCTTAATTATTATTATTAAAAAAACCTTCAAAAAACATTAAATTCAGTAGACCCTTGTGGTTAGAGGCATTGTAATAAAGTTCTTTGTATCAAAATGCATTGGCTTCTATTCTTAAGCAAATCATATATATGTTCAGTATTTAGTCTCCTCTGAAATACATTTTAATTAATTTTCTTGCAGTTCTTCTTTTTAACTGTTTTTCTTATTTCCTCAGACGGTCCTTCTTTACCTCTTCCTGTAACCTAACAGAGGAAGCTTAGAGTCCACCAATTGCTCCTAAAATAGTTAAAATGGAAATGCTAATGCTCTTTGTCTACAATAACTCTTCCAACCAAAATAATTTCCTTGAATCACAACAAAAATCTCTCTGAGATGTAAAACCATTCAGCAGTATGTATGTCTCCAAAGATGGAAGGAATTGCTCATTTGTGTTATTGTACGTTACTCACAATAACACATTTTTTCATTGTGTATCATCTTTGCATTTTGCTTTGATTTTATTGAACAGTAGTATCAAATCACTGTGTATTTGGGACGGCTATCTCTACCAGTGCAAACAAGTGACATTTTAGATAACGTTGATCTCCAGATTTCAAAGTATAAAGCCTGAACTGAAGTATTGTCTTGAAGCCTTATTTATGGACTTTGACAGATCTAGTGTTAATTAACTTTGTTGTCCTACGGATTGGGCTGCCCAAGTGAGAAGAGAGTTAGCACTGCATATTGTACTTTAGTATGACCTTGCAAATTAAATGTAATTTTAAATTAATTAGCTTGCTTGCTTTTCCCATTACAGGTGCAACAACCGAACACAGTGTATAGTAGTTACTGGGTCAGATGTGTTTCCTGATCCTTGTCCTGGAACATACAAATATCTAGAAGTTCAGTATGAATGTGTTCCTTACAGTAAGTATAATCTTTTTATTCTCGCTCACTTCCTCTGGCCCTCACAATTAAAGCTGGAGTGCTGTTACATGGAAAAGAAGCATATGTTTATGGCCCACGGACCCATTATGCATGCAGAGCACTTGCAGACTAGGGCCTCCAATTAGCTTCACGAAGTGTGGAAGGAAGCCATGGTGTGATGCTGGCCAAGTGTCTGTCTGTGTTCTTAAGTGTTTGGCTTTTAAGGCTACTGTTTTTCCAGAAAACAAACTCAAATTAGCTATTCAATAGGCCAGATAGAAATTTGTACTTTTGCCCGCTACCAGTTGCTGACAAATTGGCTTGGCTCACAGACTTCTAAAGCAGGAATTGACTTCAGTTTTAATCATGATCTACTTGAAAGGCTACCTGCTGTTGTGGTGACTTTGGGTGCACAGCAAAACCCAACACTGACACTCAGAGGCAAATGCCCCAGTTGGGGCACATCATAAGAGGACTTTGTGCTTCAGGGGCACAGTATAAGTGAAACCCAGATTCAGAATGAATAATTCATCAATAAGTTACTCAAACTTGGTTCTTAAAAGCAATGGGGAAAAGAGTGAGAAAGAAATGTCCACTTTTAATGTAAAGAGAAAATATGAATTGTGCCTTGAATCAGCTGCCAAAACAGAATTTTTCACTGAAGACAAAGTAAATACTGAAATCATACTGGGATAGAAAAATTTGAAGTTAAGCTACTTCAGCAGTTTTGTACAATATTCTTTCTAATGCCAGAATTCAGTAGCTTTAAGCATACTTCTTATTTCCTTGCGATAATTAATGTTGTTTCTTCATTGACATGTATGCATGTTTATAAAAGTTCTGCAGATTCGACACTTTTAACTGGTTTTGCTTTCTTGTAAGGTCGTTCTTTGCAGTGACTTCTCCCTCATCCCGTAACTCAACAGAGAAATAGCTGTGTTTGCAATGGAATTTGAGCAGTGCACTGATCATTCCCTTAAGTTATTATTAAGCGTGAATTTCTTGATCTGCAGTAATCCTTAACCAAAGTCACATTTTCTGTTGGTACAGGGAACAGGCCAAGTCTGAGATGCAAAAACACTGTGGTGACAGTATATATCCAAAAAGGAGGGAAATGAGTTCTGGCATAAGCAAAGCTATGTCAAAACTGTCCATACTGTTCCCTGCACAATTTCAAAATTTAGACTTCTTAAACTGAAATACTACTCTGTACTGCTTCACCACATTGAACCTTCACTGTTGTTAAAGGCCAAACACAGATCATCTATTTTTTCTTCATTTCTGCTGTGTCATTGTGAAATGGTTGCTTGCTGATTTTTTTTTTCTGTACCATTTGTAGGATTGGAAGCCTACTGCATACAGTGATCCCTAGTACCATTCCTCCTGTGTGTAGTATCGGTGGCTTGTGGTAACTGTTCTTCTCGTGCCACTTTTGAGGAGTGATGTTTTACCCCAATCTAACCAAAGTTTTGTTCCACAAAGATCACCTTTACTTTAGCACTATTTTCATTCCCAAATTTTCAGAAAGAGGGCAGTGCATCTGATTCCAAACCATGAGGTCAGTCAAATGACAAGAGGTTACGTTTCCAGTTCCAGTAGGCTAGCTCGTAGAGAAAAGTGTAATGCAAATAATGTTCAAACATGATTTTTTATGCTGTTTTAGGAAGAGAAGTGTCGATATGTTCTACCGATTCTGTATTGCTATCTACAGGAATCTTTTCTTTTCCAGTTTTCAGAAGTATAGTGCCACAGCGCGGCCTACCCTGTACTCTAACATGTAGCTATTCTACTTTTAAAATGTTTATTTTTGTTTACTGTCAATTGCATTGGCCTGCCCTTTGAATTATGTAATTCTGTGTCTATCGTAACTCAGGATTCTGGATACTTCTTGTCTTTCGAAGTCTGTAAGTTCTGGAGTTTGTCAACTGCAGCATGTACAGTGATGACACTATTCCCAATTCCAGACCTGTACGAGGCATCATCTGTCATTACCAGCAGTCATCAAAAAGGTTGCCAGTTACTAAAATAAGTTTTGAAGTTTGATTTCAAACCACATTGTGCTTCAGTAGTCATTTTGATTGTTGACCATCTTTCTTCCCTGTCCCACAAAGCCTATCCTGGTATTTTTCCAAGTCTCTTTTTTTGACACCTGATAAACTCCGGTTATCAAGTCTAATTTTTTTCTCCCTTACTTGTTCCAGTGCTCCATGTCTAAACGTACGGAATAACTGGAATCATTAGGTTTGCAAATAGCAGCTGTCCCAGCATAAGAGACTTGTTAGGAAGGCGGGATAGGCTTTTGTGGGTCTAGGAAGGGACAGTTTTAGTGATCGCAACACTTCTAACCAAAGTTCAGTTATGGTTCTTACTTTTTCTGAACCTCATCTGCAGTTACTGCAAGACTGCAAAATTTGCTATGTCTCACTGTGGCACCTTTTAGTCCATGAGGGATTACAAATAGCAATCATACCAGGTTTTGTGGAAAAAGTTGGGAGTTCTTAACACGCTGGAGTTGGTGTCACCCTTGTACAAAATGCAGTTTATGAGCTCCTCTATGTCTTGCTGGCCTCCAGAAATACATAGCTGCTTTGCTGATCATACATATTGATTGAGCTTTCTCCGGGTTCTGTATTCATCGCCCTCATAAGAAAGTACCTAATGAAAAGCTTTCTTCTTTGCATCTCCAAGTGTAGACAAAAAATATAAACGTATTGAGGTACTCAGTTGAATCTCAAATAAAACTAAAATTCTAGACAAATTTGATAGGCATTGCTTTGTCCCAAAATAAGAGTGTTATTGATTAAATTACAAAGAAATTGAGAGTACCGTACTTGACATTTCTCTCAATTATGCTGCACAATGTATGTTGACACTTTGACTGAATAACAGAAGTCAGCCCTTTTATAAAGAAGAACATCAAAAGTACCATTTTGTACATCTGTGCATTTTTATTTTAAACCTTTTTTGGGCTCAGGAATTCAGTAGAAAGAGTTGTTAAGTGTTTTATTCTCTCTCTGTATTGATTGGACTTTGCAGCATTTGTTTATTTCAGTAAGCCCATCTGTCCCTGAAAAATGTACAGCTGTACACCAATGCACGCAGAGCAGATATGCCAGTAATGATTTTAGTTATCCCTATCTTTTTTCCCCCTCTCTTATTACTAATTCTAAGCAGGTACAATATCAATATTGCTTTCTGGCGAGGAATAAACTCATGCATAAAAGTTCACAGACAGAATCATCTGAAAGTCATTAACACTGATTCTGAAACCCAGGAATTCACCTCAGAATACATCTTCTGTTTATTCGGGTAGCTCAAGAATGACAAATTGCAGAAAAACAAGTATTTTACCTAAAGACGTATAAATGAACAAAGGCTAGGAAAACAACTGCTCATTTTGAGAATATTAACCCCCTCTAGTCCCCCATAAAGTTTTGGAATTGTTCCCTGAAGAAACACTAGATCAGCTCAGCCAATACCATTCTTTCAAAAGAATCATACGTAATTTTGTTAAATGAGACTGAAAATCCAAAACTTTATATGAAACATACAAATATATTCTTCAGGATAATACCGTAACACTGGAAATGTAATAGCTGTGCAAATAGTTTTGATACACTTCCTTGGTATCAGCAGCTACTGTTACACAGATTGGTACATCTGTCATTTTCTAGGTCATTTTATGAAACTAAGGGAGCGTACTTCAAAGGCTACTGAGTATATGAAATAGATTTTATTGCAAATAATTATTGGAAAGGTATTTACTAGCTGGACTTCAGCTATATGTCGTCCTGTAATATGTTCCTTGAAACTTCCGTGGGGAAGAATTGCTATAGTAATATAACTTTGTTAATCAGGTTTGGTTTATATTTTCCGTGTACGGTGGCGGGATGGATGTTTGTTTTAAACACTTAGTATGACTGTCCTTGCATACTAGCTTGCTGTTTCGGGCTTAATCGATGATGCTGGAGAATATCTGAATGAGCTAAATGTTAATTTTTTCTTCTCTTTTCCTCTTGCTTACTGTGCTTTTGCTTCTTTTTTCTAGATGTTTTTGCTTATTCCTTCTAGTCTGATTTTGCAGTTATAGACTAAGAAGTGACAAAAGTTCTCAAGATTAACATTCAGGAAAACAAATAAAATAAAGCCTAAGGAGAGCTAAAGGGTGCAAGCTGCTTTCTTTATAAGAAAGAAAAGCAGAGGGATGTCTGGGGCAAAGATGGGGGAAGGTTTAATAAGCACACATACAAACCTATATAATTAATAAACTGCATTTTGGCTTTATAATTACCTCATTAATATAAAACATATATATATATGTGCACTCGCACATATATGATAAATTACTGTGTCACTTAAAAAACGACTTGATAGCATTGTACTTTGAGAAGAAGAAGAGTATGTATAGCATGCATTAGTAAAGTCATTCATTATTTATTCAGGTTCACTAAGTGAAACTACATGCCAACATAGCTGTATTGCCTCCTTAATCTACTAAAATGATTGTTCCATGTTCACTTGTGTAACCGTAGAATCTCTCTCCTGCTAGGTTTTCCTGTTGTCTGTTTCTCTTTATCCAATATAGTGCAGTTCTTATTCTCCCTATATTTAGCGTCTGTTACTAATTTAATCTTTAGATTAATAGTCAATTTATGTTAATCTTCTTTCTTTTTTCCTTGCACTTTTTTATTTTTCTTCCGATGCTTAAAATAGAAGTGGAGCAAAAAGGTAAATAACGTATACAGTCCAAACCCCAGCTCCTTGTTATGTGCCTTATGGATGTTAACCTCTTCCCTTCCCCTCCCCACAACACTCTTATATTATGATAATCAGCAGGATCTCATAAGTACACCTCATAAAGAAGTCGACTGTTTGCAATAAAGTGACTTGGCTGCTTAAAGTAGGTGGCGGGGTATAGTGTCTGAAATACTTGGGCTGGAGGGAAGACTCCCTTGCTTTTTTCTCTCCCTTTCTCTTTGTCTTTCTTTCCCTCTCTTTCTCTCACCCTTGGGTAAATTCTTGTTAATCAAGTGTCATCTTGCCTGGCTTCCAGAACCCTCTCCATAGCATGCCATGGTTACAGGGTTTCCTGGTCTGTTTCATTCATTGCTTTGGTTGTGTTTTGTTTTCTCTGCTCCTAATTGCTTTCTCTATATACCTGATGATTTGTTTTGTTCCTTTATTTTTAATCGAGGCACCTCCTTTTTCAGCCTCACCACTTCTTAAAGTTCTAAACAAGTCGATGTGATTTTTTTTGGACTGAAATGACCTAGCGCACTGCTGCACACCAGTTAAAAGCTCTGGAGCGTTAATGCGTACTCACTAAAAGTCTAAGACGAAAATGCAAGAGTAGCTCTACATTTTCAGCTGTCTGTGTATGCCATTGAGCCTTGGTCTGTACTAGTGAAAACAGTTCCCATCCACTTTCCATACTGGTACAGCAAGAACGTGGTAACTTTAAGAAAAGTGGATGATAAAGGGTGACAATTGCATTAATTATAACATAAGGTATAATCTAGTGCCAATTAAATTGATTTTTTTTCTTCCTGACACAGTCATTATGATTTACCTACCTTTTTTTTTTCTTTTTTTTTTTCTCTTTTTATTATGAGACAGTCTTAATTTGACGTAATTCTTGTCTTACTTCTCTCTGTGACTGTTAGTTTTTGTTTGCCCGGGGACGTTGAAAGCAATTGTGGATTCACCGTATTTATATGAAGCTGAACAAAAAGCAGGTTCTTGGTGCAAAGATCCTCTCCAGGCTGCAGATAAAATATACTTCATGCCATGGACTCCATATCGCACCGATACTTTGATAGAATACGCTTCTTTAGAGGACTTCCAAAATGGACGCCAGCAGACGACGTATAAACTCCCAAATCGAGTGGATGGTACTGGATTTGTGGTGTATGATGGCGCTGTCTTTTTTAACAAGGAAAGAACTAGGAACATAGTAAAATTCGACTTGAGGACTAGAATTAAGAGTGGTGAGGCCATAATCAATTACGCTAATTATCATGACACCTCTCCATACCGATGGGGAGGAAAGACTGATATTGACTTGGCAGTTGATGAAAATGGCTTATGGGTAATTTATGCTACGGAGCAAAACAATGGGATGATAGTAATTAGCCAGCTGAACCCCTACACCCTGCGTTTCGAAGCCACCTGGGAAACGACATACGACAAACGGGCAGCATCCAATGCTTTCATGATATGTGGTGTCCTGTACGTAGTGCGGTCAGTGTATCAGGACAATGAGAGCGAGACCGGCAAGAACGCCATCGATTACATCTACAACACCAGGTTAAGCCGAGGTGAGCACGTGGACATTCCTTTCCCCAACCAGTACCAGTACATTGCTGCAGTGGATTACAACCCCAGAGACAACCAGCTGTACGTGTGGAATAACAACTTCATTCTGCGGTATTCTTTGGAGTTTGGCCCGCCTGATCCTGCCCAAGGTAAGAATTTGGTTTTTCTCATTTTTAAACTCTTTGTACTTGCATTGAGATAACTACGGTGCGCTGTCTTTGGTCTTAGACTTAGCTCTTGGCGGAAAGGCAAGGAGGGGTTGTTTGTCTGCGCTGTGCTGAGCAGTACAGCTTTACAGTGGTGCAAGACAAATTTGCAGAACCTGTGAAGAGAAGTAGAATTACTTTATTTCGTTTACAGGCTTGTGATTTTCTTTTTTTTTTTTTTTTTACAAGTGTTTAGCTTTTCTGTTTTAGAGAATGAGTTGGGGAATTGTTTATTTACTTTATACCATCAGTCAGTTTGACTTCTATAGCTAAACTGAGTTTGAGTTCGTTCACGCTGAGCCAGAAGCCTGTTCCCATCCGTTCGGTGTTACCTGACTTCGGAATTGATTACAACATACATGCAGACCTTTTAACTTCCTGGCGCCAGCAGTTGAGAGTGATGTGTGCTGGGAGGTCCCAGAGGAGATGTATGGGGTTAATGTGCAATACCGAGCATAAATATTTTTCCGCAACCCTCTTTTCACAGTTTCTAATGCCGGGTTAGACAAGATTACCCGACATCTTTTTAGTAGGTTTCTCGGTAAGTCCCTTACAATTGCAATTCAGCTCGCTTGAAGTTAGAACAACTACCTAAAAGCAAAGACACTAACTGCCAAAAGAGGAAAGAAAAACGAGGGTCTCTAGGTCTCAGAAATCCCTAAAAATGATGTGAACAGGCATAGCCACTTATTAACATCAGCAGAGGAGAGTAAATACCAAGAGAAATGCTTTGTGGCAGAAGATGCATGCAGCAGGGAACAGGCTGTTGATAAGCTGCTTTAGCAATGGAGGTAATAACTTCACTTCTCTCATCTAACTGGTATGCGTATTTAGCAGCAATTTTTTCTACTTCAAAAAAGTAGTAATTAAAGCTTCCCCACAAGCAAAGTAGCTATCCTGCTTCAGCGAAGCTGATTCATGCACAGCAGTGCTGACTATGTAGCGTACACACAGTTACATCAACATACATACAGCTTTTCCAGGTACAAAAGTACATAAGATGCAGCGGAACGGGGCAGTTTAGAACCAATGCATTAGCGATCTCCAGGGTGACATTTTGCCAAGTGACGATCTGTCCCGTCTGTCTCCCACAGACCTCCCTGGCAACTCATGGCCAGGCTCAGGCAGGTTCCAGGTGTTCGGGGACTGCGTTCTGGCTGCGAGGGCAGCCGTCCTGGCAAGCTTTGCTCTCTGTACGTCAAGCTAGGCCATTCCTCAGGGAGGCTTTGGGTCTGCTCTTAGCGGAGACATAGCCACCTATGCAATTAGAAAAAAATTAAAGCTTTCATTTTCATACATTCTCATGCGTGTCACTTTTCATTCGGTTTAACTGAGATGAAGATGCATTTTAAATTCTCCAAACCTTCAATAGTAAGAGGAGAAAATGGAGGTGCAGGCTCTAAGTAGCTTTCACAGTTCAGGCAGCTGCCGTGAACGAGGCAAAAGCTAATCTTTAAATCATTGCATTGAAGGAAGAGTGTTAAGGCAGAGCAGGGAACGAAGAAAAGGCTTTGTGGAATCCTTCCGTTGCTTTAGGAAACCACCAAAGGTCTCCCGTAAGACATTTCATGTTTTTATTATGAGTCTCCAAGATCCTAAGTTCCAGTACATGTGCTGGCCACATCCCGTCAAATACCAGAAAGAGATCTGGGCATCCATCAGCACCGCTTCATGCTCCTCCTTGCTGGCATGCAAGGCGGGGGGGGAAACAGTTTATTCCAACCAGACCAAGATGAGAAGGGGTCCAGGGCACACTGCACGGTGCTTGCCTCTCATCTAAGCTCTTTGCTCATTCACCTGTGAAGACAGAGAAGGAATATTTTCGAGTGATTTGTGAGTTTGGGTTTTAAATGCATTATGACATCTGTAAGTATATTTTGATTATGGCCTTTTTTAGAAACCACATGAAGACACTAGGTTTATTTGAATATGTGATGCATATATTCAGAAACAGTATTTTTCCTTATGTAAAGCCAATATTTAGTTTTGTATGGATCTGTACATAGCAGACCTAAGAATATGTTTCAGTTCATTTCCTCTTTTGCCTAAGCCAATTTCCTGTAGTTAAAGACTACTGAATTAAAGGAAAAATTATCTAATATGATTGTCTTCGAGACGTACTGCTGTAAAACCAAGAAGAGATTCTGTACAGTTTATACTGTATTTGTATTATATTCTCAGTTCCTCTTTGTTTCAGCATGAAGTTTGTATAAATTGAAGATCAGTCCTTCTATAGTTACACAGTTAAAGGATCTATATGTGTAATACGCATCTGGATTTTTTTCTCTCTCATGGAATTAGATCAGATTTTCAGCACATTGATGAAGGGCATTTTTGTGTTTCTTTTGTTCTGATTTGGTTTGGGTTTTTTGTGGTTGACTCAGATTTCTTAATCATCTACTCAAAGACATAGATGTTAGGATAACATTCTTTAAGTCGCCTAACACAAGAACTTTATTTTAGTGTCTTTTGCAACGGTACTTTAATATCAAGAATTTAATGGTGTCACAAGGTCAATGCCTCAAAATTGGAAGTCGTGGCCTTTTCTGTTCGAATGGTTAACTTGGGGCCATTGTGGGAAACTCGGCAATCTGTGTTCCCTCTGTTGCCGTGGGAGCAATAATGATATATAGACACACACTGATTCTTTTTTTGTCCTGTCTATCTGTCTTGGCTATCAGTTCCCGTCTACACCATAACTTCCAACTGCTGAGTGCTTCAAAAACAGCAGTCTTTCTTCCTACATGAAAGATGAATTTGTCACATTTGAGCCACACTTTTGAGCTCAAGGATTTACGTTTGCTCCCAGGGCCAAAATCTTGGACTCATCCATGACCCCAAACCTGCCTTTTTTTCTCTCTCTTGTTTCTTTGATTTTTAAATCTGCCTATTGAAACCTCTGAAATACCACTATAATTAACCTAATGTTGACCTTGCCCTTGCTGCAAACCTACGCCATTTTCTACTCTTGCAACTGTCCATGTTATGTGCTGCCCGTCTCCTTATTTTCTTAATCTTCAGGAGAACTCTTCAGACTTCTGAACTGCAGATGCTGCAGCCAGGCTACTGTTTTACCCTGACAATGGGGTCTGCTGCCCGTAGAGCTCCCCCCTTAACCTCATTCTTCATGTGTTGTTTTTCCTTCTCTCTTCTCATGGGAATTATAGTGCATAGATGTACAAATGGCTTTCAGAGCTACAGCTGACAAGTACTGCTCAGGATACTGCAGAAGAGCACATTTTCTAAGGTTAAGTGTGAAAATTACATTTAAAAATCAAAACCTTAGTTTAGAAACAAAATATATCAGGCCCTGCAAAAAGCACTATGAAAAATTTGAAACAAACCGGAGTTCTTATATCCTTGATATATTCAGTGGATATGTCCTGTTACATTCTTTCTAAAGGAGGTATCCAAGGGACCAAATGAATCCTCACTGAAATAGGAATTTTTAAAGGAATTTTAAGTTAAAAGATGAGGAAGAATGAAGGGAATTTTCCCCCTAAAAAGTGAATATGAGCATTGCATTGTAAGGTTTCCTTGGTAACAAAAAGAAGATAAATCCTTTTGTTCTGTGTTAGTGCGTTAGGAAGAGATTTCATCCACACTCATCCCAATTTGCGCTAACTGTGCAAACTGTTCAAACTGAAGTTGCCTCCCCTTTTGTACCGTGATACCCATCATTAAGTTTTATTGGATGACTGCAGGAAAATATGGATGTTGTGAGTGTGGACAGAGCAGAAACTTGGAGAGTACTATCACCGAGGGCTTGAAATAATAGGAAAATAGTGCAACTAAATCTTTGTAACACAAAGAATCTACAATGAAGTCATGCAGCAAATTGTTAAGTAAATTAGTTCTTTACTATTATATCGAATCTGATACATTACAGATTGATAAAAGAGTGGTTGTACAAGTAAAGACAACATAATGGGGACCAGATAGTACATTTCCTGATCATAGGTATTTTGCTAATTCTGTGGCGTATTTGTTATCATTTTCAGGGTATAAATTTATAAATGGCTGTATAAACATTTTGCTTTCAACTAAACGGGATTTGGCAGGGTCAACAGAATACTGGCTAGCATAATAGCTGGAACCTATAGGTAATTAAGTGAGTCTTAGTGATTTCCCTGCTAGTCACTGAAGCATGAAAACAGGCACACAGCGGTAATAAGCAGAAGGCAGGGAAATCTGGATTTGCACAGGTTTCTGATCTCCGTTGCTTTACACGGCAGCACAGCATATGACACCTTTGGAATATGAAGGCGGGCACATAGATTTTCACGTGTCCGAATACACTGAAATACCTGACCTATAGGAGCATATGTTTAACTGAAAAATCCATGCAGCTGATTTCTAAAATTACCTAGATGGCGGAGATGAAAATGGAACCATTATTATTTTCAGAAGTGGCACATCATCTGGGCATTTCAACACAATTTTGTGTTGATATAAGGTCAGAATTGTATTTTGGGTGGGGATTTTTTTGTTTTGGCTTGGTTGGTTTATTTTAAAACTTATTTTATGCCTGCTTAGAATAGAAACCTGTTGGCAAAGAGTACTAGATAGCTTGTGTGCCTTCAGTGAATCTACTCTTCACTGTCAGTTGGGGAAGCAAAGTTACTATTCCCCTGCTGTCCTAGGCAATTGTGTTAGGTTTTTTATAGTCATCACACTGTTGAACAGGTGTTAAGTTTTACTCCAGTGGTGTCTTCATTTTTAGAAACAGATAGCATGCATAACTGTTTAAATCAGCTGTTAGGAACTACATGAAACAAATGTAATTACACTCAACTTGAGTCTTTGGATTTACTTCTTACTGCTCTTTTCTTATTTTTTTTTAATTTTACAAAGACTGTCTTCAGCTGAGAAGACACACCTATTCTTAAAAAAAAAACAGGAAGAAGGCAGAAGGAGGTTTTGGGTTTTTCCTCGGCATGTCAAGCCTAGTCAAAAAGTCCAAAATAGAATCTTGCATTGTAAAAGCAGCTTTTTTGGTGTTGGGCAAAAATGATGTATCTTCAGCTTTGTAGAAGCTCACCCACGCTGCTTGGAACAATAGGTTAATAACCTCGACATGGAGTTTGTTGTTCTTCTTAGTTGGGGCATATTAATCATCACTGCCATTACCTTATATTGGTAAAGCTCTCCGCAAGACAGTGCATGGGAGCCCGCAGATGCCATCACCTTCAGCTTTCAGAACAAGACACATCAGGTGGTGGTAGCTATCATGTGTCTTTTTGCAGCTCAGGAGGACGGCCTTGCAGATTAAGTTCCCCAACAGGTCATTAAAAACAAAGTGATCTGCCTTCTAAAAGCTGGATGTATTCATTAAAGTGATGCGTTCGGTCATTTCTTATTTTTCAGCCTTCTTCTTTCCCAGACTTCCAGCACTGTCTGAAGTTCCCTGGTACATTCTTAAATATACTGACTTCTCCTTTTTATAAATTTAATTCAAGAGTCAATCTCTTAGAAATTATCTGTATTTTTTTCAGTTTTGTGAGAGAGGTGGTTTGAAGTCTTTCTCCTAAAATGTGAGATTATATTTCTAAACTATGTGCTTCTACTAGGCTGTGCAGGTCATTTTTGAATCATAGGTGGTATGCTTTGAAATTGTTGTTAATGGATAGCATTAAAATTGTTCTACCTAAAGTTGCGTAATGACAGCGGGATATTTTACCTCAGGGTGCAGCACAAAATATGTTCTGAAAATTGTTACCTCACTGCTGAACTTCAGAGCGTTGTTATGAAGTCCTACAGTGATATTTTGCTCCCGAGACAGAGCTGTCCTAAACATTATAGGTTTTGAGTAGTAATTGCAATAATGTTAATACACATTTCAGTGATTAAATATGTACTAATTAGCACAATGTGTTAGGGAATGGGTAGTAATAATTGGTTGTCCCCTGCATCATTCTCAGTCCCCACCAGTTCCCCGTTGCCCAGGACCTGATTCAGCAGGCGTTGCCTGACACTTCTGCAAGTGATTGCAAATGCTTTTGACAAATGTTAATTGGGAAAGCACTAGAAGGCTGGATGCATTGTAATCAAAAGAAAATTACAGCAGTTTCACAAGATGTCAGGCAAGCACTTCCAGAACAGATCCAAGGATTTCAGTAGGTTTCATAGTAGCTGGCTACGCCACAAATTCAGCACAATTACACAGACTGTATTCAAGCAGCCAAGAATGAGACTGAAGAGAATACAGCCTCCGAAGAAATTTCCCGTTTGTGAGCAAGAGAGGGATGAAAAGCACATCTTCGCATTTAGTCTTTAAAAACAGAACGTGATGTTCAAAAACTCCACTCAAAATTCGTATGAAAATAAAAAGATGAATTCGTATTTGAGACTCCTAATTTGTTATAACTGAAATATATTTGAAAAAGGATTGCGAAGTAATTGTTATCTGCCAAACTACTGAAAGTTAATCTTATTCAAAACACTAACTTAAAAACCATCTGCTGAAAGAAAGTGAGGCAGCTCTTATTTTGGTTTTTGTTTATGATTTAATTTAGAGAGGATGCATTGTCCAGTAAGTCAGAGTACAAGGGCCTAGCAGAAGAAGAAAAAAAGAAAGAAAAAAGCCACTTTATCCACTGAAGTTAATCCTAAAATTAGCTTCATTTATTTCTGTATCAGTTAGGATTTTAAAAATACTTGATATGAGGTTATTTATTCCCAGCACAAGGATCTGTGCTTTTATGCGCCTATAAAGCACTGTGGACACACAGCGAAGATTTGGAAATAATTGAGGGTAACTGTTTCAGTTACTTTGCTCGCTTGCATCGTTTCAGCCGTTGCTCAACATACATTTGAAGGTGACGAACAGGAATTCTGGTCTGTTATCTCCGCTAGCATTAACTAGTACTGTCTCTCCAAAGCCTCAAACGGTGGCGTGGGTTGGGCTGTACCGCAGCGGTTCCAGCGCTGCGTTCCCAGCCGGGTCGGTGGAGGGAGCAGCTGCAAGTCCCAGGCAGAAGTCATTTGGCCTAAGCCGATCCTAGTGTTTCAGAAAAGATTAAACTGGGCACTTGCCACTGGCTTGAACGAGTTGTGTCTTCATACCTGCTTTATCCAAAAAGGTTGTTAAGGCCTGAAATGTTTAAACACGAGAACACCACGTACATGCTAGGCGCTGCTTCTGTTCGGAGCTAATCGGGCATGCTGCAGCTCTCTCAAGCAGAATGACTGCCGAGTAGGAAGATGTTATCGTAATTATTTTCCTGGAAGGTGTGTAGTGGGTGACTTGAAGTTTTGGGGTCTGTTTTTTTAAAATGGTCTCGTTAGTTACAGCCCACTGACTTTGTTGTTAAAACTGGACTGCGTTGTTTATGGCACGCTGATTCGAATGATTCTCTCTGTGGAGTTATTCCTTCTGCAAAAGTGATTAAGTAATCTTTAATTGCTTTGAGCGTGTTTGTTATGTACTGATAACTCACTAGTACTGCCTTTCAGCCTTTAGAAATGTAGCTATCAATTTTTGTTACGGAAGAGATTATTTGGAGAATGTGCTGAAACATCATACTGGTATGAGCTGGGAGTAAAAAAAAAATAAATCAAAGTTATATCGTAAGCACCCAGAATAGCAATAAGAAAAGAGTAATTTTAAGATAAAAGAAAGGAGACACCAGAGAGTCCTTTAAAACCACATAAATAACATTTAAAGAAGGGGGTTTTTTTATATTTCTGAAATCATTTACTTTATTATTACTCTAATTTTCTCTGTGCAGTGCCTACCACAGCAGTGACAATAACTTCTTCAGCAGAGCTATACAAAACCACAGTGTCAACCACTAGCACTACATCACAGAAAGGTCCTATAAGCACAACATTAGCTGGAGGAACAAAGGAAGGAAGCAGAGGACCCAAGCCACCGCCACCCATTTCCACAACCAAAATTCCTCCCGTGACAAGTTTTTTCCCTTTGCCAGAGAGATTCTGTGAACCGACTGAGGCCAGGGGGATTAGCTGGCCTCAGACACAAAGAGGAATGATGGTTGAACGCCCTTGCCCCAAAGGAACACGAGGTATTGCCTTTGAAAATATATCTTGATTTCAAGCAGACGTTTCAAAAGCAATGTGCCACTCTCTCATGGTGATTTTTTTTTTTTAATCTCCAGCTGTCTGTCACACAATTTTTTGTTACTTGGAGAATGCAGTATCTACAGGCAATGGTCAAGTTTTAATCTGCAAACGGCATTCGAGCATAGCCACAGAATTACATTGCGCATGCGCTGTTGGGAATCCAGGTCAAATTTTAGGGCTTTGCTTGAGGACTGTTGTGAAATATGCTTACAGCTGCCTTTCTCATTATGAGCTCCCCTCTGGATGAGCTCCAGGAAAAATCAAGGGCTTTTTGTTTGTTTGCAGAAAACGTCTGGTACTTTTCACTGACTTTTTTATTGCTCTTTGTAATCTACATTATTTCCTTACGTTTTTGTCAATTATTGTCAACTATCGGCATTAGCGGCATTCAGAATTTAACATTGCTTAGGAGCACAATGTAGCCGATATCCTGAATGCATGCAGAAAAATGGTTTCCATTTCACTGTAGTTTTCTACATCTGTTATAGGAACTGCCTCGTATCTCTGCGTGGTCTTAACGGGAACGTGGAACCCCAAAGGCCCTGATCTTAGCAACTGCACTTCACACTGGGTAAATCAGCTGGCTCAGAAGGTTGGTGGAAACCTTTTAATCTGGGGTACACCAGTGATTAAGGATTTTAACTCTGAGCATTAATAATTCAGGTTTTTGAAGCTGTCTTTATTACTCTGTGTTCATTTAAAGTAGAAGGAGTTATGTGTACTTTGTGTGCAAAGCATTGGCCAACAGTTAGGTTCACATGTGTGTTTTGGTACGCTCTGCCTCTAAGTTCTTGTATTGAATCTGGGGTTATGTGTTTTCATCGCTACTTAAAACTAAGTAGCTTTGCTGGTGTTCAAAAAACAAAAGCTATATTTGCTTAATAAATCAAATATTATAAATCTTGCAGCAAAAACTGTGGTATACAGCAAGGTTTTTGGTTCAGGAAAAATTATACTGTAATAAATAGATTTTTGTCTGAGTGTATTAATAACAGTATGATTAGAGCGCAGCACCACTTTCTGTGTTTTCCCTCCCTACTGAGATTTACTAAGTTTATGAAAACTGGATAATTTGTTGTCAGTACCGGGCTACTTGACTTTCAAATGCCTCAAGCACTAGTATGAACAAATAGATTTCTTGCTGTCTGATAATGGCAGTAGAATAAAAGTGAGGATGAATAGAAGATCTAGCCCAAAAGTCCCAGTCTGATTTCTGGTTTTGATGGCTGTTAAGAACTGCTTTTGTGTGTCGCAGATCTAAGAACCTTTAATCTTCTGAGATAACGAGAACGTTATTGGTCTCAATTAGTTGCAGATTTCAATGTATGTGCAAATAGTTATTTCACCACAACAAAGGTACACGGGGAGTTGGAATTAGGAGCCGCAAGCAGAACAAGGGACCCTGCTGAGATAATGTAAATTGTCATTTCAGATCAGAAGTGGAGAAAATGCTGCTAGTCTGGCCAATGAACTGGCTAAACACACCAAAGGACCAGTCTTCGCTGGCGATGTTAGTTCATCAGTGAGGCTGATGGAGCAGCTCGTGGACATTTTGGATGCTCAGCTGCAGGAACTGCGGCCCAGTGAAAAAGACTCTGCTGGAAGGAGTTATAACAAGGTACGCACCTCCTGTCACCTCCTCCTGCTGGGATAACCTTTGCCCTTGTTTTTTTTTATTTTTTTCCTTTCAGAAATATTAATCTATACTTTGTTCCCGTGTGCTTATAGTTCTGGAATAAACATGTAAGAGAAAACAGCAGTAAATACACAGTGGAAGGTTGCAATTACCTTCTTTAGGGAATAAGATATAATTCACAATAGTTGACTGGTCCTAAAATACATAGCTGTGTCCCTTATTAAAATCTGGAATGCATTATAACTAGTGTGAGGGAAATGGGCATTAGCTCACAGAAATTCTGTAACAAATCAGCGTGTTTATGCAGTGATCCTTTTAACCCTGAACATGTAATAAAATCAGTGGGATTCTCCGTAGGTGCAGGGTTTTATTTTAATCTGACTTCCTGCAGAATAATAGCACTTTCTTAGCCTTTTAAAGATGCCAACATCACTTATAATTGATCTTTATAAAAATGCCTTAATACGCATATCTAAATAACATGAATAAGTGTTTTCTGTGGGATGTTATTCAGAGAAACATTTCAGAGAAAGCATATGTCTTTGTGGTTTAAATACAAATCACAAGTGTTACTACCAGTTCTCTTTTGCTCAGAGGAAATGCTGTATTTCTCAGCCTCTTCCTTGCGTCAGCTTAGTAAACAAGCTACAAATTAAACATTTTTTCAGCCTCCTTTAGAGAGAGCGCTCCATGCACTCCTCTGTTATTTTGGCACTAGTTTTATTTACAATCCCTCACGGCTCTTAAAAGAGTTTTCCCAGAGACAGATCGAGTGCCCACACAGGGATTTTCTCCTTTGACCTTTTCACACAAATCCCACCATTTGGGCAAAGATATCTGGGCACCTGCATAAAGGTTGGGGAAAAACATTTCCTGTGTGATGGTTTTTTATAGTCATCGCTGGACAGAAATCAGATAAACGTCCAGGCTGTAGTTCAAATTTGGGATTTGAAACACCAGGCTAATTTTTTTATATTTCTGAAGCTTTCCAGAATGTGTCTAACTTCTGATTTTCTTTTTTCTTACTAAAAAGCTCCAAAAACGAGAGAAGACATGCAGGGCTTACCTTAAGGTATCTCTCCTGTGCTGTCACCCTGCTTTCTCCCTGCTTCAGCAACCTGCCACGCTTTATCATCTTGCTGCATGATCCTATGTATTTCAGTCTTTGATAAATGTGTATTGTGCCCCATATCAACTGTACAAATGTTGGCTTTGCACAGGTATAACACTCAGAAAAAAAAATTAAACATCAAAGTTTATACCTCTTTTACCTCAACTTGTTCAAAACTAAAAGAGCAGAAATGGTTATTATCTGAATTGGAAGTAACATCTCTCTCAGCTTTGGGTAGAGGAAAAAGCTGGCAACTTAACAGAAATTACTTCAGCTTGGTAGTATTTTATATCAAAGACTGTTTAGAGTTGATTTGCTTGCATGAAAAATATACATTATATAGCCTGCTTTGTTCTTTGTGTATTATTATACTTAGTAAAATCACTCTTTCTTACAGTTTTAAGAGTTGTTACAAAAGCCAGATTCAGTGACTTCAGGATAAAATGTAAAGACAAACATTTCTCTAACTTTACTAGTAAAATGTGTGCCACATGTCCCATTAACCAGGCTATATGGAAGGCATGTAACACATTGCTACCTGATTTTCAGTTTCTTTCATCTGCTGTAGTATGGTTGTCTGTAGTGGCCAGCTCCTGCTCTGCAATACAATGCCAGTAATGCCACCTTGCACCTCTGAAGAAGAGAAAAAAGTCCTAGAACAGATTGTGTCTGGCTCTGAAAAATTTTATTGCACATTTTTTCAAAGTTTCTTTTAAAATACTGGTTTTTGCTTGTACTCTCTGAGATAAAATGTAAGAACAACTTTTAAAAAGAACTTTGAAATACTTTGCAACATAATAAAATAATTCAGACTCTTACTGAAGAGACATTTCTCTGTACAGGGTGCTTCTGTCTTTTATCTCACAGCCCGGGAAGTGGATCTGAGATGTCCAGTTATGCAGAAATTTGACAAAAAGAGACAAAGATCTGGAGAGAAATCCACTTCTCAAATAACAATAATTGTAATAGTTTTTTATTAGAAAATACTTTTTAATGGTAGAGGGAAATCCAGCAGATGCGGTTTGAGTAGACTGAGTTTTCATACCTCATTGTCAGTAGTTAACATGAATATGAGAAGAGCAGTAATGGGGTTGCTCCAAGAGCTGCGTCACAGGGGCCGCGTGGTCTTCCCACCGCCCACTCGCCTCTGTCTGAGAGGAGAAAACGCCTCAGAAATATTACTGGGCAGGTGATCATTTTCCACAGGAAAAATGCAGAGCTAGATTATCCCATAATAAATAAAAAGTGTTTCGTATTAATGAATGCATACCGTCAGCGCTGTATGGAGTTACACAAGAAACCATAGGACAACCTTAATTCCCAACCAGGGTCATTTTCTGTAGGTCTCAAATGGGCTTCTCTGCTTAGATAAGACTAATAAACCTCTTGAAATTACAAATCAAAAGCTGACTTACACTATGCAAATGAAGCAAGTTCCCACTTTGTGACAGAGGATTCATTTGTATCTCAGATTAGAGGCTCCAATCTGTATTTCTTGGTGACTAATGAATCTGGCCTCTGCAGACCAATTTCTGTTCCACTCTAGTTAATGGCTGCAGCAGTATCAGTGCGAGCATTTTGACTATTCTGTCTCCCATTAGAGAAAGAAAAAAGGCTTTAATGCCACTTCGAAGTATCTTCCACCTGCCAGGAAGGTCATGGTGGCTCACAATGCAGACAGAAAGAGGATATTAAAATGGATTAGGCTAATTAATCTTGCTCTGACAATAGCCTTGACCAACTTTTCCTATTCGTTTATTTGCACAATATAGTATTCCAGACTGACATCTTTCTGTTTGTACAATGTGTTCTGTTTCCATTCCCAGTGCTTTTAAATTGATCAAACAAATTATATATGCTTAATGACACATTATGACTAGGTAAATGGGACAGAGTGAACAGGGTGTTTCAGCAATGCATGGCGTCCTCAATGCACAGCTACATTATGCATTAATGTAAGAGCCTGCCTTCAATTGATTAACTGATTACTCTGATTGATTGGATTATTTTGTAAAAATAATGTAATCATGTCACTGAATTCTTCTTCTTCCTTATTTACTGTTACTTTATATGCAGCTTAATGAACCTTAAAACATGATGATAGAGTTGTTACAAGAAAGAGTTTTTAAAATGGCAGCTTTTTTCAGTTTTACAGTTTTGCCTTCGCTGATAACAGGGACAGTCAGTGGACATCTTGTTTGCTCTATTGATTTCCTTTTTTAACTGACCTTTGTGCAGGAACGGGAGTTAGTAATCTTTTTAAGTATCTATGAACAGGTACAGGAACAGGAGGGGGAGTGAGAGTGGCCCAGGCTAATTTATATCCACTGAGTCAGCTTCATTTCATGCCTCCTGTAATAAAGAAGGCAGTTTGTCATAGACAAGTAGTTTATAGTGCTATGGCTGCATGAGTTGGGCTAAGTTTCCAGAAGAGTATTACTGTCTTTTTAGCCTAAGCTGCAGAATGCCAGTTTTGGCATTGGTATTTCAAAATAGAAGTTACACATTTTGACATTAACTTTAAGGTGAAAGCTTCAGGCAAAACTTCTGGCAGTTGTTTTTACATTTTATAACACATTAATGAGACCGTCTTTATATCTGACATGAGACGAGTCAAGTCTGCATGTTTACCACATAGAGACCACACAATGCTAGTGGCTAACTGCACTTCTATTAATGCTAACCCAGAGAGAAGACGGAAAATGTTTTTATGTTGAAAATAGTTTTCTAGTGCCATTAAATCACAGTAAATCATTCTGACAGATAAGTATTATAATTGTCACCAGATAACACTGGAAATTTTCCCAAGCTGCCTAGGGCAATCAGACCTAATGACAGTTTTCTAATGAATACAGGCAATTGTGGATACAGTGGACAACCTGCTCAGGCCTGAAGCTCTGGAGTCCTGGAAGGACATGAATTCTTCAGAACAAGCCCATGCAGCCACAATGCTACTTGATACGTTAGAAGAAGGGGCTTTTGTCTTGGCTGATAATCTCTTAGAACCAACTAGAGTCTCAATGCCCACAGAAAATATTGGTAAGTAAATTTCTTTTCAAGTGTAATTTAAAGTGCTGTGCATTGCTTTACGCAAAACAAGGAGAAAATATTCCAGATAGTGACATACTCTTTGAAAGCTGAGCTGTGCAACATTTGGTGGAAAGGTAAATGCTCCTGAGCAGGGGAGAAACACTTTTCTTGTTTAGTTCTTCAAAATTAGCATTCTTCTTTAGTGTCATTAATGCAGTGTAAAATGGAAAGTAGTTGATGTTGCAAAGTCGATTTACCACTGAAAAATCATTAGCAGAACGTATGGATATGAAGAGTGCTTAAATAGCAGAGTATGGATTTTTTGAGGTAACTGCTTTCTGTAGAGCTGCAGAAATGCTTTCCTGTTATATATAAACTGTTCCTAATGAATTTAAATTACTTTTTTGCAACGTACTCTGCCAGTTATATATTTTAGGCACCCAGAACGTAGGCCAAATGTTTATATTAAACATGACTACCTCCAGGTAAAAATGTGTTCAGTGAACTACATCTCCCATAATGCAGAATAGCTATGCTCCAGAGACTGCAGAATAGCTGAAGATAGTTGGAGCATAATTTGGAATTTAAGTGGTGACAGAGAAATGAAGGGGCTTGGTATTAGAGATGTGCAAATATTGGTAGGCAGAATGTGTTAAAGCAAAAATCATTGCTATGCATAAAATTATAATTCGTCTTCTTACAGAGATTAATGTAGTCTTAGTGAGGTACAAGGAAGCTTAAAGTCTGCTAATTTGAGGGGTACCGAGATGGAGACTTGGAATAGACTGCAAAAATGAGACTTTTCACATTTCAGTGTCTCCGTATTTGTAACTGTAGAAGATGATTCTGCCTAGTTTTTAATTTGAGTAGAAAGATACTGGGAAAAGATGGGGAAAGGTGTTACCCTCCATTATCAAAGTAACTGCACCAGTTGTTTCTGAAGGAATGTGGGTAGAATCACAGCAAACCTCTCTCAGAATGTAGACAAGCAGTAGACTGAACATGACTTCTTGTGATAAACCGTCTTCAAGTCATAGTAACACATGACTGATGCCATGCAAGACTGAATTCCCAGCGCACATACGTATGTGTGGCTTAGAGAAAGAGAAATCATCCCATAATTCCATACCTTTTGTTAGTTTATAGTTTAGACCTATAGTTAGCCTAGTTTAATATAATGCAGATACTTGTCAAAAAATTGACCACTCTGACCTATATGATTTTACATATCCAAGGGGAATCTAGCCTTCGATGGTAATCCCGTGAAAGCTTCCCAATATACAGTGTGTTATGAAATTAAAACTAAA
Source organism: Haliaeetus albicilla (assembly GCF_947461875.1). Lineage (NCBI taxonomy): Eukaryota > Metazoa > Chordata > Aves > Accipitriformes > Accipitridae > Haliaeetus > Haliaeetus albicilla. The sequence goes on from NC_091490.1 coordinate 15,612,568, forward strand.
GTAAGGCTGAGTGGCATCTAAGTTTTCAATTTAAAAGTTTTTTAGCAGAACCAATAAAATGGTTTCCTATAAACCTTTATACAGAATTAGATTTAGGAAAATAATTAGAAATTTTTTTTAGATATGAATACTGATTTAGCTAAATACATGGCATAAGTATACTTAAGCGTTCATTTGCTGACTGTTTTAAAAACTCTATATCTAAATACTTAAAGTTCTAAATTTGTTAGCAGAGGTTACTGCATAGACATTAGGAGCTTCAAAATTAACATTTCTCTGCAACATGTGTGTGTGGTATTTTTAAGTGGGTATTTTGGGGGCACAAATTAAAACAAGGTTTGATGTCATGTTATCAGTATTAAAGTGCTGTCATTTTAGTACTGTGCACTAGGTTTAGTTAAAGAAAATACCTCTGTGTGATTGAAACGTGCAGTACAGATCTGTCTTACAGTGGCAAGTGAGGACAGCAGTGTGAGAAAACTAAATAAAGACTGGGGGGAAATAATTGTCATCTGGCACATTGCAGTCTGGCCAAGAGACTTTCTCTGCATTCTCCTTTTTTACAACTTTTCTGTTTGGTTTTTTTTTTTCCTCTGGTCTGCTTAGTTTTGGATGTTGCAGTGCTCATTACTGAGGGCCAGGTGCAGGACTTAAAATTTCCTCAGGGCAGTAAAGGAGGCAACTCGATTCAGCTTTCTGCAAGCACCGTGAAACAGAACAGCAGGAATGGTGAGTCTTGGGCACAGAGCACTGAAACTCCATTAACTTTTATAAAACCTACATTACCTCCCCTAGTTAAAATATCAAAACGAACCACAACAAAACTGCTCTGTGGCTTTTTCTTGAAGATCATGGGTAGCAGGCGTTTTTCTTCAAATCCATAGCCTGAAAATGCCTCTCTGTTTACTGATGCTTTATTGTCAGTTCATTAGAATACAGGTTGCTGTCTTTCTGTAGACCTCTGTGGCATGATGATGGGGTTTTTTTTTTTCTTTTCTAGGATTAGCAAAACTGGTTTTCATCATTTACAAAAGTTTGGGGCGTTTTCTCAGCACTGAAAATGCAACCATAAAGCTAGGCAGCGACTTTGCTGGGCGGAATAGCACGATTGCAGTCAATTCCCACGTCATTGCAGCCTCTATCAACAAGGAGTCTAGCCGGGTGTACCTGACTGATCCTGTGCATTTTACACTGGAACACATTGATGTGAGTTATGCTAATGAATTAATGGGAAGGTCATAAAATCAGCAAGAGAGAAAAGCAATGCAGAAAAATAACCTTTTTTCCATTTGAATTTTAAATGTTGGACTAGGTCAGAGACACAAGCTTAGTTAAGTCTATGAACATAAAATTAAATGAGCGTGGTTCAGTGATTATTAGAACTTAAGTGTATTCTTAATGAAAGCTAATTCAGTAATCAACATGAAAATGTAAATGACTAATTTGTTTCTAACTGAAAATTAACTCTTACCTTAGTAGCAGGGTAGAAAAGAACTGTTAAGATTCTTGATGGTCTGATGTGGCAAGTTTTAATGGTACTTTTAATGGTACTTACCTTAATTTTCGACCAAGTTCTGGAAGCCTCTACAAATTGTTTAAATGCAGTTATTCTGTGAAGAATGAAGTATTGTGTCTTGTTTTGTTATACTTCAAATTTGTGTATATCTTCTTCACGGTAATTTATTTGATGTGTTTCTTTGCTTCTTAGTTTGGTTCTTTACGTTGTCATGTCTCACATGGGGAAAGTAAATAATCACTACCATGACAGAGAAGATATGGTTGGATTTTCTTCTCATTTTCCCTGTTTTTATAAATCTGTTTTGATTGTTTTTCATCAAAATAGATAGGCAATGAGCAATGAACTTTTTCCTGATGTCTGTTCACATGACTTTGGCCCGACCAAAGGTGAGAATCAAAGGAAAAAGATCATATTTTCAAATTCTCAATTACAGGAAAAATATCTTCAGAATAAATTCGTAGTCCTAATTTTGCAGAAAGCAAAAATGGCTACAATGTGCCATCAGTGCATAAAATCGTAAAATGGAAATTGTAATTGTTTAAAATTGGGTCTACAGTAATTGAGACTACACTTTAGAGTGTTTCGGACTATAAAGTCCCTTTTAAACTAGATGTCTTCCTTGTACAACATAGTCCACAATTTTGCTGATGAAAAACTTTATTGTCCGAAACATGCAAAGTTTAATCTAAATTACCCTTTACACATATTAAACAATTGTTGTTGCCATCTTAGTGTGTAAAATCCTCATTTTGTGTTATCCTTTTATCTCCCAGCCTGACAATTATTTCAATGCAAATTGTTCCTTCTGGAACTACTCAGAGAGGACTATGATGGGATACTGGTCAACTCAGGGCTGCAAACTGGTTGACACAAATAAAACTCATACCACGTGCGCTTGCAGTCACCTAACCAACTTTGCAATTCTTATGGCTCATCGGGAAATTGTGGTAGGTAATGATGTTTCTAGCCATTGGCAGGGAACAAACTTGTAAAGATTTAGCTTTAAATTTTTAGCAAGATCCAAAATTGCTGAAGTTTCTTAAGTATTTATAGCTTCTACCCACTCTTTCCAAAGCAATTTGCTTTCTGTAGCACTTTTCTTCCTCACCCAGAAAGTTACAAGCAAAATAACAGGAAAGAAAAACAAGGAAGGAGAAGAGTTTTCTTCAAGTCATATTTTAAAGTTACTGACCAACCTTACAACCATTTTAGAGACTTCCCCTCAGTACAGCTGGAGAGTTTCTGTAGGGGCAGCTATGCAAGCTGTTCCCTGGAAGCACAAGTGCCAGCTCTCCTTAGAGCAGGAGGGTCAAGGAGCTTCCATACTAGTCGTTTGAGTGCCTCTTCATACTCTGAAATATTGTTGTCTAGTTAAAGCATTTACTGGATGTCGGGGGGCCCGGAGCATGCAATATTTGCAAGGATATGAGACTTCTCATAAAGACATTGTATTCGGAAAGGTCGCTGATAAGGTAACTGAGATGACAAAAGTGATACCGTCACCACTGAAGCAGGGAACCTTCTTTAGCTAAACATGAGATTAGAGCTGGAATTACACACATAACGTATTCTGCATTTTGTCTTAATTGGTGTGTAAATCGTTGCTTTCTTCTCTGCTGTGGATTTGCAGGTCTGTAGGAAAGAACATGTAGTCTTATAGGAGGTCCCAGGGAAGGCTCTCTTTCTCTGCATCAGAGCCTAGTGGCACTTTCAAAATGTTATGTTTCTCTACTTGTTCTTGTCTGACAAGTTTACAGCAAGCCATAGGAGGAGTAAAAATGCTATCTGGTCTGGCTAAAATAGTCACATTTTTCTCTGAGACCTGCTCCTCTTCTAGTTACCTTAATCTCGCTCTTCTGGGAGGCTGACCTGGGACTGAGAAATTACTGAGTACATTTTGCCCATCTCATGTAATGAACAAGTAACTTTTCTGGATGCTACCTGTGAAAATAGGTTTTTGTTTATACTCATAAAGAGTCATATTAATTTTCTCCATTCTTGGTTATTTCTAGTACAAAGATGGAGTGCACGAATTGCTCCTCACTGTCATCACCTGGGTGGGAATTGTCATCTCTCTTGTTTGCCTGGCCATCTGCATCTTCACATTCTGTTTTTTCCGTGGCCTGCAAAGTGATCGTAACACTATTCACAAGAACCTTTGTATCAACCTATTCATTGCCGAGTTCATTTTCCTAATAGGCATCGATAAGACAGAGTACAAGGTAAGTTTTCTCTGTGTGTACTGATCTCGCTCTCTGAAATGACTGTTTGAAATGGATTTGAATTAAAACATGACAACACTGCCAAGCTTTCGGCATTCTGACACAGCAAGGCTGAAATAAAAGCTAATGTGATAGACATGTTCGTAAATAGTATTTACATCCATCAAAAATATCACTGTGGCCTTAATTTCCCACTGACTGCAATGTTTTTCATTTTCGGTTGAGAAACATCAGCTATTAACGAAGCAGGTGGTTAAACTTTTGAAAGAGGAGATGAAATTAAATGTTGACATACTAGGAACATAGATATATCTTGTCTCTATATATTCATATGTCTCAACAGCTATTGACTACTTTTTATATATATATATATATATATATTAGTACAGAGCCTTATCTATATATTTACACATTTTTTACATGGCACATTCATGCAGGTTTTTGGCAGTACTGGTGAAATTAATTCTGAAGCGATTCATTGGGTTGAAATCTAATAACTCAGTATAGTTTCATCCAGAACTCAGCCAAAGGGGAGAGAATTCAGATTGATTTCTGTTATGACAGTAGAAACTTCCAAATTACAGCAGACAAAAATGGCTTGATGGCCGCTTCATAATTTTAAATAAGCAGTATTTCATTTTGCTTCTAGAACCAACTGTTCATATCTCAGATTATCTAAACTGTAAGTCTTAAAACCATATCAGTTTCAAAATTAAAGAGTTGCTTATAAAACTGAAAAGTCCACCCTACAGTTGAAGACCAGGGGGTGAGAGCACAATTTCCTTATCTTCACTCACACAGTTTATCTAACTTATTTTCTGTAGCTACTGAGCACACATTAGTATTTTCAAATGTTCAGTGTATGTTTTTGGGTAGGGAAAACATGCCTGAATTCGTGAAAGATCTCTGATAGAAGTATACGCTGTTCTATTACACACTATTTAATTGGAGATGTAATGATGTGAAGATTTTGTGGTTTATATTTCCATCTTTCTTTTTATTTGCAGATTGCATGTCCGATATTCGCAGGTCTCTTACACTTTTTCTTCCTGGCAGCCTTTGCCTGGATGTGTCTAGAAGGAGTGCAGCTTTATCTAATGTTAGTAGAAGTATTTGAAAGTGAATATTCTAGGAAGAAGTACTACTATGTTGCTGGCTACCTCTTCCCTGCTACAGTAGTTGGTGTCTCAGCAGCTATTGACTACAAGAGCTACGGAACAGAGAAAGCGTAAGTAATTGCAAGTGACCTGAGTGTTTTTCAAGTGAATAATTTTTTAAAGCCTATTAGCTGTCAGAGGGTCCCTGACAGACTAAAATACTATCTGAAAGCTTTATTCGTAAGAGAATGGCAATGCTGTGCACAAATTACAATCAAGTCTTTTGTAATTGTCTAGGTTCAGAGGATTTGTACTCTAGAGAGGCCGATTCTAAATTATGGTCTTTCTTTTAACACAAAAGATTGACCTGAAACAAATTGAAAAAGTAAATAACTTTTTGGCCTTAAATGTATATTAAGTAAAAATTCTCAACTTAAAGTATCTGTCAGGACTAACCACCCAGTTTTAAGCTAATGCTTCATTAGATCTCTTTGTTCAACTGCCCCTCTAGCTAACTCTTATCCTGAATTATGACAGTACAATATTCCAACCCGTATGTTTCACTTCGATAATATTTTATCAGGCGAGTAGAGCAGGAATAAAATTAGCCACTGCCTTTTATTTACAAAAATACAGATATATATAGAAAGTGACAGAAGGTAGACAGAAAACATTTCTGAGTTGCTGGAGGCATGAATTTGCCTTCCAATAGTGTTTACTGTGTCCTTTGATGAAATTAGTTACAGAATGGGAAGATACTGTTGACTACAAGAAAGCTGCTTGATTTTGCGACTGATGAAAGACAAATAAGAGCAATTCAGCAGGGAACTGGGCTGCATGAAAAACGAATTGCTAAGTGAAGTTGGCCCTAATAGGTTTACACATCATTTAGTCTGGTATCATATGTATTCTTTCTCTACTGTTCAACTCCCAGTTGGGGCATATTATTTATACATTTTTTTTTTTAGCAAAACATGGCATCTGAACATTTTCTGTCGTATTCCTCAGGAGTAAGCACTTTGCATATAATATAAAGTTAAAAGCAGATTTTGAAGATTACATTGAAAACCTGTGAAAAATATTTACTGATGTTAGATTCATTAGTCCATGACAGCACCTGTGACCAAACCTTTTGACTGAGAGAGAGCTCGTTTTGGTTTAGTTTCTTCTTATGTTAGCTATTCCTGATGATGTATTTTCAAGTTCAGTAGTGTTATTAAACAGGACTCATCTGAAGAGTTTCAGGTTAGGAAAAATTGTGGTAAAAATTAGGACTAAGTGGTACTGTGCAATGTTTATCATTGTTTACTGGCAAAATGTTAGCTTAAGAAGTATTTTTGCACTTTCCATTTATTTGACTGAGGTGCTAATGCAATTGTTCACTTTTCATTCTGTTTTTTCCATGATAGTTGCTGGCTCCACGTAGATAACTATTTTATCTGGAGTTTTATTGGACCTGTTACCTTTATTATTCTGGTAAGAACTTTGCTTTTTCCTTTCCTTTTAGATTGCCTCACAGCAAAGTTAAAAAGATTGAATATCATCAGTCAATACCATCCTTATTCACAAGACATTTCATGAAAATGCTTATAAACAATTTGTAATGTGACCAATGGTTATATAAATGTTTAGAAATCTTTAAAGAGTGCTGACCAAATGATTAATTGTCAAAGCTGTGGTGGCACTTCAGCATAGCCATTTTTTCCTAATGGCTTGAACTCTGAAGGTCGTATTGACATGTGTAGTCATATGAAAAATCATTGAAGTACTAAACACAGGGGGTTTTTTAAAGGAACCATTATTATTGCTTTCAATTGAGTCACTATTGTACACGTTCCAGAATTTAACTGCTAATTATCCAACATAATTATCTCAAAAGGGTGTTCTAACGCATTGGATAATTAAATAAATCTTATATTTCATTACACTTACACAGTATTTGTATATGTATTTGCATATGCATATTTTTCCATGACTACTTCTGTGTTTACTTATGCTACATGTAATGTATGTCAGACATACAAGTTCATCTGTTTTAGTATAAATAATAGAATATTATGTCACCAGTAGAAAGCATATACACATTCTTGCAGTCATTTGAGTAAAGACATTGTATGCATGCCCACCCATCTGTACACCCACAGCTGTGTGCCCCATTGTCCATTTAAGATTGAATGTTGTGTTCATACATCAATTATCCATTCTCTGAGCTCTTTCAGGTAAAAAGCACATAGTCATCTGTCAGCCCAGGGAAAAACATGTCACAGTTATTTCAGACTAATAATACCAACACTGCACAACATAGGAATTTGGAAGGAAAGTGAATGCAAGATGTGCGTTTTGGCTCACCTTGGTTTTCTCTGCTAGTTCAGTATCTTTAAAGCCTGGCTATGCTTGGGAAATATTCTAGAAGGCTGGTGCTGGGGTCATAGCCTATGTACGTAGAGAGCATTTCTCATAACTGCTGATAGTTTGGAAGGATGAATTAATTTGTTTTCATGCTTTTGAAAGTCTAAATAGTTACCCGTTCCCCTGCCTTTATAGTAGAGTTGTGAAATGTGAAATGTTAACAGAAGTTCAATTCCCTTGAATTTCCAAATTCAGGAATTGTATTTTGTCATTATTATTTTTTTCAGCCTGAAGCACATGCATCAGGCGTAATTTTGAAATTTCTGACTTTTATAGATCTATACACCAGACGTACTATTTCAACACTTTTTGTAGCTTATAGTTTACATTACTTCTCCATGTAAAAATAAACTGATACTTTGATCATGGAACTTGCTATAAAAAATGTACCTGGCCAATCTTTTGTAGGTACTTTATTCCTTTCTGGTATCTTCAATATTGAAATAAGCTTATATATATTTAGGTTGGTTTTACTCTCTGTTTATATCAAAAACTATTTCAATCATTGAACAGTCGCTTAAGATAAGATAGTTGTGCAGTATAGAAGTTGTTTGAGTTCATTGGCACATATTCAAAGAAATAGGTGTAAATGTCAAACCTCATGTGTGTATGAGTTGAATTAGAAAAATTACAGTGTTTGTAAGATTTAAGTATAGACCATAATAGTTGTACAGAGTTTATTCTAAATACATTTAAATTAAATCAAGTCTCAGGATGATAGAGATTCTTTTTTAATTAAACCTACAATCACAATTGAAAGATATACTTGGTATTTTCAATATGATAGACAATATTATTCAACACAAAGTTGTTTCTTGCAATTGTTGTAATCATTACTAGAAAATTGTTCTAAGTTTCATGCCCCAATAGTTCAGTTACCTCAAGTCTGACTGTGTGGTGATAATTTTGCTTTTTGTGTCTAGCTTTTTACTTTATTGATACTGGGAGTATTTTGCTAAGTCACCTCTATTTCTTTCCCTTGCTTTAAAATAACATTTCACATGGGAAGCTTTGGGCATTGCTGACGGCTTTTTCACTTCCTCATAACCAGGTCAGAGTGAGAATAGAGGTGAAGGACATTTAATCATATTGACCATGTACAGACATAGTTCACTATTATTTACTGGCCATGACATTATTATCCTCCAGCAAATCATTTAGGCTGAGACGCAAAAGGCCTTTGGGAGCAGTATTCCCAACTTCAAAAATATGAAACAGCAGGTAGCAATCACAGCACAGTTCCTGGGAGTAATTCTTCTCTAGCAATTGCTTTGCCCTCTAATCGTCCCAACTGAGAAAGCAAGAGAGACTGGAGGAAGAAGTGTGAGAAGTGTAATGGCTGAAAAATAATATGTCATGTGCAGTGTAACCGAAGAGCCGTATTTGTAGTGTAGCTTGCTTAGTGTCAGTAGCACATGAGAATTTCACCTTGGTAAGCTTTTTAACATGTTAATCAAATCACCTTTACGATTCTCATTTTAATAGTAGTGTCAATGCACCTAAACTCTTTTTTGACAGTATTGCTTACTACTTCAATTTATGAATTTTTCTGTGAGTTTATAAGCTTTTGCACCTGTATCTGTATACAGGTGTGCACAAAATGAGGATGGAAAGTATGAAGGTCCTCAGTACATCTTCTGAGGAACTTTCAACTTCACTATTTCCATAGCCTGTCGTGCCTTTGGGCACCAGGGTTATTATATCTATGAGAAAAGAGCATGTAAGTAATGAGCGGTGGGAAACCATTAGTATGCCTGAAACGGTTTAATGAAAGCTTGGATCATGATACGTCAGGAGCTGTTCTTATCATTTGGACAGCTCCATCTGCATCTTTAATAATTAATTCAGTTCAGTAAGAGTTCAGTGTGCACACTCATTTAGAAGCCTTCTTCAGAGAGCACCTCTCTCGCTGCCAGTCCCAGAGAGAAATAGGCTTCTGCATGGCTAAGAGCAAAGATCTGGAGATACAAGAGCAGTTTTAGAGCTGCATTTGCCAGGTAACAAAAGCTCCGGGGAGTTCAAAAAGGGTCAGAACATGTGCAGTTCAGCTAGGTTACTTCAGAGTGGTGTTTCTGTTCTTCTGTCTTATCATATCCATGTCAGCACTGCAGGCTGTGTGGAATGAATTTTAAGCTGCTAAGCTGAGGCGGACGTGATTCAATTGAGCAGGTTCATGGCTATAAAACAAACAGCGCACTCCTGTAATCTGTGGTCAGAAAAGCCTGAGTATTTTTACTTCTGTGTAGATCCATATTCATTCATATCCAAGGAATGGGTGATGTTGGTTTGACTTTAATTCAGCGAAAGCTACTGGAGCTTGCTTCTTGCAGATGGAGCTGACATATCAGGTTGTTTAAGCAAAAGTTCCTAGGATGTCCTGTTTCACTAACATAGGAAAGAAAGTTTCTTTTTTCACGCAGGTTGAGGCATTACTTCACCAAAGTCAGTAGATGTGTACCTACAGATGCACACATAATCTAGCTCTGCATGTGAAAATGGACTGTATTTGTAAGTTTATGTGTATAAGTAACACACATATATCTTTCTATAGTAGACATTTGATAAATGGTATTTATCTTTTGCTCACAGGAGGAAATTTATCATAATGATTGCAAAATCTAGCTTTATTTGGCTACTAATTCATTGTACCTGCAACTAATTCCAATCCATTAGTTGTCTGTGCAGGTTATTACATCCACTTTTTTAAAAAGTTAATTTGACTTGGAAGACACCCCCTCTCTCAAAATTACATAGGTTTCAGGTGCCAGAAAGACAAAATTCCTACTTAGGCCATTTTTCATGTCCAGTACCTTCTGATTTCCAAACCAGAAATGGCCCTCTGTGTGTTGGCTATGAAATAAGCATGATCTTCCAGGGTGCTGCATTTTATTATTGCCATAAACATTCTTCAAATTTTATATTTTTAAGTAGTTACTTTTTATTTTTTAATATATTTCTAATTGTCTTTCTTTCACTACATTCTATCCAATTACACTTGTTATATTAAGAGATAAGTAGGCATTGGTGTTTTAAAAGGTGCTCTAATTTTTTTTTTTTTTTTTACTTTTGCATACGTTTCTAAAATCAGAGCATAGATTAAGCTAGTTCTGTATGTAATCCAGTATCCTGTCCCTTATAGTGGATAATATATTTTAGAAATTACAGCAAAAACCTAGTGTAAACATTAATGAAATACTATCAATCCAAGTTTTTCCTTACTGTTATCAGCTAATGTTTTAAGAGATCTCACATTATAGCTCCACCTACTGTAACTGTGTGTTTTGTCACTCTCAGTATCACGGCAGAATCTTCAAATCTGAACCTGATGCCTGACCAGACTTTTAAATTCTTATTTTTAGCCTTCAAAAAAGTGTTGGTATGATTTTCAGAACTACAGCATGGAAAAGATTTTGCTGACTTTTGCAAGGGTATAATTTCACGACTGTTTGAGATGTATACGCTGTGGCTGTGTGTGTGTTTACACAATGTATTTTTATTTTTTATTATCATTGAAGGAGAGCAGTACTGTTCAGGTGCAGATTTTGGTTCATCTGGGATGGATGCAGCCCACCTGTCAGGATGAGCCCCAGCCAGTCACTAGCCCTTGATGTTATATGACGTGACGAGAAGGTCGTCATTGTCAGAGGTCCATTTTTTCTCTTACAAGTTTGCTTTCAAAAGCCCGTCTTGCCATTCATGTGGACCTTTATGTGACCCCAGAGCACTGCATGTTTGCGGTGAACATTCTTCTTAAAGAAAGAAAGGTGTCCTACTCAGACCATCTGTAAAGCTTGGAAAACATCTACAGATTCATTTGCTTAGATCAGTAACAGTTCAGTCCTCACAGTCATGAAACAATTCAGGTTGGAAGGGACTTGAGGAGATCTGTGTCTAGCCTCCTGCTCAAAACAGCCCCAGCTCTGAGCTCGGACCAGGTTGCTCAGGGCTGAAGAAGCTTTCTTTATACAAAGTTGGTTACAAACAAATGCAAAAGCACTAGGTGTGTTTCCTTGTCCCCCCACATATTTCTCACTGAGAGAAGTAATTCAGCCATTCCTTCTAAAAGCAATTATTCTCCAACAAGTTCTGTTCCCTCACTGCTTAGTGCCTTGTGTAATAAAATGGCAGGATGCCCAAAAGTCTTAACTCATGCATTCCTCCAAAACAATCAACTTCTAAATGAAAAGCATTAAGGGAGCCAAAAGCAAATCTATAGAAAGCTTTGGTTACAGTAGTTGTAAGCGGGCAAAATAGGATTTTGATAATGATACAATGTGTAACAGAGATGCCAGCGTGTTTCAACAAGTGGCAAACCATGGTCTTCTGACTGCTGAAACTGAAAACTGCAGTATTTCGTGGTGACGGAGAAACAAGTATCATATGCTCTGTTGTCATAGTTACTTTGTCTTCAAAGTACAATTTTTGCTTTTTTTTGCTTTTTTTTCTTGGAATGACTTTTTCAGCTACTGTGATACAGCATTATTATTTCTGTGGGCTGCTTTTGGGGGTCTATACCTGAATTAGAATTAAAGTGTCTATTAAGAAACTGCTGCGTACAGTTATTCCCTAGTCCAGCAAGGACGTATATACAGACAGAACTAAGTAACTGCATAAAACCTGCTTACTATGCTGGAGCTTGGCTCAGGCACTGGGGTAGGGCTGTGTCTGCTTGCGTGACACCAAAGGAACCTCAGTATGTAAATACAAGCTTTTGCTTTTCATATGTCAAACCAGAACTTCAGTCATACAAAGAATCAGAGGATAAAAACCTCTTGTTTCATAAGGCAGTCATTTATGGGCTAAGCCATATCTATGAGTTTTTGATCCAAGAACGATGTTGCTAGTACAATACAGGATACTCCAGGGTAGCTACTTAGGCAAGGATTAGCTTCCAGCTGTGCTGTAAATACTATTCTGAACTGGATTTTGCACTCCCGGTTGCATAGGTTGCAGTCAAAGTTGATTTACGTGTTAGGATTGGCATGGGGCATGTCTCCTAGCTCTTAATCTGTTTGTTTTCACAAAAAGTAAATTAAAGTTACATTTTTTTAAGCAGGCTGGAGAAGTTCATGCTACGTCACCTACCAAAATGTGCAAGGAACTTTTTCAAATACATAAGAAGAAAGTCTACATGCGCAGGCAAGAAACTGAGGGTCAGCTCCTGCACAGAGCCCCATCCTCTGTCTGGTGCAAAGGCCAGGGAGAGAAGCAACTTGTTTTCTCACCCAGGGAACTTATGCAGTACAGTGGAAACCTAGATAAGAGGAACAAAATGATCACAATGATATCATGAAGTGTTTCTCAGCTGGTTAGTCATTATCTATAAGAATCATAAAAAATCATCAAGGTCATGAGATACTGACATTTTGATTACATTTTGCAGCAATGGAAATCATGCTTAACTTATACCGTGTACATACCTCCACTTAAAGGTCAAGTATTTTCTGTCAGTTCTTGAAACACAGACAGTAATAAGTCATAAAAGTTTATTTTTATTATTTGTATCACATACACTTTTTGTATTAATCTCAAGATATAATTGTAAAAATGTTTTACTTTGAATTAGGACTGATGAGGTCAAAAGCTGCCAAACACTGTTCTGGTGTTGAAAACTGGATTATAGTTCATACTGTCCATCCTGATTTGGGAACAGCAGCAGCAGTGGTAACTTGATTGCCCTTAGCAGTAGGAATTATTTCTATAATACATGTCCTTATTAACAGACTTTGATCAGAGCCTTGAAAATACTCATCTCTTTGAGATTGTTAAGACCTGCTCTTTATTAGGATTTGAGTGACATTTTTGACCATTGTGGCAGAGCTGTAGGAATACATCTGGTATGAACTGGTATCCCCAGTGTTACAAAAATTGTGAGGATTTTGACGCTGTCTCAAACCAAAGGCTCCCCAGAATGAGAGACTGGGCTTGATCATTCTCCATCAGTAACCAGTTGCAGATATGTACAGCAGATTGTAAGAATGGGGTTATAATCTGTCTAATATATGTGTTATAAGGATGTCCAAGCGTATTCTCCCATCTTCTCTTAGCTATCAGTTCAGCCATTTCTTGTGGACCATTGTACTAGTAGATAAGGATGTATGTCTTCTCCCTGAAAGGACATAGCTCCTACTGTTTTCAAACATACGATTTTATTTGAATTGTCTGCATGATGTAGGACAGCACATACTAATTACTCAAATTAACTGTATACCCATATTCTGCAGACATCCTTGTATCTGGCTTACCTACGCTCTTCCCATGCTTTGAAATCAATAGGAGAAAGGCACCTAGTACCTTTGATATCTGTGATTCTGTTTCACAGTAGGAAAACTATAAAAAATTACCTTCAGTATCTTCCCCAGTGTTATCTATATGAATGACACCACAAGAATAAGACAGCATAGTCCTTGTCTTCAGGTGGCATGCAGTCTCACTTCGACAGCATCCAAACTACAAAGGGAAAGAGGGCAGTAGGAGGGTGCACCACCAGCATATGTCTGTGGCACTGTTAAGTTTGATGGATTTGCTACATCTTTGTGTTTCTTCTTCTTTTTCTCTTTTTCTTTTTCTTCAGTTACATTTAAGCTGTTTTCAAGACCCCAGTGGGATTGTGAGAACAAAAGGAATAAAAAAAAAAAAGAAAGGGAAAAACCAGCAAAAGCGAAAAACATTCCAGAAGCAGGATGGGGTGATAAAAAGACAACTAGTATAGTACACTAAAGGGGTAACCATAGTCCTCGGAGGGAGGGAGGCAGTGAGATGGGGAACAGGGCCAGAGGTGACAGGCAAAGGGCAACAGGGGCCCAGCACAACATGCTGGAAGACAGAGATAGACTTGACAATGACAAGTGCTGGGCATGAGCTAAATACGGTGGTTCATGATGATGTGGTAAATTTGGAAAATTAAGTGAAACAAGGACTTCTAACTTTTTTTTCCCCTCATCCGTATTTGCAATCACCTTTTACAGCCTTTTACAGTTACCCAGTTTCACTACATATTTGAAAATAAACTACGGGGTTTTTGTTTAGTCTGTAACATCATCATTATTCAGCCTATTACTTGAAGTAGTTTAATTTCATTCTTATCTGTTTTGACAGCTGAATCTTATCTTCCTGGTGATCACATTGTGCAAAATGGTGAAGCACTCAAACACTTTGAAGCCAGACTCTAGCAGGTTGGAAAACATTAAGTAAGTGCTTTGTGTTCAAGTATGAGAACTATGATTATTTTCTGATTGCTGAACTGATTGAAAGCTACTCTCCATTAGGAGCACATGCCATTGTCTCCCAGCAACTGCAGATGTCAATTAGAAGCAAACAGAGCCAATCCTGCTTTCGTCACATTGTTGCTGTAATGTCACAAACGCCGGTCAAAATTAGATAATTTCAGCCTGGAACTAGTGCCAAGAAACTGTTTCACGGAAATGCCACAGCACTGTAGTAATTTCATTTGCATTTAAAATGCAGTTCAAAAATGATGTTCCTGTTTGCATGGCTGATATGATTATATTAAGTTTGTTTTGTTAAATGACTTTTTGATTTAGGGATTCTGAGCAGTTTCTACTCGTAATCCCGTTCTCCCAAGAGAATTGACTCTATTATTATTGTTAACTTGAAGATTATCTGCTGTTTTCATGCTAATTTAACAAATGTTTACTTTATCATGGTGCTGTACTGCAGTATCCCAGTATCCCTTTTGCAGAGTAATGTAAGTGTTATATAATTAACAAGGCTTTGGCAGCTCTTGCTTCTTTAGATAGTCTTTTACTGTATTCTGTATAGCTTTATGTTGTACTAAAGGTTTTTGGGATCAACACTGAAGGGATGGTGCAACTTTCTAAGACTGAGGGTTGGATGTGAAAGGGTCTTACAGGTTTGCTTTGAATGTTGAAAATGGGAAAGGGAGATTTTCAGTAAGGCTAACATTGTGAACCAGATGTTCTAGATAGGTCAGTATCAGCTTCATTGCATGTTGCATGATGAGAGAGAGAGAGCTAATCTTTAGCATCTCTCTCTTTTCTTCCTTTTCCTCTTTCTGTCTTCTCATCCACACCAGTAATTACCGTGTTTGTGATGGCTACTATAATACGGACTTACCTGGGTAAGATAGAACCCTACATTAACAAATTTCTAGCATGATTTTTAACTTTACAAACTCGGTCAATATTGTGGATTTCCCTTAATTTTAATTAACTGGTCTTGAGATACCTGATTTGCTAAAGAATTTTTAACTATTATATGCCTTTATAATTTTAAATTGCTTGCCTCTGCATTTTGAATTTCCTAATTTTGACTAATTTTTATAGACAATTAAAAATGCTCTTATTAATTTCTGTTTCAATTCTGTCTAATAATTTTGTTTCTCTTTTCTGCTTATAATGCTTTCTAGCTATGAAGATAATAAGCCATTTATCAAGTAAGATCATTAGTTAGATGTGGAATTCACTGACTAAATTCCCTTTCCCTTTCATTCTGTGCCGTTCTCTACAATTCCTTTTCCTTAACCTATTCATGATGGAATCTTTTTTAGACTATTCTGTAGAGCAATATCCATATTTTTGTCACATTTCAGCAGGGTTTCTTCATGCGGAAGTTAGATCATCTAGCTTCAGTTTAGCTGAGTTTATCGAAGCATTAAAGATTTGGGCTCTAGGCATTTAATCTGCTGTTTAACCTTTGTGCATTTGTGTTAACATTATTTGGTGTCATATGGTAGCACCACTGTTTAAAATCTATGGTGTGATTAGTGGCTAAGCCAGATTTATCAATCTCTTTTCTAAAAGCAGATAAAGCAATGGAGTAGCTGGGGCTTCTGCTATACTTCTGCATTTCAAAATAGTTTTGACATCCTATGCAGCTCTTGAGAAAGAAAAAGGTCATATCTACTCTTGCTGCTTTCACTGGAGACTAAGAGTACTAAATGGAATTGTTCTTTCTGTAATAGATAAAAGGTTAAACCCAAGGAATTTTTACATTTGAATATGAACCTAGTAAAAGTCAACTGCAGGAACTGAAATGTTAATATTGGATTTGGTGACGTGCATTCTCATAAGTAATGTTACTAAAATTAATTTTCTTTTACAGATCTTGGGTCCTGGGTGCATTTGCTCTCCTGTGTCTCCTTGGCCTAACATGGTCATTTGGCCTGCTGTTTATCAATGAGGGGACTGTTGTGATGACGTATCTGTTCACAGTATTTAATGCTTTCCAAGGAATGTTTATTTTCATCTTTCATTGTGCCCTTCAGAAGAAAGTAAGTTACTGAAAACACAGATGCGTGTTCCCTAACTCCTTAAAAATACCACATATATTTCTTAAAAAATAGAGGAAAAAATAGCAGTGTCAAGAACTGGAGTATTTTGAAGTAGTTTGAGGAGGGGACAAGGATTCAAAAGCAGCTCCTGCTGTGTGTGCTTGTGGGAGTCATGTAACTGCTCTGTGGCCTGGCCGGGTTTAAAATGGATGCACCATTTCCAACCTGGGCTTGAAAAGTTTTGAGGCTTTGGGAAGAAAATTACTGTAGAAGATGTACTGTTTAACATTGGTGATGTGGTACGTCTTAGCCTGGACTTAACAGCCAAAAGTCTTTTATGTGCACATGAAATAAATCCTGCCTCCACTGCAGCACTGCAAGCAAAAGATCATTTACAGTATCAGCCCGTGTCAGCCTGGAAACTCTCTTTCTCCGATTGAGGCAGAGGACTTCTCCTGAGATCCCATTAAGCTGCCACATAAAGCTACAGGTGATAGGCAGGGATTGTACTGTGAGTGCTCATTCATTACAAAATTGAGTGAGATGTAAAAGATAATTTTATTATGAACTTCAACATACCATAGAAAAAAGTATCATTAATGATAGGCGAGAGTTTTCCAAAGATGCCAGCCTGACTACTTTTTTTCCAAATGTTTGCCTCCCCCAGCAATCCAACAGCTTCATGCTCTTAATTGGAAAAACTGGAATCCCCTGGCAAGAGCCTTCCCTCACGAGCGGGATGTGCTAAATGAGTTCTGCTCCCCTTTGCCCGATGGGAGCAGAGGGTTCCAGAAGGAGCCGATCTGCTGGGGAGAGAGAAAGCTTGCAGGGGAGAGGAGCAAACAGGAGAGAAGGAGGTGAAGGGCACAGCTGGGTGGGATTCTCTTTGGGTTCCCTGCACCCTTTCTCTTCTCCAGACTGAGGGTGGGGACTGCTCCCAAGGATGCCTTAGAGGTGCTTCAGTGAAGGACAAAAGAAAAAAAGCTCATAGCCTGTGTTAGAAGGCATGGCAAATGAAAGTAAAGAGAGTTGAGGGGAAGGGTAAACGTCAAAAAATCCCGCCAAAAAAAACTTAACGTAAAATGCAGTACATCCTGCGTTTGGAAATACCCAACTTGCAATATTTAGATTCTAAATATTTTTACCAGTTTTAGGCTGGAGACCTAGCAATTATTAGCTCCCATTATAATTAGCTCACCAGAGACATAATTAACTGATATTTATAAAATGGTTTGAGACCATTGGATAAAGCATTGCTGTGTAAGTACAAAAATCACATTCTTGCATGTTCTCAGCGGTATCAGCTCTAACAGTATCAGCGTCTCTAAATTTGGTGTAGACAATGGCATTCAGCCATGTTTTAGGAAAAGATCTGGTAGACAGAAAGAATTTTATCCAGATGAACATGGCACTCATTTTGAGAGAACAAAAGCACACTTAGAGAGGAGATTGGGCCTAAGAAGAGAGGGAAGAAAATGCAAACATTCTCAAAATACAAATAATTTCTAGATTAGGGTTTCAGATAATGTTGCCCTTTCTACTACTTGTATTGCACTTGAAAATCAAAACCAGATCCTTTTTTATTTCTTTTTACAGCTGCGCATTGTTTTTATATTAAGCGGAGTCAGCAAAAAGCAATATTAAAGTACCAGTCAAGTGTGAAAAAGCATAACCTAGAGCAGTAAGGTTTATACCTGAAAGAATGTTAAAGCTGCCATTTAAGATTTTTAAGTTTTGATGCCTTTGACTGGATATCATCCTATCCTCTGTCTGCATAGCTAATGTAGTCTTTTTATTCTGTTATTACTAGTTGGTCACTAAATTGAACAGAGAAATAGAATTGTGAAAGTGAAAACTATTATGTTTCCAGTTCTGACAAGATGATAGTGCTGTTGCTTCCATCAGTTTCCAACAAGCTATAATTTAGAAATAATGACAGTGGAATGCGCAGTACTGACAGATAATGTACATTCACTGCAATATAGGCATTAGGCAAAACCAGCCCTGGAGGGTGGTATTTGGGTAAAAATACAGTTTTGACTGTATTGTCTCTACTGTGTAGTGGGTCGGAGCATTTAATATCCATTAGTGTTCAGGAATTTATTTTCTTAGGTGTTATACCATCTAGTGAAGGTATATATAGACTTACATTTTTCAGACTACAGAGTTAAAGATTATAATTCTACATCCGTGCATTTCTGGTTTCATTTTTTTTATCTGTCTTTTGTGCTGATATAGATAGGGGTTCACTTAAAATATTTACCATATACTTTTACAAAAAGATGAGATATTGTCCCTAGCTTGAAGTTAAGGCACTAATTATTCAAATTTTCTTCAACCTTGTGGTTTATAGAAACATCACAGTATGCATTCCACGAGTAAAATTCTTGTAATACTGAAAACAGCACATGGCATGTGTAAATCCACACTATTAGCTTTCTGCATTTTCCCCTCTCCCCTTTTTACATATACATAACTTTCTTTCTGTCCTGTATATTCATAGGTCAAGCAGAATTCTGGGTTAGCTGAAATCTCACTTTTCCCAGAAACTTAGGAGTCTCATTGATGTAGAAGAGACACTTAGATTCCCAAGTGTCTGCTGGAAGATTTACCAGTTTAGACTTACACATCTTTACAAATTCTGTCCACTGTGTCCTTTCACTGATGCTGTCATGCTGCTGAGATGCGTATGCACTCTTCTGTTACCGAAAATAGTAGTCAGTGTAGCAGTCACCAAATATGAGCGAATTAGCTGCTCTGTAAATTAATCCTGATTACTTTCATGACAAATGTTAACACACATGAATTGCAAAACTAAAGTTTCCAGTAGGTCACTGGAAACAGAATGTGAATAAATGGAGGCCAAATACTGGAACCATTAGTTTTGTTGCTCTGTCAGACAGAAATCTCATATATATTCAGATTTCTAGGTTCAGCAAAGACAGTAATGAAGATTTTATTTTTTGGTCCTAAAGGTGAAAGACGCTTCATTTCCCAGCCTTTACAGTTTAAAATTTGGCTCTGGAACACTGGTGGTGCCTCCACCAGCATAGCTGGTGCTCTGCCTGGAGTGGGGCAGTCTCGTTTGTGAGCTTTGTACAATCCCAAAGCAGGTGGGACCGTACAAACTAGCAGCTGTTTGAGTTACACGAGTAACTTTATATGAAAATGCCTTTATAGTCATTGCAGGCTTTGCACACTTTCTTGGAAGGGATAACGTCATGGGCAGTACCAAGCAGTGCAGATGCTAGTTACCTCAGCTCTTCTTGTGTGCTGGGATGGGAAGATAGGCTTTCTATGGTTTCTGCACCAAAAGCTCATATAAAAGGGACTATTTTCAGCCAGCATTCAATTCAGGTAAACATAACTATATTAATCTACAGTATGAAGATGAAATAAAAATAATCCCATAAATAACTCGGCAACGATTATTCAGGCACATCTAAATGAAGTGCATAGATACCTTGGAAATAATTTGTTCAAAAATCCTGGATAGCTGATAATGCTGCTGCTAAGTAGGGAAAAATACCTGATTCTGCTAATTGCCAACAATTCAACAGACAAGAATTATCTATTTGCTTGAAAAGTGTGTGAGTAGTTCCAATGCAAGGTTCATATGTTTTTTGCCAGCGGAGATATTTAAGACTATTTTTTGTGCTAAGTAATTTTTTTTTTCCCCCCATAGGTACGTAAGGAATATGGCAAATGCTTCCGACATTCTTACTGCTGTGGTGGACTACCAACGGAGAGTCCCCACAGTTCAGTGAAGGCATCAACAACAAGAACTAGTGCTCGCTATTCCTCTGGCACTCAGGTAACAAAGAATTTGACAGCAGCTTTTAATTAACCTTATTTATAAAAAGCCTATTGAGATGTGTTCCAATCAGAAGCACTAATTGTCTTCTCATTATTATCATTTAGATGGCAAATACGTACTTCTGCATAGTAGAATTGATTTCTTTTTAAACATTTCCTTTTACTTTGGTCTAATGCAAACACCTTATTTTTCTTGTAATTAGGGGCTGGTTTATAGGAAGGTTTATACCGTCATGTTTCATCTAAATGAAATTTAATAAATCAGAGTTTTAATAACAAGAAGTTTCACTCTGTGCTAGAAGAATGGCTTACTTTAGGCCAAAATAAACACAAATATTCTACATAATAGCATGTGAGTAGGAAAAAATCTTTTTTTAACTTACTATGCTTCTGCCTCACTGCTTTATGTTAACAGAGTCGTATAAGGAGGATGTGGAATGACACTGTGAGAAAACAATCTGAATCATCTTTTATCTCAGGTGACATCAACAGCACTTCAACACTTAATCAAGGTCAGTCACTGGGAACATTTCAGTTTTAGAAGCCTTAAATTTTATACAGATTTAATATCATTTAACACAGAATAATTGAAAAGAATGTTTTGAAAAAAAAATTCTGGAACAGATGTTTTCTAAAAGCAGAGTTTTAAAGTCATCCACCAGCACATTTTAAAACCGTGTTCACTCAACTGGCCCCCTGCTATAGAAGTTGAATTTCTCCATTCGTGGGAATGTATTTAAATAAGTTTCATCAATAATTTAACTTAAAAGCAAGATCATAATTTTAAATCTTTCCTAACCTTTATAGGTTAAATCTGGAACAGAAATATGAGTGCAGTAACATTTTAATGCATATTTGACTATGATTTTTAGGTGCAGAAATTTTCCCAGTGAAATCTAATTGATATCATTTCTATGCAAAAGATGTCTGTAAAGCATTTATCTTTTCTATTTCAAAGAGCATCGTATCTGTCACATGGGATAGAATCCAGATTTTCAGGCACAGAGAAGCCAAACCTCCAAATTTCTCAGCTCACATAGACTTTGAAATCTGTAACCTCATTCTCATGTCCAGTTAGAAGTCAAAGGTATTAACTGAGGCAGAATGTCCCTTCCTTTCTCCCGTACCCCCCCGTCCCCCCCCCGTGTTTTTTTAAGGCAGTTTGAGCTAGTAGTGGAAGGAAGACTGCGCTCTGCAAGCCAAGTTCAAAGCCTGTTCTCCCACCCACGTCCCTAGGAGAAGAACACGTAGCCCTGATCTTATTGCGACCGGTTCCTGCTCAACTCAGAAAGTTTCAATCGGAAGATACACTAGTGTCAGGGCTGCTGTGAAGCCCTCATCAACCACAACTTGCAAATTGTCCTCCCTTGGTTTTTTTCAAGATTTGGTATTAGGGACATGTACTTAACTCACATTCATTTTGAAAGTAAAATGTGTGGTGTTTTGCAAAATAAAAGATTTCAGAAAGCATGATTCTATTTTTGCTGTTTGGCATCTAGAAAGTCGGTAAGACCTGGGTGTCTCACTGCTCCCCCCATCTGAATCTTGTATGTTCCTCTGGTAAAATCAAAATTAAGTAATTTCTCCTTAGTAGAAAAATGTATAATTTTCATGCCCAAGAAAGAAGTATATTCCCTTCCAGTGTCTTATTAAAATCCCATAAATACACTACACATAGAAGTCTGGGATTTCACCATAATTTGATGTCTCTGACTCCTGAGGTTTGCTCTAACCATGCTGCACCCTCAGTTACTACAGAGTTCAAAAGAGGTCTTGAAAGCTTCTTCCTGTTTTGAGCTCCGGTCTCAAGTCACTGGAGATGTTCTGCCATGATGAGAAAAATTGGTATCTTCTTTATTCAGTTACCACATTGTCACTACCTCAGTGATACATACATATAAGGGTAGTTTAGTAATTAATGGAAAGTGTCATTTTTCCTTTAAAATAAAAATCAAGCTTTTAAAGGTGGCAAAAAAAAGTTGGATTGAAAAAAATTCTCTTAACTATAAATTACAGGTAATAATTCTAACGAAGTTTAAACATAGCACACAAAAAAACCCAACCACAAGCAAAATATATTTCAGTTAGTATTTTTAGTAATAAATACATTACAAATGAAAAAAGCTATGATAAAACCTTTTTAGTTGTTCATTGATACAACCTTTCAAATAAGATTAACATAATCAGACAATAATTCTCTGAATCTTAGATTTTCTGCTACCAAGTATATATGGTAGTACAAAAGCATTAATATTTGGAATATATACTGTCTGTTCCTTGCCAAATAAAAATACCCATACTATAAAAATATAGCTGGCTCTTCAGTTGTTCTCAGGTCTGTAATACACTGATCCTGATATACTGCTGTGCAATGCAATAGAAAAGAAAGTGGAATTTTACCTTGATGAAATGCTTAAAGTAAGTTTTAAATCACAGCATTTTGTGTGTTTGGGGGTCTTTTTTGTCGTTATTCCAACCCATTTTTCTTCTAGTAGCTAGAAATCAGAGATTAATTGAGTTTTTAATAATTTCTCAAAATATGCTGATTTTTTTTTTGTCATTATTCCAAGAATTGTTTAAATGGTGTTGCATTAACATGTAGAATAGGTTTGAAAAAAATCTGTTCATGTAGTGTTTTGCTTCATTTTACATTGTTTGTAAACTGATTGTTTAAAGAAAATTTGTCATTCAAGGAATTCTTTTTTAAAACCTGGCAGATAAATTTGCAGCATGAATGTCCCAGGAGAAAATGTGAATGCTCTGATTTCTTAGAGCAAATATTTTGCTTTCCCCTCAGCATGCATACTTTTGCATATACTAAGATATGCTTCTTGCAGTTTGTTATCCACTGTCTGTTTGAAAACAGCATTTCCCTTCCACTACCCATGTGTTTTTAATAAAGTGAATAACAGCTCTGATCCTGTCATAAGAGATTTTTCAATACCTTTCAATTTGAGAAATTCAGTTCTCTCAATTCTGGACAGAAGTGTTCCATATGATCATTTTTAAAGTTATAATAGCTTTACGTAGTACCTTGATCTCTACACATTTAATTGCTATTCTTGTATAACAGTGATTTTGTATACATTAGTAAATGTCACTCTCATGAGATGTTTACTTTGGGGATTTGGACAGCACCTGTGAATTACTGGAATCTAACTGTATTTTCCTGCTCCCATTTCAAATACATAGCTCAAATACATTCAGAAATTTTCAGCTGAATTACATTTGACAAGTCCTACATGATTCATGATGAATAAAAAATACTCTTTATTGAAACTGTCAGCCTAAAATTAAAGAACTGACATTTTTTTCTGTTTCTTTTGCTTTAGGAATGACTGGCAATTACCTACTAACAAACCCTCTTCTTCGACCACACGGCACTAACAACCCCTATAACACATTGCTCGCTGAAACAGTTGTATGTAATGCCCCTTCAGCTCCTGTGTTTAACTCACCAGGTGTGCTTCTACTTCCTGAATAAAAACGCTTTTCTTGGCTCGCTGCAAATCCCTTCTTTTCCCTAGATAGAAACTCAAGTTGCAATACCCTAGCTGTACATTCTGAATTTCTGTCAGTTCGAGAAATACAGTATTGCCAATGTCAGCTTGTAAAACTGCACTATATTATAGTAATGCCTTTGCCATAACAGTATTTACCAATAATTATCCATGTTTTTAACACAGGTGGCATAAATCTTAATATACTATTACAGGACTGACACCACATGGTCTGAGAGCCCATCTTCAAGATATATATCACTTAGAGGTATCATGTCTATGCACTATAAGGTTGACTCTAAAGCTTGCTGAGAAAAACCTGCTTATGGAACAGATGAGATACTAAAGCAGCGCAAGGCATCTTGACACCTTTGGATACCCCAGTGTAGAAAATTGTATCCAGCGTCAAACAGATCTATAGTATAGTGCAGCTTTATGGTAGATCATTTTCCTGTAGGAAAATCTTGAGAGTAACAGTTAGAACAGTTTAGTTCTATAGGAATAAAGGGTGTCATCACTTACCTAACATTTTGTTGTTACATTATCTAGTTGCTTTTTTTAACTACGGTGCAATTCATTAGTAAATATCTAGCAGTTACTGTTTGATGAGTCATAAGATCACTTTAGTACAACTGGAACGATAGATCTTTGATAAAGAGCTCATAAAACCTTGTTTCCAGTTTTTATTTCAAGTTTCCTTTTTAACTGAACTGTAGTTTCTATTTTCATTCTCTTGTTTTCTTACTTTCCTTATGCTTTCCTCTAGCAACCTACAGAGAGACAAGTATGGGAGTAAAACTTAACTTTGCCTATCAAATGTAAATTTTTTCAGCATGATTTTTAATGGGCACAATTAAAACATAACTAGTGGTCATGAAGTAGACTCAGCGGGCAAGTGGTTCACAATTTGCAAATGAGATGTTTCCACATTCAAAAAGTACTTGCATACTGCTTTTTGGGAAACAACATGTGGTCTGTAGCAAACCCTGTTGGTAACAGAAGTTATGCAATGCTGAAATAATTTGCTGTTTTAAAACCAAAGCAGTGTCAAGCAGAAATGCTTAACAATTTACTCATATTTTTACATTCCCACAGTAATCTTGCTACAGGCTATGGAAAGATTTCAAATGAATTACCTGATCATGGGCAACAAAATTTGCCTCATCAAACCAATTTGAATATATTCTAGCATGCTTAACTGCTGTATATAATAGAAAACTCATTTTGGATTATCAGATATATTTTGGTATCTGTTTAGCAGAAGAAAAGAGAATTAAAATTATAGAATTAAATCACTTTCATGAGGGAAATGAATGCCAGCATGTGGTCCATGTGTTGTCTACTTTTATAAATGCCATATGTTCTGCACAGCTAAATCCATTGCAGGAAAAATCTTGGAACATATATGAAATTGCAAAACTACAAAGTTGTTTAATCAAAGCTTAAAGAGACCTTTCAAACAACCCTCATCACTGTTTAAATGAGTACACATGGAGAGGAGTTAACAATAACACAAATACAAAATGATTTGCAAATTATTCAGAATTTATTTGGAAATTATTACTCTATTTTTTAAAGTTGAAGACAAAAATCTTTTCATGAGAAAATGCAATTACTTTTTAATTGAAAACAATATTTCCAGAGAAGATTGAATTTTCTAGGATAATCTGCAGCTTTAATTATATATAAAAAAAAAAAAAGGGAACATGTATAATCTTTTCCAAAACAGCTTTTTTCTTATACTCCTCCAAGCCTTGCATATAATGCAGCAGCCTCACAGTGGTCAGACTCATTTCAGTAAAGTCACTCCATTCTTTCTTTACTTCCAGACATATCTGTAGATAAAGTGATTTTCTAGGAATGCTCTAACCATCTGACTTTCCATGGTTCAGACTGTTTAATTTCTTTCAAAGTTTTATTTCTTTTTTCTTTTTCCTTTGCTTGGGAAGCACTGTGCTGTCATAGTTTACATGTCTTTGTGTCTATAGGAAAACCTTTTCTTTATCGTGTTACCAAAAAAAAAAAAAAAAAAGCCAAACCCAAAAGCATAAAGACCTTAATCATCATAAGACTTCATTTTTTCCCCCGCCTTAAACTTCTTTTCATGTTTCCAGCAGACTTACCCAATCTGTCATTCCTCCAGCAGCTATGAGATATCAGCCATGGCTGATTTCCTCTTCCCATTCCACAACTAATATTTATTCTTTGGTTTAATTTCTGTGACCCATACTTACAGAAATTCCTAACATTTCTGCATTTGACTTCCATGCCCATGGTAACTGTGGGCCTAACTCTTAATTAACTATTCTGGTTCATTCAGCGCTGTCACTGTGACTGATGCAGACTGCAGGCAAACTTTGACCTTTAGAAGCCTGGGGCCATTGTTGGCAGACAGAATATTAGTGCAAAAAAATTACATTAAGTGGGAAAAGAAAAGCTGTTATTGCTTAGTAATCTAATTTGCTGAACCCTTGCTCTGACTAAGTTGCTGAGAAGCTCAGTAATTCTTCATCATGTTACAATAAATCATTTTACTTTCTTTTATATATCAGCTACTCTTAGGCCAGATAGCCTGAGCAGACAGACATGATGTGAGTTGTCCAAAGTGAGTCATTCCACCTGCTGTCTATCGTGTTGTTGGATGGTGCTTGTGGGCCCTGGTCCCTGTAGTGTGAAAGATGGCTGTCCTTGTTTAACATAAATTCTTTGTATTTATCCATTTTTTTCATTCTTTTCTTTACTTCATCTCAAAAAAAAAAAAAAAAAAAAGGAAAAAATGTTAGAAATGTTGTTAAAGTAGTTGCTTGCCAGTTATGTGGGTTTATGTTGTACATTTACCTTCAGTTATGTCTGTGATCTAATTCCTTTTTAATTTAGTGTCGTTTAGGACAAATTCTGTTAATTTTCTTTTTCTAAATCATGGTGGTGTACTTCAAAACATAGATGTTTCCAAATGAATTGCTTTGCATTACATATGCAAGGGCATGGAGTGAACAGTTCCTTGTGGAAGAGTCACAGAATTGACACTAAATTAAGAAATTAAAATGCCACTATTCCTCTCAGGAAATACACATTACTATTTTTAAAATGCATCTTTCCTATAAGGTGTGCAACTGTTTACATTTGGGAATGTTCAGTAACCTAACTTTTCTCAAGTCTTACTTCCAAGTACAACTTTGTCCTGAACTACATTAAAGAATTATGTTAAAAGAAAAAAAACACTAGTTGATGAAAAGCACATCAGGCAATAACCAGAGCTGTCCTTTTCCGTTTCAGGACATTCACTGAACAATGCCAGGGATACAAGTGCCATGGATACTCTACCGCTAAATGGTAATTTCAACAACAGCTACTCATTGCGCAATGGAGACTATAACGACAGCGTGCAAGTTGTAGACTGTGGACTAAGCCTGAATGATACTGCTTTTGAGAAAATGATCATTTCAGAACTAGTGCACAACAACTTGCGGGGCAGCAGCAAGAACCACAACCTGGAGCGCACGCTACCAGCCAAAGCTGTGATCGGCGGGAGCAGTAGCGAAGATGACGCCATCGTGGCAGATGCCTCATCTTTGATGCACAGCGACGCCCCCGGGCTGGAGCTCCACCACAAAGAGCTTGAGGCCCCACTCATTCCTCAGCGGACTCACTCCCTTCTGTACCAGCCCCAGAAGAAAGTGAAGACCGAGGGAACCGACAGCTACGTCTCTCAGCTGACAGCCGAGGCTGACGACCACCTCCAGTCCCCCAACAGAGACTCTCTTTACACGAGCATGCCCAATCTCAGAGACTCTCCGTATCCAGAGAGCAGCCCCGATGCTGAAGAAGATCTCTCTCCCTCCAGGAGGAGTGAAAATGAGGACATTTACTACAAGAGCATGCCAAACCTAGGAGCTGGACATCAGCTTCAGATGTACTATCAGATCAGCAGGGGTAATAGCGACGGCTATATAATTCCCATTAACAAGGAAGGATGTATTCCAGAAGGAGATGTTAGAGAAGGACAAATGCAACTCGTGACAAGCCTTTAATAGTGTAGCAAAGAAATATTAAAGGCCACGTACAAGTATTAAAAAGACTTAATTGGCCCCATGCAGGCTCCCTCATATCTGCTTGAAGAGACAATTCTGTTGACGCTGTGGTTCTCCAGTAACGGGGATGACTGGACCTCGCAGTTCTGTGAATTTTTATAAAACAAAAACTTTGTATATACACAGAGTATACTAAAATGAATTATTTGTAACAAAGAAAAGAAATACCAACAAGGTATTTTAAGATATCTTCTGCTGCTGAATTTAACAAAATTGTGAAAAAAAGAGAAATAAACACTTTCCAGCCATTTTACTGCAGCAGTTTGTGAACTAAATTTGTAAATATGGCTGCACCATTTTTTTTTTCTAGGCCTACATTGTATTATATACAAGGCGTAGGCTCTAAAATCCTGTGGGACAAATTTACTGTACCTTACTGTTCCTGACAAGACTTGCAAAAGCAGGAGAGATATTCTGCATCAGTTTGCAGTTCACTGCAAATCTTTTCCATTAGGGCAAAGATTGAATACATGTCTAACCACTAGCAATCAAGCCACAGGCCTTATTTCATATATTTCCTCAACTGTACAATGAACCGTTCTCATGAAAAAATGGCTAAAGAAATTATATTTTGTTCTATTGCTAGGGTAAAATAAATACATTTGTGTCCAACTGAAATATAAGTGTCATTAAAAAATAATTTTAAAGAGTTTGAAGAAAATATTGTGAAAAGCTCTTGGTTGCACATATGTTATAAGCTGGTTTTCTTACACTCTGTTCATAGTACGGTAGTATGTTTAAAATGCAAGTTCTACCCGTTTTCACTTATTTTTCACTGTAAACAGTGTTCTGCTTTGACAAGTTAGATTTTATTCTTACGTTTTGAATTTTTATTGCCAAAAAACCATAATTTGGGGAGAAAATTGTTTTAGAAGCCAATTATGCCAAGCCTTGCACAAATTTGGTATAGCTAACAAAGATTGTAACAACTCAATTCCCTGTTCATTCTTTAATCGGGGTTGGGTGGTAAGGGGTAAAGGGGACACGGGACACTTCTCACAAGCTTTCTCGTGAATAAAAGGTGCCTGTCCTTTAAAAAAATAAATAAAACATAACTATTACTCTTCCATATTCCTTCTGCCTATATTTAGTAATTAATTTATTTTATGATAAAAATCTAATGAAATGTAAATTGTTTCAACAAAATTCTGCTTTTTTCATCCCTTTGTGTAAACCTGTTAATATTGAGCCCATCACTAATATCCAGTGTAAAGTTTAACACCTGTTTGACAGTAAATAAATGTGAATTTTTTTCCAAATAGGTAAAATGTGCATTATTATGTACAAAGCATAATTGGCATCAGCAGTCCTTCAACCCAGCTGTATCCTGCTTAGAATGGCTTCTTCACGTTTCATGATTTAAGTGTCGAGAATACAATAGAAACTGTCTATATAGCTCTACAGAAGAGAGGTCATCTTTACTGTCCATTACTCTAGTCACAATTGAATAGGATCGAACTCAGACATAGCAGGGTCATTAGGAAAATGTACTGTAATTCCATATATTTGCATAACTTTTAAGTAGGCATCTGTACTGAAATTAAAAATAAGGTGGTAAACACCACTATCATATTCTTGGCAACAGTAATTAGCAGTTAATTATTAGTGATGAAGATATATTGTTGCAGTGGGGAAAACAGGAATAAGCAGCATTTGGATAGCACTCTGAGTGCTATCTAAATAATTAATCCATCATGGCACTGTTTTGAGTTAGATAAATAAGCATGACTGTCCCTATTTTTATCCGACTAGAGAACTGCAGAAGACAGCTGATGCCCCAAGACGTTATCTACAAATCAGTAGCAAAATTGGAAGTCTGAAGTCTTTGTTGTCTTGATTCCCAAGCCTCTTTTGTCCCTCTCAACCAGGGCCTCTCAAAGATCATGCCAAGGACTTCATTTGTCACCAGTTCCAAAATTGAGTTCTTCCAAATAACTCTAAAATTAATGCCCCATCATCACAGAGGCCACAGTTTCGTGTGTGGCCACTGTGACTATATGTATGATGACAGCAAAAATTCATCTGAAAGCCGTATCAATTCTGTTACCTTCTAGTGCACTGGAATATATAAAGTCCATCTGGAAAAATAAATCTATGCATTTTGAAAAAGTTTGGATTTCAGAAGAATATTTTGGGCAAGACTTCCTGCTGTTGAGACAATTCAAACTAAAAAAAAAAAAAAAAAAATCCAAGTTGAGATGGAACCATGGGGTTCAGGTAACCTCAATATATCTGTAATCAGGGCTGTGACACTGTAGCAATTGTTCTTGGAAGAAAAAGGCATCTTCACCACCGACACTACTGGTAACTCTTGCCAGTATGTTCCTTAACACTTAAGAAGTTACTATGTTTGCAGCAGAGTCACTGGAACATTTAAAGTTCAATCAGAAACTGTTCACTTCTGTTTAGTAGAGATGCTTTAAAAATCTGAAGTCTCTACAAAATAAGGATTTGTTCTGAGTCAGGGTATACAGCAGACTCTTTGGAGCAAAAAATGATTCCCTTGGTCTGTCTGGCAACTTAAAAGCATACTTGCTGCCTTCTACCTAGGAAATCATGTCTTAGGGATTTAAAAATTGTGGTGCTCAAGTAATTACAGTACACATGACCTAATAACGTCACCAACTTTCAGCAGAATCTTCAACCCTAGTTCGAGCAAGTACTCCTTTATGTCTAACTAAAGGTGACAAAACTACATGCTGGAAAAAGGTTTGTAGCATTGTGATCTTAAATATATATTCAATTGCAAATGTAACAAGTATTCATAAAACAAGAAAATGTAGCTGATGAACCTAAGATGAACCAGCTGAACCTAAGTATCATAAGGGAATTCTTTTGTTAGCTTCTTTGTAATGTAGATGTTGCTTTTTAGTGAGCCTGGTTTTTTTAATGTTATGCTAGTGAGTGTCCTGTGTTTAGCTAGCAGCTAGCAGCCGATACCTTGCCAAATTTCTGTTGGTGTAACTTCTCAGTGTAGTAGGTTACAGTATAATTATATAGCCGACAGCTTATTGTAATTTCTTTATGTTCTCTTCTCATGTTCCTGCCATCTTGTCTTGGGATCAGAAGGACAGAAGAATTCAGAGGAAGAGTTCAAGAATAGCGAAATAATGACAGCAGAATTAATGGAAACAAGTGTTTCTTCAGGGTCATCAGTTAACCAGTTCCTATGATGGTGCCAAGGATATGCTGCTATTTTAGGCACTGTCTTTCAGAAGAGCTGTAATTTTCTTATGGCTAGTAATCTCCTGTTAGTATCAGTGTTAACCCTACTGGCTCAGTTCAATTCTTCCTTGTAACTTCAGTCCAGTTATATTAATTCCTACAAAAGATTAAATGGGATGTGCATTTAGTGAACTGTTGTATAATGGTGCTATGCATTGTTTAATATAAAATACATCTCAGTTCTACATAAGTGAACCATAACATGAAGAAATGCAACACTGGTAATACCTTTATAGTTAAAATTAACCTTTATCTGTGAATTCTACAATACACCTTTGCTTCTTTTAAATTTGAAATGAAATTACTAATAAAGTTTACATATATTCACTTATGTAGGCAATAAAAGGTGTTTCAAATTGACATAAGTTATGGATAAAATATGTGTCATTTTATGTCCTAATTTTTAAGGAAATTTTTTTCTGAACTACTCAGAACACATTAACAGAAAAAAAAAAAAAAAGTAAACAGTCCCTGTGTACTGTTGTTATCCCACTTTTCCTCAAAACTAATGAAACTTGTCTTCTAGACTTGATTATATGACAACATATGCTAGTGTAAAGTTTTACCCATGAATAAAATTATTTTTTAAATCAAGAGAAGCTACAGGTAGACAATTAACATATATACGACATCTTCACTGGGGTTTTAACTGACTAATTCTAGGGGATGGTGGAGAAGGAAAAGTGATGGGACACAGGTGTAATTCTTCAGTTCCACCGCAGCTGTAGCCCTGCAAAGACACGTGTGCGAGGGAGGTCACAGTAAAGCATAGCTTAGATATTTTTTTTTTAAATAGATGGTGACAGTCACCCTCCACATTTATAAGAAGCACTGCAACCATTTCAGTAAGCAAGGGTCTTGCTGTATGGCTGCACTATGAGATAAGGACCCCAGATTTATGGATGCCCCTGGCATGCTGGGTGTGTACTCCACAACTACACCACAGGTTGGAATCCAGCTTCGCGCTGAGTTGGGAATAAAGATTAGCACCGCCACAGCCCTGGAAGCGAGAGCTCTGTGCCTCTTGTTTATATATGTGAATTAGTAGGAATTCAATTAATGGATCCAGCTCAATCATCCAGCTCCGACAAAAATCTGGAGTAAAGGTTCATTAGGACGCTGTCTATTTCAACAGAGGGTTTAGGGTTTTTTTTTTTTCAGTAAAGTCCTTCATGTGGTTTTTAGAACGACAACTTCCAAATCCTTTTATTCATGCAGGATAAATTCTCAATGGTATTTCATTAATTCATGCCTAAGAGCATTAATATCTCTTCTTACTGTATTATGTCATCATTAATCTCACCCGCTCCCCATCAAAGTTCCTGGCATGTGAAACGGATCACACCATGGTGCAGCCTGAGTGGTTATAAATGCTACTGAAAATCACACAAGCCTCAACTCAGCAGCAAGGAGATTTTAAAGGACCATTCCATATAATGTACCAGCTGCTGAAGTCATCAGTCCAGGGTGCCAGACAGGGGAAGTCACAGTTGCAGAAATAACATTCAGAATAAGTAGTTTTATCAAAAAAATTCTTCTACAGCAAAGTTTATGTAATTCTTAACCATTTCTTCCTTGGGTACACGCCTCCTTCTGTGTGGGGGCTTAGGAGCCCTGGCACAATGTAGATTCTGCACTGCCAACCAGTTTAGAGACAGCAAAGCTGAGCATGAAAACATCTATGCACATTAAAAGGTCTGATTCACAAGTAGGAAGCAGCAGGTTAGTATCTGTATGGGCTTTTCTAACAGAGAAGCAGGATCTCTGAATAAGCAGCACTGGATAGCTATCATCTGGAATAACCATTCCAGTCTTCTTGTAGCATAAGAATTGCATTAAAATAGCATAATGCTGAACTTTCGGCCTCCATGATTGCTTAAGAGAATGGGTCCCAAAGGTTAACGAGGTTTTCATGAAAACAATTCATTTTTGTTCTCGTTAAATATACCACTTTTTGGTTCTTTTTTGCATTAGCAAGATAAATAGAAACTTCTTAGATTGTATTCTTTATACCACTCATTGTTTTAAATACTTCCCCTCCATCTCCTATTACTTGACTCCTTTCTAAACAAATCCTTGTTTTCAGCCTCCTCCGTTTCTCTAATCATTTAGTTGCCAGTCCACAGAATTAGTTTTTGTCAGTATGCTTTAAGAGACAGGGCAAGAACAAAATTATGGGTGAATTGTTATTGTTGATTTATGGGTAGAATTGTATTTTCTATACTGTGCTTTCCACCCCACCCCAACATGGTCTCGCATCATCTCTGGTTTCATAGTATCCCTTCACAACACAATTTTTTCCACTAAGCTGATCATAGCAAGTAATGAACTAAATAGTTATGGTTAATTTAGAACACTGCAAAGCCTACAAATATTTCCAATTATTCCCCTGAACGTGTGCCCAACCTTGTATTTGTCAGCATTGCATTTCATCTGCATCTCACTGCCCATTTATTCACTTTGTTAACCCAGGTCATTCACAATCTTCCCTAGTTCTGATTAACTGAAATAATTCTCTGTTAACGGCAAACAGTGCCACCTTTCAGATAGCATGTTTGTCCCCTTTTTCAGATAGCACGTTTGAATACGGACTGTTGGGTCACTATACCATTAGCCTTTTGCCATGATAAAAAAATTGACCATTTAATCCTGCTCTACCTCTTAGTTTCTAATGCACAACTACTTTAGCCCTCACTTCCTCAATACTGGTTTGCTTTAGTGGCTTCTTGGTAGGGATATTTTTACCAGGATTTTTTTTTTTCTTTTTTAAATCCAAATAAATTACATCAACCATTCCCTCTACTCTCAGCAGCTGCACAATTGACTTCTTAATTTTAGTGTGTTAGAGAGGCACAGTTTTCTTGCCCTAAGCAGTTACATCTCTTTCAGCAATGTTTCCTCTGCACTATGTGCTTAAATGTGGAGCTGCTAGATGTCAGACCCAAAAAGCACTTAACTGTTCAAAGTGAAACCTAGGCGGAATTTAGGCACTGAAATCCCAAGGTACGTCAGGCATTACTTCAGGGGCAGAATTAATTCTGACCTTTTAGACACATACATTTTTGTCACTAAAGATGTTTCATCATCCCAAGTTCGGTTACTGCGTGTGTGCCGCCACGTCGTCACAGCAGAGGTGAGACAAGGCAAGCCAGGCACCACAAGCAGTGTCACTGCCTCGTTGGGTGTACCAGTGCAGCCTCTGAATGCCAGAATACAGAAATCAGGTTACAAAGGGGCTCCTTCCCTCCCCTGCTGAAGCTACTGTCCTGAAAATAATTACAATTTGTCTGGAGATAAGAGATAAACCCTGTGAGTCTGTGTAACTTCGCAGTGTAAATGCCACCATGGAAGCTCCCGCTGCTCTACCCATACTTCAGCTGGCTCGTTGCAGCAAGAGCTGCATTTGCGAATCTTTTCAAATCTCTGTGAGCCCATGTGTATCCCTTTGCTGTGGAAAACGGGCTGAAAAATTTCTCCCAGCTCTTTGTTTTCATCACATGGCAGCTGAAGGCTCTGACCATGCCGGGTTTACTGTTTGTGTTGTGGAAGGGTCACAGATCCTGCCTGTGCAGATCCAAAAACTCCAGGGGTTTTGACATAACGCACATCACACGTGAGGGGCTGTGTGAAGCTGCTGAAATGCCATTGTCGTGGTTTAACCCCAGCCAGCAAGTAAGCACCACACAGCCGCTCGCTTACTCCCCCCCACCAGTGAGATGGGGGAGAGAATTGGAAGGAAAAAGGTAAAACTCATGGGGTGAGATAAGAACAGTTTAACAGAACAGAAAGGAAGAAACTAATAAAGATAATAATAACAATAATAAAATGACAACAATAATAAAAGGATTGGAATATACAAAACAAGTGATGCACAATGCAATTGCCTACCACTCGCCGACCGATGCCCAGTTAGTTCCCACGCAGCGATCCCCCCCAGGCCAACTCCCCCCAGTTTATATACTGGGCATGACGTCATATGGATTGGAATACCCCGTTGGCCAGTTTGGGTCAGCTGTCCTGGCTGTGTCCCCTCCCAACTTCTTGCTGGCTGGGCACGAGAAGCTGAAAAATCCTTGACTGACTTCGTCTAAACACTACTTAGCAACAACCGAAAACGTCAGTGTGTTATCAACATTCTTCTCATACTGAACCCAAAACATAGCACTGTACCAGCTACTAGAAAGAAAACTAACTCTACCCCAGCCGAAACCAGGAGAGCCGGGTAGTGCCATGATCACGGTACCGGCCGTGCCACGTGGCCTGCGGGGTGACCTCCAGCCAAAGGTGGGCACCACAACACCTAGGTGCTCTCAGGGCCCTCCATTCCCCACACAGAGCTTCTCGCTAAGAAACTCCAAGAATCAAAATGGGGCTTGCCAGAGTAGTTAGCCCCTCAGCATGCCTCTGAAGACCTGCTCAGAGCGGCCTACTTCTTTCCATATCTGCGGCTGAGTTAGTTTCATGCTACTGCTGCAAATGTTGACCTGGGCACTCAGCTCTCTATTTCTCTCAGGCAGGAGTAGCTTAATGTGAAGCTACTGCTACAAACCTTCCTGAGGAGAACATCAACCATAGCTGAAATGTCTGGCGACAGGGTTGTCTCCGTGACAAAGCACAAACATATGCAAGTTTATATGAAACAGTGAAGGTTTCCACGCACATTAGAGGCTGCTGGAAGAGCCTGAGCCTGGACTTTTTTTCAAAAGCTGGGGAGGGAAGGGGAATGCGGACAGATGGAGAACAAAATGAAAGGATAATATGAATCAAATGAGGTACAGAGCTAATTTTGCCCTTTCTCATTTATCTCCTTTCCAGCACCGCTAGCTGCTGCCCCTACAAGGCAAGACAGAAAAATCTCGCTGGTGTCCATCCATCTGGGTAATTTGACAAAATACTTCAGTTTAGTGAGGCATTTCTAACTCTTCAAACTTGTTAATTCATGTTTACAGCCTAACATTGCCAGATCACAATATGCTTATGGAAAGCAGTCTAGAAATTTATCATGCCAAGCACCTCTTGAAATTTTCAAAGCACACTTTCAAAACTGAATTCAACCAAAACAACTTATTTCAATGGACCAAAACTCTATCACTCACAAAACCACTGAAAATGAAGAAAACGGTCAATACACCTAGCAAGAGAAAGTTGGTTATGCATTTGCCTTCGCATAGGTTTCCTGTTAGTTATCTAGCCCAGTTTTCTAAACCTATGGATACACCCTTCCCTGAGAACAAGACTGATCAGTACCAGCAAGGCACTGTTACCCATGCAGTATCATGCTCCTCAGCCTCACTTAAGGAATCTGGCCTACATCAACTCTTAAAAGCTATTTATCTGCAGAGACAATGTTTGTCTCACATTTAAAGGATTGCTGGCCTGAATGAATGCTAAGAGTAAGTAAGCAAAAGTGTAAGTAAAAGCGACACCTATACAAAAAGAAGGCTAACCTACATTTATGGATAAAACTGCTCCTACAAAGTGCTGTGTAATTTGCTGAGGACCTTTCATGATCCAGCTCATGCTGTGCACACAGAAGTTGCTCTTAACGCAGATGCAGAGAGTACAAGAAGCTACATTCTGGATAGTCTGACATCTAAAGTAAGCAGGTAGCTGCTGCGGGGGGTTTCTTCTAGGTCTCAGCAAAAGTTTCTGTAGATTAACTGGCACTTAGGGGACTACTTGGTCTCCCCACGTCAAGATAAGAACATGCTACATGCTGCTTATAGTTATAAGTGTTCTAATTAGGTCGACTTGATTATTGTTCTGTGGTTTGATAGATGCTGTATTTAAAGTAATTTCAGATACTAATTTTTAGACCTTTTTTGTGAACTAGTAAATCAAGTGCAATTTATTCACGGAATTATTCTTTTCTTTCTTAATGCCTATTCCCTCTGGCTTGTAACTTTAATTAGAACCTGCTATCTGTTCATATTGGTAATGGTAACAGTTGTCACTAGAGTACAGATGCATAGATTCAGCTCATATTGCCACTTTGACTTTATACTTAAAACCTAACAGTCTTCCTGGCTATACATCTGAGAATACCATCCATTAATGCTTTATTTCACTGCCACTCTGAACTCCAGACTCTAAACACTAACAATCTGATTATTTTTTAACCATCCAATAATGCATTTTGTAAAGAATGGAAACTTTACAAAAAATAGCTTCATTTGGAGATAAATATCTGCCTGAAAAGGTTATTCAGCCCATCCAGATTTCTTTTTTATTACTATAGATTTTCCCAAGGCAGTATTGTTTCTTGAATAATTATCGATCTAACCAGTTGTGTGCCTAAGTAGGCCGATTCATTAAACATACAAGCAGAAAAGCTCTTGGTTGCCCTGGTAAAAATAAACAACTCCTCTTCTTCTTTCTGTCTGCTCCTCAACCCTTCCCTAGAATATGATGATTATACTGAAATGTCATCAGTTAATATTTGATTTGCATGTGTCAGGAAAAGGAAACATAAAATATATTTATTTGCAGCAGAAGAATTAGGATCTGGAAAATTGTTCAAATAACACTAGCCTTGTTTGGTTTGCTTCACACACTGATTTACAAGTTTCAGTAATTTGAAAGGAGTCTTCCAGCAACTAGTTGCAATTAGTGAGGTTCTAAAACCTTGCCAGCTTATTATTTAGATACACTTTTCCTTCCAATAAAAATGAAGTCCTTTTTCATTATGTGATATAGAAAGTTGTATCTGTTTTATCTGTTTCACATTTTTCTGATTAAATATATCAGGAATAGAATAGCGTTCAAGGTCTCTGTTCACTACAAAGATACAGACAGGCTGCTCGTAAAATGCTCTGCATACCAGCCAGTATACTTTGTGTAAGAGTCAGCAACACCAGCAGGGAACAGGGTTAAGAAGGTATCCATTAGCAAATGCTGAAATGAAAAGGACCTTTTTTTCATTGACTTACCTACTTCATGGATGGTACAAAGTTGCATTCAGCCTAGCAAATCTACATATCTTCAAACTCCCAGCACCACTTGCTTACAGAAGAGCTGCATTTCTCCTGAATGAATGGTGATGATGCTTAAGCAGGCAAGGGGAAGGGTTCATGCACATCAAATATTTAGTATTTGGTTGTCCTCCAAAACAGGACAAAGGAATGATGTAAAGTGTCTCCCTGTGAAATGGTGGATCAGCATGCTGCTGTCTACTATGTGCCCAGAATGAAGTACAATAGGTTATCGTCTCAGTGAGAAAAAAGTAGTAGCTCCAGAAAAACAGTGGCTCAACAGCTGTGAATCTGCTCAGTACACTGAAATTTGTGAGTCCTGGGTGCTAGAGGCAGCAAGACTTACTGAAAGCATCCATTTGAAAAAAGTCAGTATAAGGAATGAAAATTCTGTAACTCCTCCATTTGAGAGATCATGAAGATACCTGGTTGGCTTTGGTGAAGTACAGAAAAATACTGTAGCCTTCTGACACAGCTCTCTGTGAATATTTTTCCTGAAATACAGAGAGATTATCACAGTCGTTTCATTGTAGTTACAAGGTAGTACACAAGCAGGCATTCTGTTACAACTGGGAGTGGCAGAGCACGCAGGATCTGCCCAAATAAGTTTTGACTCAATTTATGCCGATACAAAATTAGCATATTTTGATTGAGGTCTGTGAGATTATTCCAGACCGGCACTCGTTAGCGGGAACAGAGTGAGGTTTGTTGTCTGCTACTGTCTGTTTCCTGCCATTTCTCTCTGTTGCTCATCCCCTCTGTTTTATTACCTTATCGCAGAGCCAGTGCTGTTCCACATCCATGCTCTTCTTCTTGTAGCAGCCCTGGTAAATTTAATGCTCAATACTTAATCACTTTTCTCTCAACAGGTTAGGAATAATTGAACAGTTGGGGGGGGTGGGGAATGACAAGATTTAGTGCATTATTTCCTCTTAGGAAACAAGACAACTCACCCATTTCTATTTATGCATGTTCAACTTCTTCCATTAGCCAAATGATGCTACAAGTAAAGGAATCCAGGTCAACTAGTCCAGTTGGTAGAAAATAACAGGTGCCACATACTCCAAGCCCAGCAATGGGCCACAGTAACATCTTCAACAGGAGGAAAGGTGAAGGGAACACAAGGCAGGAGCTTTTGCAACATATTTCTTGTTGCCATGTTTTGTTCTGCCATCAGCACCAGATTACTGTTCATAACAGTAAAGCCTGTAGTGAAGCCCTGGCCCCAGTTAAATCAATGGCAAAAGTTTTTGCTGACTTCAGTGAGACCATGATTTCTCTTCTGAATCACTAAGAGGATCTTTTTGTATTTCAGTTTGTTGATTCTCAGACTTGGGTATTGGATGTTAAAAAGAAAGACAAAAAAGACCTCAATTTTTCAAAATGCTTTCCAACCAGGGAAAAATGCTTTGTTTCTCTTCACTCCTTGTAATCTTGTTCCTGCATGCACCACCCCCAATAAGTGCTATTTCACAATGGAGAGCATACAGTTTTCCCCCCACTAGATCAATACCTGTCTAAAAGTATTTACTTACCAAAAGGGCTGTGATCCTTTTCTTTTTCACCCTTGAACTTTTGTTCTGCTCTTGATTTTTTTTTTTTTTTTTTTGCTTTTTGACACTGGTTCTTCCTTTACTTCCTGGCTATTGCTCACCTCTAATAGGAGGGGTTTTTTTCTTCTTTGCTCTGACATTTATTATAGA
Source organism: Haliaeetus albicilla (assembly GCF_947461875.1). Lineage (NCBI taxonomy): Eukaryota > Metazoa > Chordata > Aves > Accipitriformes > Accipitridae > Haliaeetus > Haliaeetus albicilla. Next base: position 15,652,374 of record NC_091490.1, read on the forward strand.
GTATACATCACAGCTTTTCCACTTGTCTAATCAAAGGGTTGGTCCAGCACTGAAATTACAGCTGTTTTAAAATGCTACCTATAAACACAGATTTTTATTTTCAGTTCCTGTTCACAGTAGCTTAAAGGAGACAAGAAGATGATGATCAAAATAGGAAATGGGAAAGACTGACTGGAAGACTTGTTTTATAGAAGCAGAAGAAAAGTGGAAGGGCAAGTAAGATGTATAGGTAATCCATTCTATATTGGAATAGGGCAGAAACTACTGTATCGTACTTCTGTGAATGTATTCACCTGAACCACTTATATTCTGATTAGCAAAGACTAGTGATGAAAGAAGCTGGAATAAAAGGATATTAAACAAGCCCTGGATAGTTGACTGCAATATTCACAGCTTCTGGAAACCTTTATCTTTCCTGCAATTGGCTGCTGACATGCCATTTGTCTTTAAAGGATCTTGTGCTTCCGTCCGGCTGTCTGAAAAACAGATAAACCATGTTCACTGTCAGTAGGGACTTACAACCTGTACCCTGAGCAAAAAAGCAGTTATTCAATTCCTCCAGTCCAACTGAAAGCTTCTTACAGAAGCGGAGATACAACAGGAAAAGTAAGGCAGTCACCCTTTTGGCACCTTGGGGTTGAAGTCCCTGCTTTGAATCAGCTAGGAAGGATTTAACAACGGATCCCTCAGCTCAAGGAAGAAAAAGCCAATTACAGCAACACTGGCTGCCCAGTACACACTGCCAGTGCCCATCCTCCTGGGCCCTGACACCAAATGGCCACCAGAATGCCTGGTTTGGGAATGAGTTTCACAACAGAGATTTCCTTTAGCTAGTGCCCCAAATTTGAAGTTTTATGTAACTTACATCCTATCTGAGAACTTGTCTGCTACAGCTTATTCAAAAAAAGGGCGACAGTGTCTTATTTCACATTCCAGACAACATAATCTTTACCTATACCCTGACCTCAGTTCTCCTTATGCTGATTTACTTCCAGAAGATACTAACCTCTGTTCTACTGCACAGAGGTAGCACCATTTACAGTCCAGATTTTTATGTGAGACACATATATGACTTCGGAATAAAATCTGAAGTGAATCTTTGTCAATGTAGCTGAAATAATAATATTTTTTTTTTCCAAAGGGCAGCATTTTAGCTTCTCTCTGAACTTGACATAAAATGGGAACTTTGACAGTGCTCTCTTACATAATGAAGTGTAGTAATTAATTCACTTTTCCAGATTTCTAGTGGCAGTTACCTTTTTCAATCTTAGTGACTAGTCAGATTGCCATAATTACAAAGAGTACACAGTGCACAGTGTTATGATCAGAAGCGTATAATATACTTGAAGTGTAAAATGCTCCAACAATAAAGCTAGAATAAATGTATTGTTTAGTTATTGGCACAACTGGTACATTTTTAGCTGCATCCAAATAGCTCTGACTCTGAAATGAATGCCTGTGCATAATTTTTGCAATTTGGTGCATACTACTTTTCATTTATTTACTTATAGTTTAAAGCTG